>NW_025544655.1:176076-588315 GCF_011800055.1 Colletotrichum gloeosporioides | reverse complement strand
TTAATTAATAAGTATTACTTAAGTATATAGTATTATTATTATTATTAACCTTCTTAAAATAAAATAGAAATAAAAGAATTATAAAGGTATTTAGAAATTATAAGCTATAATTAAGTTAAATTAATAGAAGAAGTACCTAAAAAGTAAGTATAATATTATTATACTATTTTTATTTATTTCTTCTAAGTTCCTTCTTTTTTAGTTTTTAGTAAGTACTTATTAAGTCCTTATTATAGAGGGTTCTATACTTTAAACCTATAGACCTTCCTATCTATTTAGCCTCTATTAGCTAAGCTATCCTTAGGCCCTCTAGCTAGGTATATAATCCCTTATAAAATAAAAGTAAACTTTAATACCTCTTTAAAATTAATATATATTTAACTTTAGAGAATAAAGCTAGTAAAACTATTAAGTTAGTAATATTTTATATTAAATAGAAAATATAAAATAAATTACTATTAAGTAGTAATATTTAATTTTAAGTTAATATTACTAAGTTTTCTCTAAATATTATAATTAACTATATTATAAATTTAGATAGGGATAAGGATAAAGTAGTTACTAACTAGAAAACTAAGAAGAAGTAAAAGAAATAGAGAGGGTAATAATCTTAAATTAAAGAAATTAACTATTATTAAAAGGAGTTATTAATAGAGTAAGGTATTAAGTTAAATAATAAGTAAGGTTTATTATACTATAGTTATAAAAAGCTTAATTAGGAACTAAAGTAACTAAAACTTATTTATTTAATAAATAATTTATTACTTTATTACTTATTTAACTTAATATAGTTTAATAGTAGTTAAAAATAGAAGTATAGAGATTAGAGAGGGCTTTTACTAAAATAAAAGAAGAGTATTATAGAAAGTAGTTAAGGAAAGTAAATAAGGTTTAGTAAGTAATATTATTAATAAAGTAGTAGACTTTTAAAAATATAAAAATAGTATAATAGTATTATAAAAGGAGTATAAGTTAATAAAGTTAAAAAATAATAAAAAATTCTCTTTTTAACTAGTAGTTAGTAGTTAGTATTTAGTAGTTAAATAGTAGAAAAATTCTTATAGTAAGGTATATTATATAATATATATAGGTAGTTATTATTAAATAAGTTTAAAATAGCTATTTACTATTAATATTAACTTAATAAAGAAGAAGAAAATAATTAAGAACTATTAAAAATAGAGTAATCTCTTATTTATTTATATAGTATAAAAACTCTACTTATAAGGAGTAAAAAACTAAGAGAGGTAATTAGTGAGGTATGAAGTTAACCTTACTATTAATTATAAGTTAATAAGTTAATATTAATATTAAAAGTTAGATATATAATAAATACTTTTTAAGTAAGAAGTAAGAGTAATTACTAAGAGTATTCTAAGTAAGATAAACTATCTCTTAGGTTATATTATAATTACTTCTATTAAGTATAGGATTAAAAGTTATAAAAACTATTATTATAATCTTACTATTATTAATACTATAGGGAGATATTATTTAATCCTATTAGTATTAGTAATATTAGTATTAATATACTCTTCTTAGAGATTAAAAGAGGGTAAATTTAAAGTAACTTAAGTAATATAAACTATCTTTTTTAAAGTTTATAATTACTTTATTAATATAGGTTAATTAATTAAGTATTCTTAAGTAGAATAGATCTAAATAAATATTAATAAGACTACTTCTTCTAAAGCTTTATTAATCTATAGTTAATTAATATATTATATAGTAGTAACTATAAAGTTAATTACTAATTAGTATTAGTTTTATAGGACTAACTAGCTAGTAAGGGTTATTATAGGTAGTAAATATTATATTATATTAATTATATTAGTAGTAATATATATATAGTTAACTATATTAGAGGTAGTAGCTATAATTATAG
Source organism: Colletotrichum gloeosporioides (assembly GCF_011800055.1). Classification (NCBI taxonomy): domain Eukaryota; kingdom Fungi; phylum Ascomycota; class Sordariomycetes; order Glomerellales; family Glomerellaceae; genus Colletotrichum; species Colletotrichum gloeosporioides. Next base: position 586,430 of record NW_025544655.1, on the reverse strand, counting down.
TGTTAATTATAGAGGGTGGTGCCTTATATAATTGCTAATTATATAAGGTGTGCCTAGCTCGATTAACGCTGCGATAGGCTGGCGTTGCCGACATATACGTCATCCTCCGCTAATATAGCTATTATAATCCATCTCTTCTCAAAATATTTAATAAGTTCAAAGATATCGCTAAAGTATTCGAAAATAATAAGATAACTAACGACTAATACTGCGAAGTAAACTAGTTGAACTATCTAAAATAAGAGAGCCTATTAGTAGAACTCAAGGTAGCACTATAGCTCGATAGGGCAGTAGTTAATAAGGGTAGTTAGATATATAGGGGGTAGTTAGAGTAGGGGGGTCCTCTCATATATCCCTGGTCATACAAGTATTCACAAAAGAATTCTTCACAAAACAATTATCATCACTAATCGTCATCTATCATCGCTACTTCATCTCTTCACCTTTTCATCGTCTTCAAGGGGAGTAATTAAGTACACAGGAAATATAGCCGGTCTTAAGTTTTGGGCACCTTGCGTGGACGCCCATGGGAAAGCTCTCAAAAGGAAGCGCAACATCGTCATTAATTCCTAGCTTCTGTCAAAACCAGGTTGTGATCTCACCTTGTCATCGACAATGGAGAGCACGAAACCAGCAAACAAGACTTCTATTCATGGCCGCTGTCAAGAAAACTTTCATCTGGTCTACACCAATAGTACATGCCGAAGCTTTAGGCCTTGGCAACAAGACCGCCTGAACAATACTCAGCAACCTAGAGACCCACGGCCCCGAGGCCCCAAAACCCGACCTCTTTTTCCACTGGCCGTGAAGGCATAAAGCAAGCATTTGTTTAGCGGGACAAAGGGCTAGGACAATGTGGGGTCCATCTTAAAGATTGCGAAACACACTCGGGGTCTCTGCAATGGGATTGTCCTCATCCTTTATCATAAGGCCTGCGAGAGGTCAGTTAGCCCCTTTCCCATAGAAAACAGAATCAAGTGAAATTGTATAAGATCAGCTCCAGATTCCGGCTTCCCATTTCGAATCACCAAGCGACCCCATTCGAGAAAATCAGTCCAAGTCACCTGTCGAGATCACCAGAAGAATGCCTCTCCAAAAACAACCCCCTGCCGGACACTCGTCGGTTCTGCAGACAGTCCCTGCCAAGTGCCCCTACTGCGTCGACAGCAGAGCTGCCCGGAAGCAAGACGGCTTCCGCACTCGCTTTAAGCGCCTGTTCAAGCGCAGCAGCCCGTCGGTCTGCCACGCATGTGGCCAGTCAGGACGCCAGATGCTCGAGTTACACGAGGTAAACTATACAAGCGAGAGCACCGCTGCTAACTCTACTGAAACGCAGCCTGTTGGCCCCTGGAACGAGACATTGGAAGAAGCCTGGGAGGATGATGCCCCGAGTGATTTGAACGTTGATCTCCAGGGCGTCGAGGCGCTTCCCTCTCAGCGACCCACGAGTTTGGATCCGAAGCTGGTGAGTGACTGGTTTCTTGACCAGTGGAGCGTGGTGCGTAAAGATAGATTCTTCAAGCGATGGGAGCGATGGTCTTACCGCAAGCTGCGTCGGCCCACTCGTAGACCCCGTCGAGCTCGATACAACCTGACTTCTACACCCCTGGAGGACATCCCCGAAGATGCTGAGCCGTTGTTGTTGCCGCGTCCACGCATGCCCCTTGACTAAGTACCCGGATTGGAGATTCCTAGGCTGCTTTGAAGACAAGTTTTGTTTCATAGCTGTTGGTGGGTTGAAAGTTACAATACTGTAAGCTGAAAGAGGTGAGTAGGCAACCTGTCACATGTAAGAGAAGATTCAAGGATAGGACCGCAATAGGCAGTTCTGCACGAAAGATAATCAAGACCGGTGTAAGTTAAGTATATTCTTGTGTTTACTGATATGTATCGTTACTGTCTGTCTCTATAAAGACGAGCAGCATCAATGCCCAAGCTGGCAAGGAGAAGGATGGCGTTGAAGGACGCCATCATGTAGAACGGCGCGCCGTTAGATACGGCATCAAACATGAAGCCTCCCAGCTTGGTGAGAAGCAAGATCGCCGCGCCACCGAACCAGGAGTACATACCGGCGATGGAGCCCTTGAGCCGCACTCGCGACACGGCGTCCACGCTGGCGTTGTGCTGCAGTAGTGGCGCAGCTTCTGTGGGCGTTTCCATAGCCTCCGTCGAGTCCTCAACAGTGTCAATCTGCTGAGATTTGGGTATGTCAGCGGTCAGAACGCCGCGGCCGAGGGAGCCCAGACTGCAGACGATCGCTCCAATCTGGCTAACGCCGATGAGTATTACAATAAGAAAGACAACTGGGCTGCCACCTCGGCCATCGACATCCTTGTACTCCGGGCTGGGCAGCTGAGGGAATGCGATGTAACCGACGATTCCGAAAGTGGTCGCGATGATGATGGGGATGTTGAAGCGGCCACGCCTTCTGTTAAGGTAGCCGAAAACAGGGGCCGCGAAAAGACCAAGCAGCTGCGCCACGCCCGATAGAATCGATGCCAGGAGATAGGCCGCTCTGCACTCCTTCTTCAGTTCGGGGTTTGGATCATTCGGAGATCCATGGCAAAAGCCGTTGCCAATGAAGAAGGTATTAATGTACAGAGGAAGGAAAAGGGAAATTGCAACTGTCGAGGCGCGGGCTACGAAGCCACCCAAATACCCGAGGGCAATCTGGGAATCGGTGAAGCCCAGAGTAATAGAGTCTCGGAGGAGACGGAAGTAAGGCAGAACCTTCTGTTGGTTGTTAGGTGTGATCCTAACTTTGGAGCCAGTTGACTTACCGGCCGGTGCGGGTGGTCTGATCCATCTTCGTTGGAATCATCCTCAGAGCTCGTGTTCGCTTTGAGTCCCAACAAGACGTTCCAACCCTTGCCTTCCTCCCCCTTTAGGTTTCTCAACCCAAAGAAGACAAAGATTGCCACCACAAATGCGACAATTCCCACGACATAAAAGCTGTCTTCGACAGCCTTGCTCGGGGTTACGCCGTCAACTTCGCCGAAACGAGCGGGAAGTGGCAGGAACAGGGAGAGCGCAACCAGCGCGCCGCATCCCGTGAACAGTCCCACGTAGCCTGCGAGAGCCGACGGTTTGCCAGCTTTCGCCTCTTCCAAGTCGTTCCCTGTAACGGCTTGTCCGTTTCCTCCGATGCGGTACCGCGCTGGGGTGATGGTCATGTCGGACTCGAGCGACATGGCGATGCTGTGTCGGGGGTTGTTGACCGGCTTCGCGACATTCGCGGAGCTGTCAGACTCGTCGTTATCATCTGTCAGAGACGGCAAAATCGCTGTAACCATAGTCGCCCTGAAAGCTCTGTCAGTTCACCTTCCCGACCTTTGACCTCGGTTGAAGCTACTTACGCGGCAGTCGCGCCGAGAGCGAAGAAGATGCGCGCCAGAAGCAGCTGCGGGTAGATGTTGTGCGCCTGGACGAACAGCATCAAGGCCGCGCCGATGATGGCATACCCAATTACAGCGACCCATCTTACACCGAGCCGATCCGAGACGAGGCCCCAAACCGGACATGCGACGAGTGCGACGAGCTCATCGACGAAGCCGAGGGTACCGACGATGTCGCCCACGCCGTCCTTGACGCCAATCAAGTCGGTAATGACAAACGATATGCTGCTGTTTAGGAAAACGAGGAAGGAAATGGAGAAGAGAGATATTCCGAGGAGGTACGTCACTGCTTGCAGTGTAGTAGTCGCCTCGGAGAAGGGCAGGTAACGGGACAAGACGGCCATGGTGAAAGTCGCTGAAAGTGGTGTTGTGCTGAGCAATTGAGGGTGTTCTCCTTTTTGCCGCAGACCACCGTCCGGTCCGAAGCTTACATCTCGCGGTGGGCGGTGCGAGATTGCGAGGAGAGGGTTGGGGAGAGGGTTGTTTTTGTTTGTTGTTGATCACAAGGGAGAGAGTGAGTTAGTAGAGAAGGTAGGTGGGTAGCTGCGCTTGTGGGTGCGGGACTGGTGAGCATCATACACCTAAGGTCCCTGCTTCCCGGGCGAGCCGCCTTACATAAGCCCGCACCTGGAACTCTCACCGTACCCATCTTATTACGCACTCGACCGGACACCCGCTGGAGCTCGGGGTCCTGAATCGCCGACAGCGGCTACGGCACTTAGACATCGCTAGCATGCTGACTGATTGTATAGTGCGACAACGGACTTTTGTGTTTTGACTTCTGACCCGTTTCTTGCGATAGCCGGGCATTGTATCTGATTTGCCTGGCTAAAGAACTTACCCCAAGCTGTGGCTCCCTTATAATTCATTACGACGCCCAACGCCTACGGTCCAGGCAATCTTCGACACCTTGCCTCCTAAAATGCCAGTAATTGACTAAACCTGCTGGATCCCTGACTCCGTTGCTGTTCCAAACCGTTCCTTTTATCACGGCGCATCCTTCCTTAACCCATCTACCAAGCCCAGAGCACCTTGTGATGTAACACACGAGCTCCAAGTCGCTCAAACTCGAATGGAGTGACCCAAGAATCGTTGGCAGGGAGCTTGGCAAAGACACTAGCACCCTTCCAAGTGACAACCTGCTCATCCATATCTCTGGCACTTCTACTGACGAGGATGCGGTCGAAAAGGTCAGGCCTTCGTGCCTTGAGCTTTTCCTCCAGGACTACGGTGAACTGTGGCGTTTTGGAACCGCCGCCGATAACCATGATGCTGCCAAGGTAGTCTCGCAGCTTCTTGTCGTCACCCTTTGCGGCATTGTTAATGCTCGTAAGAATGGCAATGTCAAGCGGCGCATGTGGCAGAACAGCATCGCGTTCAACGGCCTGCGCCTTCGCGCTGCGCGCCGCCGAATCAACGAACATGCCGGCCGGGGGTTGCGGCACTACAGTACCATTGGGTCCTGGGGTACCGCCGTTTCGTACAGGCGGAGCAGGACTGCCTCCGTTGGCACCCTCCTTGTTGGCTCCGAAAATGAACGGCGCTGATACAGGGGTGCTGATTCCTTCCGGGGCGGGCGACGGGGCATTAGAGCCTGACGGTGTGCCGTTGATGCCATTGTCGCGCTTGAGGAAGTCGAACGGCTGCAGCTTCTCCTTGACAGGCGTGGAAACGTCGGGTTGGGACTGGGTGAAGCCGTTCGTTGGCGCTGCGTTCAACGATGGCTTGATATGAGCGAGGATCGCAAATTGTGCCGCAGATGTTGGGTCATCCGGAATATCAACGTCATAAGCGTTGTAGGACCTGTCAATGAGCTTGCGCCTGCTCCTCAGCTTCGTGCTGTTGTCGAAGATGGATGGGTCGTAGAAGCCCATGGGGGCGAGAATGACTTCGTCATATGTTTTGAATTGGTATTTGTGCGTGGGCTGATTTGGGGCTCGCAGGTGGAACTGGTATAGTTGAACCGAGATGTCTGCTTGCGACATGGTGCAATGCTTGATCTTGAGCTCTTCGGCCAACTGGAAGTCATATCTTCTCCGCAAGTTGATGTCCTGGTAAGGGAAGTTGTCGTACAGAAGCATCTTGACGAATGTCTCCGTTACGTCCCACCCACCGTATTTCATGTTGATGCGGGAGTCTTCCACGCAAAGGCCGTCTTCGACGCACGTGATTGAGGTCTTTTGGGCTCCAACGTCGACGACACAGGCCTGTGTATATCCGGCTCCAAAGGTAGCGGCCATACTCTCCTGGATGAAGCAGATGCGGTTGAACTCGAACCAAGTCATGCAAGACCTGAGCACCTGCTCGACATACTTCTTGTCGTAGAGGTCAGGTATAACAAAGACGCAGCTGTACTGTCTCCACGTGCTGTTCTTGGTGAGTCCTAGTTCCTGTCGGATAGCCTTGTCCAGCAGAGTCTCGAAATCGTCGAAAAGATGTTCCGCATTAGTGTAGTCGTCTTCGTTGAGAACCCCGTGTTGTAGTGGCCACCACAGCTTAAACTTCGGCTGAGAGTCGTCCGGCACTCTCTGCGCTTGGTTTCCGATGAAGCAGGAGGCAGAAGACTTGGGGTCTTCCAAGTCGTTGACATCGGTCCAGTCGATTTGCAAGGGGTCGTTGTGTGTTTGAATAATCTCGGGCTCGGTCCGGCGATTGTAGTTCAACACAAGTTCCTTGGAGTTTGGCAAGACCTTGCGCTTGTTTGCGCGCATGTCGAGTTTGAGATCGTTGCTCATCTTCGCGTACTTCTTGGACCACTCTTCCCCGTATTGTTGGTCTTGTGTCTTCGCTTCGAACTGTCGTCGGGGAAGCGCCTCGTGCATCTCAGCCTCGGTCTGAGGAAACTTGGTCGCAAGTGTCATCGGAATCGATTTGGGAAGAGCATCGCTGGCGAAACCAATGCGGAGGTTCTGGCTGCCAGGATGGATAACGATGACCTTTGAAGGATCCAAGCCTGCGGCAGCATCGCCGGGCGCCTCCTCAGGTTGGAGCTCGGGAATGACAAGAGGTACCTCAGCGCGACCGCTTTGAGCAAGAGCGCGGTCTCTATCCTTCGCTGCCTGCACGATTCTATCGCGAGTGGCATCGCCCTGGAGTCGCAGAGCAAGAATCTGATCATCGCGCTTCATATAGTCCCTGTCGTTCGAGTATGTATCAGCATCGATGCGCCTGGCGTCGACATCGTAGTTTAGGAAGAAGCGTACGTGTAATAGTTCTTCTGGTTGATGGGTGTGACATCTGGCCAGCTTGTCTGCTTCATGCCATTGTCGGTTCGCTCCAGGCCTGCGCGTTGCGGTCAGCTTCAATGCTTCGAACAGACGGATCCATGCTACTCACCCTCCCGAAGGAGAACCCTCTCACTGACTTTCCCTACCATCTTTTGGTGTTTCCCCTAACGTCTGGAGCCAGATAGGGAGTTGGCGCTGCTGACATGAACTCCAATTGGGGGAACAGTTCCAAATCGCCAGCCTCAAAGATTCGCGACTCTCAGCCTACCGCAGCTACCAACCATCGTGCTCTGTCGAGAGCCAGCCCGCTGGTCTGTGCTTTAGGAGCTAGATCGGGTTGGGTATAGCGTGGTTCATGTTCGGAAATTTGTTTCCCCACATCCGGCACCTTGAGGCGACTTACATAATCCTGGGACGAATCAGTCGGGACCGAGGATGGCTTTTGAGTCTCCGAATTTACCATCAGTATCCGGCTGCTCTTCCTCAGACAATACCCGCCAGTATTCCGCACAGATCTTTGTAAAACCCACAGGAATGAGGCATCAACACATTGCATTGCGTGCCTCCACATTCAGTCAACTCTACGGCAGAAGCGGAGCTCTTGGCACGGCTCGAGAAATTCACAGTGGCGGCGACTCGAATGGCTACGGCTTCACGACAACCAGCGAGTGATCCTTGTGGTGTCACTGCATGGCGTGCACAGCTGGACACAGTTGAGATTAAGACAAGAATGACACGATTCCGCTCCTTCCCTACCTCAGTTGGGTAGGGAAAGAAGCTTAGTTTTTGGCGACTCAACGCGGTCCAAGCACCTCCCGGGAGAAGGCCGTCTTGCGGCTTCACTTGGGCAGCAAACCATTGGTCATAAGCTTCACTTTTGGCCACCTGGTTCGGCCTTGGATGCGTATCTGGCCTGCCCACTGCATGCTTTACAGCTTAAGTTGACTGTTGCTTGTTTGCATTGAGCAGCGACCGAGTGGATGAACTTGACACAACAGCTCCCGCCGAATCAAAGTGCAAACGAGAAACCTCGTGGCCAGCATGTCCCGGGAACTCTCGGTGGGAGCTCCGTCCACCTCCAAGTTTGCCAGCGTGCAAGTGCACCAGGCCGGCCTGTTGAGGTGAGTGATTGTGAGGAAGATAGAGACACCTCACATCCAACATTTCCTACTTCCGTCCTGAGCATGATGGCCTTGTCAAGGTGACAATGAGCAGCTGCCTTTCTGGTACTCTAGCGCCTGAAGTCTGCGGGCCTCTGTTTATGCCGCTGTCTCTTCTGTTGTTGGTTGTTGTCTGTCGTCGTCGTTGTCGTCGTTCAGCGCCCCATGCTCCCCGAAGCAACTTCCTTCTCCGGACATGACAACAAGCCAACGCTCCCGAGGCAGGAACAAGTCACGGCCCCGACCCCGAGGCAGGTACCGCCCAGGACTCCAGGAGCTTGCGTGCCACCGAGGTAAGGAACGAAGCAAGCCCCCGCAGGTGCTGCCCGGGTGCCTTGCAGCTCAAGTCTGCTGCTGCCTTCACCAGCGGCAGTTGGGGGAAGAGGAGGGTGGCCGCTCGGGTCAGGTGACAACGCCCCAACCACCAAAGCAATGACGTCGTCACGTAAGGTTTCGCCTGCCACAGAGGAAACCACACAGCGTGCCACGTCTGCTTCATGACTCCGAGCCGATTTCAGAGACACATTGTGCAAGGACGGTCATGATCTCGCTGAAGCCAGCAGCAACTTAAACCCTCCTTGACACTCTCACGCGCCATTCTGTGTCTTCACGCTGCAGTACCTTCCTTACCTGCACTCACGCCCAAGACCAACCCCACAGCTTCGTTCCTCTCACACCTTGGCCAAGAGGTCAACCATCACCAGCTATGCCTCCCATCCAAATCCACAGCGAAAGCCCAATCAACGCCTCCAAGGCTTCGGGACCGACTCCGCAGACCGAGGCGGCACAGGCCAGCAACGCCAACGCCGACAACGCCAACGGCATCTCCAATAACGCTGCTGGACTATCCCAAGGTCATGTCGGCGCAACCCCATCATCCACCCGCCAGCAGCCATACCCGCCGGCACAGCCTGGTGCCGCCCCATCTCTCCCTGTTCAGACAGCGTCGGCGCAGGCATATCCCATCCCGCGGCCAACTCCAACAACCACCACGGATGATGTCAACCATCCGCCGCCGCCCCAGCCAGGTGCAGTTCCTGTGCCCGTGGCAGCCAACAAGTCGACCCTGCCTCCGCCTCCGAAGGCGGGCGAGGCCTACCAACCTCCAGCCCCGACGCCCGCAACTCAGGCCACCGTTCCTTACCCTCCTCAGATGGCCATTCCTCCTCCAACCATGTCTGCCCAGCGAGGGTCTTCCACGTCTACCACCGCTGCTAATGGACCTCAGATGACTGGTCCGCGACCCATCCCGCTAGGAGTCGATCCTGCTTCTAGCCTTGAACACCCGCCAGGATACCAGCAAAACGTTGGTGCGTCTGAATTCTCCAGCCACCAGCGAGCTGCTCACAATGCCGCGGTAGCATCGGCGGCGGAGAGAGGTTCCCTCGCCCAGTCGGACGAAGGTGTCTGGGACACGGCAAAGAAGTGGGCTGCTGCTGCCGGCGGTTCACTGGCCGCAGCGGAGCAAGAGGTTTGGCGAAGAATCAATAAAGATTAGAACAGCACTACGGGCTGAATGTTAATCAATGCCTCATTGTCAAATATGAGGTTGTCGCTTTCTCGGTCTGACAGTTGCTTATGTTGTGAAACTGACCAAGAATCGCGATCAAGGCTAGCAATCGGCCGCTGCCACTGCACTTCAATCTGCTCGCCCAGGTATAGCTGGCGGTAGCTTGTCAGTCGCCAATCAAGCATCAGATGCCTAGCCATGTGGCCCGCATCCCTATTCACGAATGCTCCAGGTTGATCCATCATAGGCTCTCGCATCAACTTGAGCGCCTCGCCCTCGCTCACCTTCGCTACAAAGTCTTTCTGAACCCACTTTGAGGTAGTTCTACCGAAGTCCCTTTTTATCCTCAAACCCCGATACCAGCCTAGGTCACGATCTGGCGAGAGCGCGTCCAAGAGCGAAAAGCCGCGTAAACTATAGCATCCGCGGCAGGCTATTTGCGGCTCCTATTCCTTGCGTCAAGTTACACTAATACGATGCGCAGCCAGGGGAGACTTCTAATCCTGTCGAGCCAGTCATTTCCCACCGTCCCGTGAGGGCGTCGGCCTGGCTCGGACTATGTAAACATCAAACACATCAGTTGATAAAACGTCTACTAACATAGCGCACCACAGAGTTCATCGCTACCCTGTTTGGCCCCTTTCTCCTGGCGGCTGGCGATGGGATCTTGTCAGCCTCCCCCATTGATCCGCCTGATGTAGGCTGCCCACTATCGAGCCGAGTCGACAAGCAATCGATGGCGGGGAAGGGTCGCGTCATCATTGGTCTGTGATCTCCATAAGAGCCGATTTATAGACAGCGCCCACGGCTGGAGAGTTGGCGTAATTTCCCAAAACGTCTGAGGTTGTCATGCAAGCAACGCGGCCAGTCCCTGTCAGCGGCCAGCCCGCCAGACCCACAGAACAACTCATCGAAGGCTCGGTAGAAGCTAACCAGCGGAGACCGCAAGCTGAGGGAGGCCACCGGCGCGAGACGTGGTATTCCCGCACAGACGAAGAGGTCAAGGCAAGACCTGCCGAGCAGCTTTACCACCTGCGAATCTGATCTATCGAGAGGATTGTGTCGTCGAACTTATCTCGTGGCGTGTGACGGCGTCTAGACGGAACTCCGCGACCGATATCCTGAGTAGGAAAGCAACGCTAAGTTTCACTAACACTGGACAACACACAGAGCCCTATGAGAGAGTTTTTGACGGATTGAAGATGTGCGTGGTTAGCGCCACCTCAGTTCTCGCAGTGGCTTGTTTGTCGCCAACGGATAGGCTCAACAAGCTTTAACAACATACGGATTGTTCCTGTTGGTGACGAGGGAGGACGGGAACCACTTTACGCGTGTACATTCCGTGGGATAGCGGCCCCCGAGGCGTGAAGCCGCGCCCGCTATCCAGGATGGGATGGCGGGAGCCGACGAACCTCATAGGCTAGTGATTACTGGCATTTGTCAAGGAGCCCATGCCCGCCAGAGCTATAGCGGATTTGTATTATATGCCAAACGACACTCCACCGACGACCCAGGCACGCAAATGGAAGCCAAAGCCTGGAGGCATTAACATGACGCGTGTTATTGCCGCCAAGTGGCTCGTCGGTCGCTGAATGATTGGGCTTTTTCTGGCAGCTTTGTCTGTTTTTAGGAGAGGAAGTTGCTTTTTCCCGATGGGTTAATGATGTCGACTTTCAGCCAGTTTTCAGCTTTCCAATGTGGCTTCGGACAACTAGTCCACCTGGGCCCATCGTGGCACAATTTTGGATCAGTACATAGTGGACGAGGGGGCGAATCACATTGTGCGGAAGACGAGGTGGCCGCGGCTCGCCTCAGGCGCGTCAAGGTACGGGAACGCGGGGATTCGGCGAAGGAGGAGGAGGGGGAGGGGGAGGGGTAACCAGTCGCGAGGCCGGATTCGTTGGATCGTCACCACGACAGAACCCTCCTGGCGCAAGAGCCAAACCGGACCAGCTGGCGTCCACGGAACAGGAAGGTTAAGGTTGCGACGACAACGAGGTGGTGAATAAGCAGACGGAGGACACACGATCTAGAGGACAGCTGGCTTCTTGGTTAGAGAATCCGGTTTGATGTCGACCTTGGGGTGTCGTCTGGAACTGGCCAGTTGCGGACCAGTCTCACGTCTCATACAAGAGCCCCAAACGCCAGAAGGTGTGCGGGGTAGTATTTGATTTACTCACGCCGCAGACCGATCTTGATTTGAATTCGGGCCAAGTACTTGAGTTTTTCTGGCAGCGTCTGCGAAGGCGGATAAGATGGAGATGAACGCACACAGGCTCACAACGATAAGATTGGACCAGACCAACTGACGGCTTAGAGGGTGTTTGGATAGCAGCTCTGGCATGGCGGCCACTGCGAGATTCGATATGCGAGCGAGACCGAAGATATTGTTTGCTCGTACGCAGTTGAGGCTAGCAGCTGCAGGCTAGACAGGCGCAAGGCCTTCTGGGTCTACATGTAGACAGGTGGGATGGAGTGATGAGGTGAAGCTTAGGCTACCTACCACATGCGTTGCGGGAGTCTAGTAGGTGAACTGACTGTCACTGAGCCGAGTTCTGGCCCACTCATGAGATGTTGGGTGGCCAGGAGATGACTGAGAATGACAAGCAACAACACATCTCTCCCACAAAGTACTTCACTCGGTATAGCACCGGGCAGACAACAGAGGGCGACAGCGCACTGGAGCGATTAGTTGGACGGCAGAAGGAAAGAATAGCGCGCGGGATGAGTGAGTGACGGCGACGGCAAAGGCTCGGCGGACTAGGGTCAACGGTCAACCCAGTCGAAGGGTTGAAGCGAGACAAGGGTGTGTTGTTCTGCGACAGATCTGAGACAGCCCGAGCCCCTGCAAGCCCCCTGGCACTGCCCCCGCGTCCGCGATGGACTTGCAGACTTGCAGTAGGCTGGACCCAAATCCAACGAGTCACGGCGCGAGTCAGCGGGTACTGAACAGGACTCGACACGCTGTACAGGACCAGGGAGAAAGAGGAAAAGAAAAAAAGGTAGGGAAAGGTTCCACTATCAGGGCCTAGGAAAGTCTTCCGTACGGGTCGGCCACAGGCTCCATTGTCTCTGCCACGACTGGTTCATGGCCACGGTCGTGTGAAGAACAGCACTGTGGAAGAAGTGGAATCAGGACCGCGGCGACGCCTGGACCTGCCCGAGTCGACTGGAGTCGACAAGACTCAGTGGACTGGACTACTTTGCAGTAGGCCGGGTGGAAAGGATGGACGAGGAGGAGATGCTAAGGGTCCGAAGACGAGGCGAGCAAGACTCGGATGAGGCACGTCAAGATGATCAACATAGTTGGGACTTGTGCAAAAGATGAAAGCAGCGATTCGGGAGTGGCATCGAGGAACTGCTCGAGATCGATTGACTTGTCCAATGCAGGTGTGCTATGGAGGCAGAGTCGATGACAGAGTCAAGGCACACACAAGACAAGACGCATGGCAAGCCGAAGTCGAGCGACCGGGTGCAGTCGCGATGACTGAGGCCGTATTGGTCACTGTCGGGAGGTGGTAGACGGAGGAGGTACATGAGGTACATGGCGGATCGGGGTACGACTACAGCGGCAGCACACCCTGAAAGGTCAGACAGGAGACGCCAACACGGCGGGCTGCAAGGCACGCACAACGCAACCCACACCACTCGCGCGGCGATGCCACCACTACGACGTACCTGGCGAGGTACAGCTAGGTACTTTGCGCAGTAAGGTACGTTGGGCGGTGCAAAGAAGGTCGAATGCGTAGCATCTGCAGGAACCTAGGTCTGGCATGGCACCAAGACACGACATCCAACGACACCCACACACCCACACACCCGCGACTCCCTGATCTGCCCCCTGCAGATGCTTACCTCAGCGACAAATCAGATTGCGCCGCCAGCCAGCTCAAAGTCAACTTCAAACGTGCCTGCTCCGTGCCACGAGCACCACCCTCTCCCGCCCACCAACGACGTCGACCGCGGCCGGCCCCATCATTGCGCGCCATATACCCTCCATCACTATGATATTTGACCATTTTTCATTCTCTGGCGTTCGGCCTCTGGCTCAGACGATACGATGCACCATCAGCTACCAAAGCAAAGTACTCCCATAGCGGTTGGGGTTGGGGTTGGTTCTGGTTCTGGGTCTGGGTCTGGTTCAGGTGCTGCTCCTGAAGTCGCGCCCTCCCTCCCATCACCTCCCGCCGTCTCTCATCTCCCGTCCATCGCTTCCGTCTCCCGTCATCACCTCTCATCTGGAAAGCCTGCATGGTCTGGTCTCTCCTCTCCGCCATCGCACGGTTTTCTGCGCACCGTCGTGTCGGCTTGCTGGAGACACGATGCCTGTCGCGTGGACACTTGGGCATCCTGCCAGTCGTTGTCGGCTCGTGCTGCTTCTGCTGCTGCTGGCTAACTAACCTCAGAACATGCTCACCGGAACCCATCTTTTCACACCATGTCCGGTCAGCATCGAACCCACTCAATATCCCGGCCAGACAGGGCAAAAGATTCCAATTCTTCGATGCATCGCTTCAGGTTCTCAACAGGTTCCCAATCGACTGGCCTGGAAACTGGAGCTGGACCTGGAACTACTTCGTCTGACCCCCTCATCCACATGGTCCCGAGGCTCTAGCCTCTGTCGCTAGCCTCTCCCTCCTCTCGGCAACACTCCGCCCATGATTCCCCTGCAGCTCCGGAACGACGCCAGACGACCCAGAGTTGATGGGCCTGGAGAGACGAACAGACTGTCATCCACTCACATTCATTCATAGCAGACCCTTTCTCGCCCGCCTTCGTTCACACTCACACGATTTCTCCGATCTCCAGCTGTGCTCGCTCCTGTCCTGCACTTGCTTCTTCCTGCATACTGCGGCCACCTAGCCTACCTCACATTAAGCTACGCCAAGCTACCTGACCTCGAGCTAATCACCTGTCAAGTTCAAGCAACAAGCAAACAGACTTCAGCTCCCCATCAGCTGCCGCTGCCAATCCGCATCTGTTATCTGATTACTGACATAGGGTGCATCGACACCAACCTAAGCCGCCTAGCTACATGGACGCACATCTGTGCTGCTTTATGCCCATTCTTCCGGTGCTCATTATTGGCACAACGGCCGAACAGGAAAAAGAAGCCCGAGGGCGGATCTGCTGGAAAGGATAGGATTCCAGGTTCTTCATGTGGGGAACCAGGGATCTGACAAAACAGGCACAGGAGACATCCCTGCTCCGCTGTCGCTGCCAAAACAAGAGCCCGACGTCAGGTTTCTCTTGCCAAACACTCTCGTTCGTGATCTTCGTACCCGAAGCCTGATTGGCCCTGGGGACTCGTAGGTACGCCGTACCTTAAGACTCGACTCAAAAAACCTCGACGTCTTTACCTCCCCTGGGACGGCGCCATGTACCTTGACGCAGCACCTGCATCCACACCAGCTGCTACACAGACATTGCCCGAGGCCCCTCCCCATGGCCCCCATGCCCCATTGGCCTGGGACGGGGACTGGGCCTGCGGCGGATTTACCTTGCAGACGTGCCGTACTCGGCCTACTGACACTCCAGACAAGTCGTATCGTATCATTTCGATACTTGACTGAGGTTCGTCCGTGAACCCTGGCTCTTGCTTGGTTTCCGCCGCGAAAGAGTTGGAACGCAAAACCTGTCCGCACGAAGAGACGAGAGGGAAGGGGGAAACAATAGCACACGACCAGACCAGCAACAACAACAAAACACCCCCCCATCACGACACGCCAGGCCAGTCGCCTTGGTTTCGGCTCCGGCGCCCACTTCGATACCCATTTTCCAGCGCTCTCGCTTTCCAACCACAGTCGCAGTTGCCGGCCGTCGGCCGCAAGTGACTAACCATGACCCGTCCCCGATGCCTCACTTCTACCTCCCCGATGGGCCCCAAGTCACCCTTCGCTGGCCTTCCGCTCTGGAGCCATGTCGCCACATGTGGGCGTATGGGATGAGACAAGCCACCTCCTCGGGAACTATTTCCTTCGGATCGCTAGGGTCCTCGCCAAATCTCAGCCCTGATGGCCCTGGTCGGAGACCACCGAAAGGGCCCTTACATAGCACAGCACTCATCATACGTCAAGTGCGGCTATCGACGATACAGGGCGATAGAGTGGGTGTGGCTCGTCCGTCCAAGTATGGTCCTGTATTTCGTCACTTCGAATTTCTTTGCTACAAACCCACACCTGCACCGCCGCTGCCATAGTAGACTGCTCAGAAAAAAATATGGCGAGTGAACGGGGACGGGGAGGGGGGCTAAAAGGTCTAGAAGGGGGAGGGTGTCTCTGACAAGGTATGCCAGGTGTATCCGTATGGAAAAGAAGTGTGGATGGATGAGCTCCAGAACCAAGTGACCTTCTCAGGTGCAAGTTGCACTCCGTTCGGAAAGGTACTCCCTCTTTTTACTTTCTGCCCTTTTCCCTCCATCCCATCCTTTTCTTGTCTCTGACTGGTTGAGCGGTTAATCTTTTCATGGGTTGGCGTTGCTCTCAAGTCTCCCAGTCCTTCACTCCCCTCCCCCCCTCCTTCTATGGGCTCTCAGTCCCTCGGACTCCCCACACCACCATCAGCCCTTCCTCCTCTCAGTCCCTCTTACCATGATACTGTCTGGTCTATCCGGACTCTCTCTCGCTTTCTCTCGCTCAAGTGACAATTACCCATCACGCCAATTGACGGCCCCGAGTTCGTGCCATGTACTGCCCTACCTCTCAATCTAGGCCTTAGTTTATGAACACACACATCCATGAGCTGGGTATAGCCTTGTCGGTGCCTTAGATCCTTGTCCCCCGTCTTCCAAAAACAGCTGGCGGTAGGCCTGTCCCTGGTTCATCGGCATCTCACTCCCACACATCCACATCGACGAACAGATGTTACCTTGTCCACCACCAAAAGTCTACCCCCTGCCAGTCCTGTCCTCTTGGTGAGCCCGGCCAAGCTCTTTCTCGCACGCCTGCCTCTGCCCCCAAGTTCACAGACAGGAAGAGGTTTGTATCAGGGAATCCGGCTTAGCTCCAACCGACGTTCCGAACCTGACCGTGCAGACCTATTGGTCTGTCCATGGATGATGCTTCTTTTTCCACGCTACTTCTTTTATACCTCCAGGATCCTCTGCACCGCCCCTCGTCTTGCCTTCTTTTTGCTCTCCTTTTGCGTCCCACTTACCAAGGCCTCACTACCCATGATTCCCATTGCTAGTCACTCCTTTTTCGAGCCTTGTTACCTATAATATTTTTTCCTTTTCGAGGGGGGCTACTACCTCTTCGCATCTATAATACCTACTCTCCGGGAGCTGGCTCTCTTCATCCTGCCAGGAACCTGGACGGCTAGCCAGCTATCGCGCTCTCATCCTCATCCTCAACGCACACTGAAGCATTCAAACGAGTTGCTGGTGACCGCCGCAAACTCACGACGCTCCTTACACTGCTCACTCGCCTTTGAGGAATTACTCGCATACATACATATATACCCAAATACCGATCACACACCAACCAGCACTTACTCACTCATCACACATTACACACACCCACAGACAAGTCTAGTTGAGGACGGGAATCCCTACCGTCAACAACCACCACTAGCCTCATCGCGAGGACCCGCTGTCCCTAACGCTCATCGCCATCCACCCGCGTGCGAGGAAGAGTCCGGAAAGGAAACCAAGGAGACGGAACAGAAAGAGAGAGGAGCCTAGAAGGGAAGGAGACGAAGAAAATCTACGCGTTCTGAACGGATCCCAACAAACAACCACTCAGTGGCCATTCCATTACTCGCCCGGTCCGGAGATTATTTTGTGTCTCTCCGCCCAGGTTGGCCACTGCGCCAGATTTCTTCCAAGTAAGTTCCATGGAAGCCCTCTTTCGGCCTGTCGGATCGCGCTCGTCGATACGTGGGCAGTGTGGACCCCCCCGAATGCCGTCAGATACAACTGCCACCCTTGGTAGTCCCTCGTCCGAGGATCAATGCTAACAACCCACCGTCCCCCGTTCAGCATCAACCCGATAGTTGATTAACCGCACGCTCCCTTGTCTTGTTCCTGTCTAAGCACCATGGAATCTGGTCAGGCACAGCTGTAGGCCCCATCCCGTCCCTGCATGCCTCCGACATACATGACTTACAAGTACGATTTAGTCGGCAACAAATACACACACCTTCCTTCACCTTCAACCCCAACAACAAGTTCAGAAGAGACGTCCCGCCACGCACAACGCCCATCATCAACATGAACGGTAATGACATGCCCGTCAAACAAGAGGGCGTGGGAGCACCCGCTGGAGTATGGACAACTCCGACGTCTCAAGGCATGCGGCCCAGGCCTGCGACCATCCACGAGGGCTTCTCTTACAGTATGAGCGACGACTACGGCACACTCCCATCGTGGGATTCATCGCCTCTTCCCATGCAGCAGACCCCCAGCGACGCCATGTCCCGTCCCGTCTCGGTCCATCAACAAGACTTCTATCCCGTCACCACAATGGAGAACAGTGAGTCGGTCCATCAGAGGTTGACCCCTCTCGTGCTAATGATGATGCAGCCTGGCAACAGAAGCCATGTGAAGACAACTTTGAGTTCCATGGGCTGGACACGGAGATGATTGGGCAGGCTTACACAACCGACGAGGCCATTCCCGTCCTCGACTTGAGATACGGACAGCAGACGGACAGCGAGTTCAACTTCGACTGCGGTCCCAACCCGAGACGCATGTCAGGATCTTCGTTCACCATGTCGACGTCGGGCGCCCTCTCAGACATGCCGTCGTACGAGGACTTCTCCGCCGCTCTATCGGAGGCGCCATCGTTCAGCTCAGACTATCCGCCGCCGTCTAACCGCAACTCATTGATGTCGTCGACTCAATTGTCACCCGTGGCGTCCCCACGAATGACGCCTCAAAGCCGATCTGAACTTGTCAGGACCCAGAGCCGCGGCCGAGCCTCCCCGTCACCCCGACCGGGCATGCGATCTGCCCCGTACAGCGTTGAGCGAGGAACCACCAAGAGATGGTCGACTGGATCATACGGAACCCAGCAGAACCGTCGCCAAACCCCGTTCGTCTTCCATCCCGGCCACGACGCCTTCGGTGCCCACCAGCGCATGTCCTCCAGACACTCGTCGCCGACGATCCAACATAACCAGGTCCCTCTGAACTTCACCAACCTGCAAGCAGCTCAGCAGCACCCCTTCATGATGGCCGGTCCGCCGCAATTCCAGAGAAACAGCATGAACAGCATGCTTCTCCCGTCTCAATTGCCATCAAACGGCTTCCCGCACCCCGACGCTCATCACTTCGAGGCGCCGCCGCCGCTGCTGTCTCACGGCCTCTTCCGTATGCTCCAGAGCAACGCCGACCCGCATTCCCTCCACAGCCACTACACCGACCTGTCTGACCCGCCCGACCTGTACGCCTCCCTTCACGAGGAGCAAGTCCCGCCGCCCCCGGAGGACATGAACCCGTCCGACCCTGACCTCGTCCCCCACGAGCAGGAGTTGAGGTTCGAGGGCGACCTGTACACGCCCCGATGGGTTCGCGGCCACGGTAACAAGCGTGAGGGATGGTGCGGCATCTGCAAGCCCGGCCGCTGGCTGGTGCTCAAGAACTCTGCCTTCTGGTACGACAAGTCATTCACCCACGGAATCTCCGCCGCCACGGGCAACCCGTTCCAGGAGCCGCAAGAAACCAGGCGGATGGACGGCAACCCCGACGTATGGGAGGGACTCTGCGGCAGCTGCAACGACTGGATTGCGTTGGTGAGCAGCAAGAAGAAGGGTACTACGTGGTTCAGACACGCATACAAGGTAAGTTTGTCTTTATTCTTTCCCGTCACGACCGGCCAACTAACTCGTATCTAGTGCCACACTCATCCCAAGATCAAGGACGCCCCCAAGCGTCGTCGTGAGAGCAGCCACAACCGCAACCTGGCAGCGTCGCAGATGGCCAAGCCAAAGGTTGAACCTGGACAGGCTCCCCCGATGCCTCAGCAGACGCCCATCACGCCGCAGTCAGCCGCCTCGGTCACGAGCACGCCGACACCCGCGCAGATGCAGCAGCAGCAGCAACAGCATCAGCACCAGCACCAGCAGCAACACCTTCAACAGGTGCCGCCGATGCCCCAGATGAGCCAAGGCCAGATGCAAGCCCAACAACGGGGCATCATCAACCCGCTCGAAGGCATGCCCGGCATGATCTAGTCTGTTCTGCTGTCTGTTGCTTCCTGATCTTGAGATGTTTTTGTGTGTGTGTTTCGCGAACCTCCAAAAAATACACGACTGATACCACCTTATTCCTGTTTCAGAATTTTCCTTTGTTGTCTCGACTTTACACTCCCCTCTCGCCGCAGAGCGCGCGCACTGTGGTAACCAAAAACCCTTTTTTCCTATCTCCCCACGAAACGTCGTCACGAGAAAAAGTAACGTCTCAAACCCTTTCTCTTTTGCTCAGCGGTTTCCATCTCTCTATCCTCTTTTTGCCTAACCCTCACGAAATCGAAACGCTTTTCTTCAACGAAATTCTCAAATCTTATAGACTACTGGGCATGGGGAAAAAATACCTTTCGGGAGGATCACGGGAAATGTTGGGTTCTGTGTGTGTGTGTGACACCTTTGTTTGTATGTGGAGGAACAAGAGGAGGACCAGGGAAGTTCATGCCGCGATGGGCTCAAGAAGAAAGAGAAAGAGAATGTCATGACGATTCAACCATCATCATCCATCACACACTCAACACAGAAAAAAAAATTCTATTTACCTCTTCCCATCGAAACAACAAACCTCGGAAATACCTCTTTTCCCCCTTCCCTTTTCCTTCGACCACGTCTGTTCCTGATTTCATGCGACTTTATGCCCCGATAAGAGGAGGAATACCACCAAATCACACCATTCTACATTACTCGCCACATCAAACACCACCACACACCCACGCCGCGACGCAGAGCAGGAAGAAAATAATGGCCAGAGTCTCAACCCAGTTTTTGTCATCGCTTCATTTTCGAACAACTCAACCGTTGGAAGAGGAAACGCGGGGTCCCCAGTTTTTGTCCAGTGCTTGATGTGACTCTTTTTTTGCTTTTCGGTTACTTGTGCTTCAGTTCAGTTCAGTCCTTTCCATCCCCCTTTGACCTTTTCGATTCTTGCTTCCCCCAACTTTCCTCTTCCACACCCTAATCGTAGATAGTTAAATCTCTGCCGGGTTTCTTCTTTTTTTGGATTCTTGTATCTGATCTATTTTTTTCTTCTTTTTGTCACCTATTTTTTGTTTGAGGAGGACATACCATATGATATCAAGGGGAGGAAAAGGTGGAATGCTTCAGGAGTGGGATCACACTTTTCTTCTTCCTATTCTTCACCCAGAGTTTCTCTTTTTTTACTCTGGGGGAAGAAATAGGGAAACAAAAGTTTTTTTCGGGCTGGAAATATCACTGGCGAATGGGAAGGCCGGGCGGGTGGGATTGTTTGGCAAAATGGGCTTTTGGAGGGACACCCCCAGGTCAGTCAGTCAGTCAGTCCTCTGGGACCATGACAATGACGATGGTGGGAAAAACTGTGTTTACGTTTGGCAAGAACCCGCGGGCAGTAGTACGTAGTTAGACTTTTTTTTTTTTTCACTTTTAACCGCAGAATGAGGAACACACGGTCATTTCAGACAGACCTCCCGCTTGGTGGTGGACGTGATAATCTGCAATCAGACTCGAAGAGAGACAATATTCATGATGGTTTACAACGGGCTACTGAACACCACACGTGCACTGTCATAGCGAGAGGTTCGATATAGGAGCGAGCCACTTGACGTAGGCCTCCCGCACACACGCTGACGAGGCCGTGCCACATTCCGTGGACCGGGGACCAGAGAACACAGGAGAAGGAGGATCAGAGGCGGGCGGCACGCAGTCCGCGGTCCCATCACGAGCTATGACTCCCCTTTCCCTTTCTTCGCTGGACTGAACTGAACGCAGCAACCCCCGCTCATAGTCCGCGCGTGCTAAACAAACCCCAACGATCCTGGACGTGAATCGCGATGATGTGTGGGCGCCCGGGTCGTGGTCGAAGGCGTGGGAGAAGCACATGGAAGGAAAAAGGGGGGACCGCCGCCCCTCTCTGTGAGTGTGGGCTGGCTGGGAACGGCGTGGCTCGTTCAGGGGAGTATGTACTAGATGGGCATGCACATATCGATGGGTTAGCTAGGATTGGTTCGAGAGAGGATGTGGTCTTGGGCTTTGACTGGCTCGTGGCGTCCGTCGTGGTGACATGCGCAAAGTGTTCGGAGTGGGCAATGGAAGTTCTCGCGGGATCCGGGGACAAGGATGGGAGACCGGGGCGAGAGGGGGAGGGAAAAGGGCCGGGTTGTGATGACGAGGAGTTGGGCAAGGCGGAGGGCCCTTCCTCCCCCTCCACCCCGATATGGCCGATGTGAAGATCGGTGGAGATGTTGGTTGGCCGAGAATGTGGGCACGGCATGGGAGTCGGGGACCCCTTCTCTTTGGGGGTTTGCATTCTGCGTCCTGTCTGTCCCCCGAAAAGGGGATGGTTCAGGAACGGGCATCTGCCGACGGGGGTTGAAGCCACGATGTTGAGCGTCCTCTCAAGGATCCAAAGGGGGGGCGTAGACGGACACGCCTCTCATGCGGGCAGAAAAGGACGCGGCAGGTAGGCAAGTGGATGGGCGGCAGGCCTGTCATCGCCGGGAAATAGATAGAGCCAGGGGTAAACGAGGACATCGGACCAGGAACCAAACGAAACTAATGGAGCCAAGCCAGGAACCCGGCCTGCCCGGTGAGGATGGGAGGTTAATACTTTGTAGACGACGACGAGGACGGGGTTCGGCAAGTAGGAGTTGCGCGGAGGATAGTCAGATACACAGGTCTCGTTCGCTTCGGTTACCCGTCGCCGGGGCGCAAGGCATGAAGCACGGCAGTGGTACCTCAGCACCATGTGGGTGCCTTTCTGAGGTGTTTTCTGCTTCTCCTCTCTCAAAGGTGGTCCAGCTGGGCGCTTGGATGTTTTGGACTTTTGAATTCACGGGAGAGGTGTTGCGCGTCTGTGGTCCTGTAAAAGGGCTTCCGACATGATCGACATGGACCTCGATATGCGCCTACGGAAACACAACGGCGGCAGCTTGTCTGCGAAAGTTGGGTTGACGGCGGTTAATGCGACTGACTCTCTGGACGAGTTTGGACGATCGGGGTAGGCCGTCCAGCAGCGTGACAAGAGTGGTCAAGTCAAGAATGCCTTATGTTGGGCTGCAACAGCGTTTCGACGGCGGCACGGTACCTGACTGGGGATGCGGGCGAGCGGCCGGGCGAAAGCTCGGCGTCGGAGACCAAGGCCGGCTACCCCTCTCGCCGGAGGAGGCCGTCCACGCTATCCCGGGTTCACCCAAGAATAACACTCAAACCTTTACCACGCGCCTGTCGCTTTCTTTTACGGTTGTTTCGATTCGACGGGTATCCCGGAAGAAGATCTTTTGGGCAAGACCAGAGAGCATTTTTTTCCTCTCTCTTAGCGGCGTGTGCCACGAGCAGAGAAAAAGGCATCGGGGGCGTGTGCAATCTCCCAAATTCATGCGTCTCGACTGGGTGACCCCGCCAATATGTACCCGGGGGCGGCCACCGCAGAGGCCGTCTCTCCCTTTGCGGCAGGCCACCATGATACGCAGACGATCGTGCTTATTCTTGCCCTACGGCGGAGCACTGCATGGACCGGGGACGGCCTCGGTTCCAAGTTTGTGGTTTTGATGGCCCTCTTCCTCCTCCATCCCCATCATGTCCACATGTTGCGCGAGTTGAGGTCGTATCCGGATTCTGGCAAGCGCTAGGGAATTGGGAAAGGACGGGATATGCCAGACACGCGAAAAAGGGGTATTGCTGTTCACAGACGCAAACGACTGGCAACAGAGTTGGGACTGGCCTCACGCCCTGGTCCTGGGCAGAAACTCAGCATTGCCACCGAGGTCTTGGGTGATGCTGCGGCGTCTCGGGCGGACATGGAATTCGCGAAAGTGGTGAGAAGTCAATTCGGGCGTACGCGGTAGAGTACTATGTATGTGATGAGTTATTTGGTACTTTTCAGTTAGTTGCACAGAGACAACGGGAGCCGCTCGTGGGCCACCAAATGGCATGTTGCTGCAACCACTTAAACCCCCTTGTAGCCGCAGCATCAGAAACGACTTGCTCAACGCCAGACGAGCCAATCGAGCCAATCGTGAGCTGGGGATACACGTGCTTGCAAGACGCTGGTTGCGGACTCTGCAGGTGTCGCCGATTGATCTCCGCCAGTCGATCTCTGGCCGACAGGACCTCTTGCAGCAGGCTATTTCAGCCCCTGAAGTTGACAGCAACCCGTCATCGAAGCTGGTTTTGCTTCTTGATTGGGTTGAGCCGAAAAAAAGACTGCATCTGTGGCGTTTTGATTGTTCAACAGCATGTCTTCACCGGCATTGTTGGAATTATTCCGAAATGACAACCATCGTTGGCATCCGTATCTAAGCGTATGGGTGCAGACGGGGCTGGAAAGGACCCTGTTGGAGGCCGCAGAAGCGGCGAAGCAGTTGCCAAAATAGGGAATCGGTCTGCTGGGAGTAAGTTCAAGAGCAGTTTTGCCCCTCACTAGTTGCTGACGGTGTAGATACCATCTGCATCCTTCAGTCATTGTTGGCCTTGACGTACGACTGTTCAGACCATGTCATCTGATCAAAGTGAACCGCCGTCAAATGGACTATCAGCCGCGCTGGGAATTCGTTTGGTATTAAGGCTTTCTCAGCAGCGGAAGAGGCCTTGTACCGGTAAGCTTCGCAAGGAGAGTTCGTCTGATGGTATGCCAGAAGGTGAATCGGTCTGCTTGCCTGAGCATGCATTTTGATGCACCGCAAATCCCTCTGAGCCGCATGCTTATTGACAACCTTGATGTTTAGGCGTCTGAGAAACGATGGTGGCGTTTACCAAGGCAATGAACAAAGCCTGCCCATATAGATTGGCTGGAAACGTAGAAGCAATCCCCTCAGCCCCCTCAGCCATGGAAACAAACGTTGAAAGTCAGAAAAGCCACAACTAAGCTATCCTAGGTAACAAGAGCCCTACGAACACTGCCAGACTCTGCCGCAGGCATTTGACGCATCGAGGCTGGTGAGTGCATAGTTCATCGTCTCCGGAAATCGCAGCGGGCGGCCTGTGTCAGGACAAGATTCGTATCAGGAAATGCGCTCACTGTCCACTTTGGTTTCCGAGCCGTCGGGAATATTTCCGAGAAAACTGGCGAGGCGCCGTGCGTGATTGATCTGCCGCTCGGCTCGAAACTTGAGAGGAAACAAGTGTTGACTTGGATGACGAGGTCTTGGCAGTGTCGTGAATTGGCGAGACTGAGACAACATCGTAGCTGCTGGCATTTGCACCCGCAGACCCATCCAACCATGGGAACATGTCGTGCAGTCAACGCCATCAATCTGCAATGGCGAGAGAGCCGCAGCCTCTGCCGGGCATCCAAGGGGCTTGACCGAAACAGGGCGACAGGAAGGGCTGCCAACCTCGAGCGCCGACTGTATGATGTCTGTTGCGGGACACGGGCTTGTGGTGGGAGCCAAGGGACCATTGCCTCGTCACCAAACGGCTCAGACATGTTTCTTGACAACGCATAATTGGTCTCTTGGGCTCTCGCCGAAACCCCGACATCGAAGGGAATGTCAGAGTTCAGCTACTGAATAAATGGTGCGCTGCTGGCTTCACGAAGACCCGCCGATATCAGCCCTTGAATAGGTAGTCGATAAGTGTCTTGGTCTGTCCCTGGCCAGCGCTCCATTCGGCAGTCGGTTGTGGTCCATTGACCGTCTGAAACTCCAGACGAAGCGATGGGAAGTGGGAGACGAGACGGAGGCGAAGCGAGGCTCGTGATTCCGGGCTTTAGCTTCGGCAACCGACTGATTTGCGGGTGATTGATCTGCTTTCCCGTCATTTGTGTCTGTTGGAGAGACAACCGATCGATCTGGAGTTGGAAGATCCTAACGTCGATTCCACGAGGTTTCAGTGCACTAAAGCACGACCCCTTGCCGGACTCAGCTGCAGGCTGTTGAAGCTGGCCTCGAAACAGTGGGGATCTCCCGGCGGCTTACTTTGCCTTATTCATCTTGGTGAGGGCGAGTATGCTCGAGAGGGTAACAGATTGGTGAGCAAAGGTGGCATCACCACCATGGTATCAGCTGGCATCATGGCCCAATGGCGGGGGAGTGACACGGCAGCTCGAACGAGTTCCAGTCCAGTCCAGTCCAGTCCAGAGCCAGAGCTAGCCCTCTGCTCCCCTATCTCCTTGGCGCACACATGCACACATGCCTTGCGATCCGGTGCGTTGCGGGAGAAGCACCAACGAGGCTAGTCTGCTGGTAGCGCAGCGCCGCGTTGACTCTCACCTGCCGCTTACATGCTTCGGGACTTGGTGGCAGCCAGTCGAAAGTCTTGTCGGAGGGGTTGCCGGGTTGTCTCTGAAGGATGTGGAATGGATGGATGGACCGGCGATGATGGCAATCAGGTAGTTGACTGCGGGAGATGTTCGTGATGGAGAATCCAGAGGTGCTGATGTTTCACTGGCAGGGCTGCAGTGGCATCTGCAAGAGCCTGCCGTCATTCATTACCGCATCAAACCAAACAACGTGCATCTACCTAGGTAGGTAAGGTAGAAGGTGTGCTGTCGAATCTGCCATGTCATGGCCCTGCAGGCACAGGCACGGTTGAAGCCATCCAAGAATGGGTGGCCTCTGGCAGCTGCCACTTGCAGCACTTGCAGTTGTCATCGCCAGTGGCCGCTGCGCATCTGCAGTGGAGGAAGTGGCTGCTCGCCCGGCCTAGACATTCCCACCGTACATGGACTCACGGCGTACCTTAGTTGGGCTTGGTGCTGTGAAGGCCGTCCCTTTTTCTTCCATCTCTGGTGTCCCTGTCTTCGGAGAAGACTCTCCAATACTTCTCCCTGCTCAACTTTCCCCGCCTTACATAGTACATTGCAGCAACGCTGAAAGATGACGCTCCGTTTGGATAAGTACCTTGCATGGCTCTGCCTAAGATCCTTTCCGCCATCACATTAGGACATTTCGCTTGCTCCGTAGCCGAGCCGTTGCAACCAGCAACCACCTAAGCAACTCGAATAAGGCCCTGGCTAAAGAAACGGGCCTGAACCTGAGGCAACTGGTCTGCCGTGGCTTCCTTGAAATGCTTTGGACGTGTATGGGCTTCCAGTGGCCTTCCAGGCTGGAATATCGGTCTCCAAAGGGAAGCCTCTGAGTGCATGTGGAAAGGATATGCCGAATCAGAACAAATCAGGTCGACATCATGCCAGAGCACACTAGTTTTGTTAGACGACAGCTGCTGATTTGCATATTTCAGGCGCAGATAACCTCGAGCACCGAGACAAGTCCATGCCACGCAGGAACATCCTTGGAGCAACCCTTTCTTCAGCCCCTAGAGTTCATCGCATCCCACCATCGGCTGGGCTCTATCGCAATAGCCTCAGCAGTAACAAACGGTACCTTGGTGTTAGCCGCTGTCCGGGCCAGGCATGTATCTCAGTACGAGGTTCTCGCCCAACCATCCCCATTGCGCCATAACAGGACATTGGGCTGCATGAGGATGATGTGCGCATGGAGCGTTCCAACGTTCCTCTCCGCATTCAATACCTGCGGTGCCATGTGTAGGTTGGTTGGTCTTGTGCGGTAGCTCGGACGACCAAGACGCCATGTCCAGCGCCATCCGGGCCAGTCGAAGCTTACTTTGCCTCCATCATCCCGTGTTTGCCAAACCTTGAAACCCTGGAATACCTGAACAAGCGCTGGCGCCGCCCGAAGGAGAAACCAGCTGGACTACGCCGGACATGCTGCCACTGCAAAGCAGCCACGGCAGCATCTGTGCGGGCAACGGCTCGCTGGATCTGGCATCCATCTGAACACTGCTGGCCGTCAGTGCACCCGCGCCGGCCCAGCGATCAGAGCAGCCTGACCTCACGTTGCCCGGATGCTCGAGACACCAAACACCATCTTAGACCCTTCCAACCTCCCTGCTGCTGGGCCTGATACGTTTTAGTCTTGTCAACGTCAGTATCCGTAATTCCTTCGCAGAGGAGACGCAACACAGACTCAGAGAGTTGTCAAAGTGTTCTGGACTCGAAGCCGACGCATGTGGCTTTTGACAAGGCCCCGGGAGCCGAGAGAAACGTCAAGTCGTTTTCTTTAATTGAAGTGTTCATTTACCACCGCTGGCGCCCAGGGGACCCCTAGCAGGACGGGTGATGAAGGCGCCTGTTTCCGCACTCTGCCTTGAATTATCAGCGCTCCCGTCACGCAGCCTGCGCTGTGCTCTGCTGGACAGTGCTGTCTTCCGCCAATGAAGACTTCCTTCTCGATGGATACGTACTCTGACGGCCCTTAACTCGAGGTACATTGATGCATCCCGAGTGCCAAAAATTTTAGCAACCTCCAACGAGTCTCCAACGAGGGAAGACCGTCTCTGCCTAGCTTCATCTACGTACCAGCGTACCAGCAGCGAGTGCAGTGCTACTCTCCCACGCTGCAGGTACTTCGATTACTTGTTGGACGGTCACATACTGCTGCTACCTTGCTTTACCTTGCCTGACCACCATTTCTCTGGACTGGTATCTCGTTTTCCCATTCCCCTTCCACGGTTAACGATTGGCTCCCGGACGCTCCTTTCCTCTCTCCTCTTCCTCTCGTGCCGCCTCCTCTGCAACCTGCGCTCTGTCGGAAGCGCTCTACTGAAGGACAAGGCTCTGCTCTGCTTTGCTGTCTTACGATCCTGACGACTAGATCTTCATCTGCTTCTGTAACCCGTCTTCTGCTGGTACGCTTGCTCCGTCTCCCTCCGTCTCCTGACCGCATCTCACGGTCCTCCCTACGCAACGTTTCCCTTCTGCACCTCCCAACCCCCCGGCCTCGAATCCTAGGCAACTCTCTTGCTCACTCGGACATTCAACTTCCAGTGTAATGCTATTCTCATGAATCTACGGCCCCACGAGCTTCTTTAATGATCAATGATATACGAGCCTGAAGCCGCCCCCGCCTGACACGCCCCGTCGGCCCCGTACGCCCCCGGTTCACGAGCCCAGACTTCGAAAGCCCTGCGCCTGCCTCTCCGTCACTCCGACAAGGCCATTGCCACTTGGTTCTGACATTTGGACCTGCAGAGATTACGTCTGCACCATCGACACTCGACAATTCCGTTTGCACAGGTGGTTCTGCCATGTCCGAGTTAGGGTTGTGTGAAGTACAGTAGAATTGCTATGAGTGGGGATCAGCTGGCTTCCAGGCAAGATTTCTACCTACCAATCCACCCCCCGTTCACGTTGGTCTTCTGCCTTCCACCAGGCCGCAGGATGATCAACAGGGCCGCACTTCTGCCTCTAAACACTTTTGCTAACTTGAGATCCTGTTCTGCAGCTTTGGAAACCCAAACGCTCAGCCGCCCACACCCAAACAGACCCCAACCTCCGCCGTTTTCCCGAGTCCCGTCTTCGAAACCCCAAAGCAACGACAAGGTCACTTCGACGACGCTGGCGGCTGGACTCCTCGTTTCGCAGAGGAATACTCCGTCTTCAACACCACTCCTGGCAACCTGAGAGGCTCCCAGACCCCTTTTGCCGAGTTTTCCTCCGCATCGACCTCATATCCCCCTTCGACCGGCCTGAAAAGACCCCTGTCTGCCGAGAGCCTCGCTGCTCAGATAGCATCCCATGCTAATCACCTCTCGCCCAACCCGAGCTTACCTTTGCCGCCGGTTGATATCTCTCAACGACTGAATTCTTCCCACAAGACCTCGACCGAACAGCAGCACGGAATTCCCAACCAGAAAGACGGACCAGCCAGCCCGAACCCGGCTTCACAAGGAGCGCCGAAGCAGGCGGGAGACAGAGAGGGAGCTGCGGATCTGAACGGACAAACGGCCACTCCTCCGCCGTCTTCACACAAGGGTGGACGGAAACTTGCGCCGAAGCTCCGGGCAGACAATATGCAAAATGATCATGGCTACGGCCAGCCAGACTTTTCCGGGACCCCACAGCAGAACATGGCGGCGGCGTTTGTAACTGCTACCGACATGTTCGGCTATCCCATGTCGGCGCCGGCAACGGCTCCCAACAGCTTCTGGGACCCCGGCGCCGACATGTCGGCAATGGACATTGATTTCTCTTTTGGTCCTAATGTTTTCCAGCCAACCCACCGTCACATGCCGTCGTTTGACGCTTCGCAAATGTTCCAGGAAACAACCCCCCTTCCGCCGGCAAATAGTCAAGAAAATACTCAGCCCGTCAAGCGAAGCCGACCCCTGGCTCCTAAGCCCCCTGCGTCTAACGTCCAGTCCAGCTCAGCGGATATTTCCATGGCTTCGTTCACGACGTCGGCGGAGGATCCTTTTGGTATTGTAAGCCCCGGCGCCGGTGTGGATCCGGGTCTGCTTTTCAGCCGACCGTCATCTTCGAATATGGAGACCAATATCCCCGTGACACAAGGGTCCGCACAATATGCTTTGGCAGCGGCTGCGGAAACTCAATCAAGAGCACCAATGCACGGCGGGGACATACGCCGTTCCCTCAGTTCCAGGGAGTTGGCACCCAGTAGAATGCCAGACCACATGTTGGGAAGCTCGCCCTCCAAGTCCCAGGGACGCCCCAACGGGCTTCAACGAAGCGTTAGTGAGAACCGTGGCCGTCGTAAGGCGCTGCCGACGCTGGCTCCCGCCATCCAGCCCAGACCCGTGGTCAACAACGGCCCGGCCGTAGGACCTAGTCGGCCTCTTAGTCGACCTTCAGGCAGACTATCACCTCTGAAGCAGCAGCACTCGCGGCTATCAAGCCTGACCTCAATCCCTGAATCGAGCCCCCGTACCCGGACGTCCGTCAAGTTCACAATTGACTCGAAAGGCAGAGCCCGAGCTGAGACCACCGTCGTCGTTGATGATGCCGGATCCAATGGCGCACAGAGGAAGCCCGTCACCAGGGAAATGCCACGCAGAGAAAAGAGCTGGGATTCCGAGGACGATGATTCTTCTACAGATGACGAGCCCATCATCATTCCCAGCCGGACCACGTCCTTTGCTCTCCCTGATCCTCGCAAGCCTACTTCGTCTTCCATGTTCCATTCATCTCGCAGAAGCGTGAGCGAACACAGCTCAAGCAGTCATGGTGCTTCAACTTCACAACACGACGCCGAGAGCGAAGCAGAGACAGTGATGAATGATAACCACGGGAAAGGCGGCGATGCCGCAAGCGAACTGCGCAAGCTGATTGAGAGCCGCCAGAAGCGAGGTCCCCAGACCCTCGGCAGCCAGCGGTCTAACCGTTTTGCCTCTGGCAGCTTTGTTGGGAACTTCCAAGGAGGTCTAATGTCGCCCGGCGCACTCACCGAGGCCAGCCTGCCTTCTCCCACAAAGGCCACCTACAGTGTGCGCTGCGTTTGCAGGAACAACGCTGACAGGCCAGGAGAGTACATGGTCCAATGGTAAGTCTAACGAAGGTTATGGTGATCGACTTGGCTGACCATTCCCAGCGAATCCTGCGAGATGTGGCTTCACGGGCCCTGCATCAACATTTCGCGGCGAACCCTTCCGAGTGTATATATCTGTGCCTTCTGCTCCAACACCCCCAACATGCGCGGTGGACGGCATCGCGGAAACGGCCCAGTGCTGGGCCCGTCAGGGGCGAGCCCGCTAAAGCACAAATCCTTCCGGTAGCTCGTGGCCCAGTCGAGCTTTCAATGTAATATTTCAGGCTTCCGACGCTGCAATAATGTCTTTGCAAAGGAAAGAAAAAGTTTAGAAAGAGAACCCGGGGCAATCCGCCATCAAGTCATCCTGGACGTTGATGAGTACATATGATACCCGAGAGTGTACACACTTGCGATTTAATGAACAACACGAGGCTATGCATCCTGTACGTCGATGTCCAAAATGTTTACTGGCTACGAGGCCTAGCGATCGTTCAAAAACGTGAATGGATATGTCTGAATGTGGCATGCTCCCACAGGCTTCGTTCCGCAGAAGTGCAGAATGTCACGCACAGCCTGGAGATTGCCCATCCACGCAGTCGGGTATATATTACTCCTACCTAGGCATGTATCTATCAATTCAACAATGGATCGTAAGCCTTGGCTGGTACTCGACTAGTCGGGTTAAAAGCTCGAGCGTGAACGTCTGGTAACCCCAAACATTCCTCCATATGCTGTTCTATTGTTAATGACCTTTCTGGTGTGTCATACGCTCTTTCGGCTTTTTGCACCGCTGTCGTCTTTGGCGTATTTGTACCGTGACGCCATTGTATTCTGTCGACTGCTGTGCGTTTTGCGGGTGAGGGAAGGAGCCCATGTGTAACTCGCGGTCGACTCAGAAGGTAAGGGTAGCAGCCTGCTCCGAGACTTTAACTATAGAATCGAGAACGCCACATACTTCCGATATATGATTGTCGATGTAACATGAGGAAAGCCTCGATCCTGTTCAACTTATATTCGAACAGCAATTGCCGTCGCTGGCCTCTCTGGCTTCGCTGGGTACATCAGTCACTTTGAAGGGGAAAGCATGGCTGGAGGCATAAAAGAAATGAGCATGGCGGACTTTCAGCGCTCGACAAAATAGGTCGTGTTTGTCGTCCACTGTTTTGGGAAGGGCCCATCAGTAGATATCACTCATTGGTGCTCCAAGCCGTACTCGCAATTGGCAACAAGATGATCGTTGGAGGACAGGCACCTCGTTCATGCACACTGGGCCCGTGTGTATTGTGCTTGAATATACAGGGGATACCCGCAGTGAAAGACGGGAAAATTTATATGGGTAGATCAAGACGTCGAGATCGAGAGCATGATGCAGTTGTCGAAAACCCGATTGCCGAGAATTTGTACTGCCTTTACTAGAGAACATCACAAAGATTCGGGACATTGTGTGGTGAAATGTTAGACCTCAGACCCCACCATGAAACTTTTTTCTGCCAATTTAGCGCTGTGTACTGCCTTAGAAATACCCTCGACGGATTTCTTCCAAAAGGAACGCGACATAGGCAGAGGCATGTCACCGAAGAAATCAAGAGGATGTTACAATGGTGCATATTCGATCGAATATTCCACGTTCTCCGAGATTCTGAAGCCTATATGTACCTCACTTACGTATCGAAAGTATGGTATTTGACAATCAACTGGTGCCGTGAAGTTCGGTTCTTGGTAGTCATAGTCCGGAGATATCGTCATCGGCTATATTCGCGATCTGGCCGGCGCTCCAAGTTACGTCGTTATATTGCCGTCATTGTTACCGGCTTCTCCCTGCATCTCCGGCCTTGGTTCATTGTAGGTCTCTGTATTCTGCCACTCGATATTTTAAAAGACTGTTGCATTGTATGCGACAGTTCCGTTGAGATCTTAAACAGATCCTGTGGCCTACAAGTTGTCTCGCTACAAAGGAAGGAGTTCTGTTGCGTCTAATTGCGTAAAGAGACAGCTCCCAGATAGAACTCGGGGAGGCAAACCATTCATATAGCTGGAGACGCATGTGAGAGGGGCGATTGGGCCTCGTCTCAGGCAGACTCGGATGCTGTATGGAAGCTGTCGATGATTCGCTCAAGTAGGGCTTCCTCTGAATACGGTCTAAATACGCATAAGGTTTTCTACCCGAAACGAGACCGACGTTGTGTCGTCTTTTCTCTGGTCAGGAAATATATCTGGACGGTGAGCTGTGTACCTCTTCTTGACGAAATCGTCTGGCAACAAATTCACAGCATTTCGTGAACTCGGTCTATGCGATCAAGTCCTCGTTCTCGCCGACTGGTGTTGTCTCCAGCACGTATGCGATTCTCAGACGTTGCTTCGCTTTCTGCCTCGTCTTGCCCTTGGTCATTACCCTCGCCGTCCGTCTTGAGAGTATTTGTTCGTTGTGTAGATTGAGTGAGCGAGCAGCGCTCGAGTGCTGCTTTATTCCTGACGCCACGCCGAGCTATGACATTGTGCAGCCTCTGATACTTACCTTCATGCAAGTGTTGCATCTATCCCATCAGGTTTGTGGTTTGAAATGGCAGCAAACACAGACAAACAGCACGTTTATATGTCACACCAAGCCATCCATGTAACAGCTGGCAAGGGTAGAAATACGCGTCGGCATATACAAGAGCGAGCTTCCCATCTTTGAGAGAGATGCCCAAGGTGAGAGGCGACCGAGAAGAATACATTGGTCGGGGAGCTCAAGTGGCTTAATAAGCCAGCCGTGTAGTACACGGTGTATACGCAGTTTGAACCACGCTCCTCAACTTGATGAATTTGAAGTAAATCACCAAATACACCTTGTTGCTTCTGAATGGCCTATTACTGGCGATTAACAATAGAGAGGTTTGCGAACAACAGCATACTTCCGTCTTAGGCGCTGCATAAACCGTGTCATACGTGGAGCACCCCAGTATCTAGTTGAATTAGAAAAAGAACCCGATGCACAGACATTGAGTATTGGGTCTGCTCGATTGATTGACTTCACTGTTGCAAGTTTCCGTCTAAATACCGGCACATTGGCCTGGGAATGTAGTTGGGGTGGGA
Source organism: Colletotrichum gloeosporioides (assembly GCF_011800055.1). Taxonomy (NCBI): domain Eukaryota; kingdom Fungi; phylum Ascomycota; class Sordariomycetes; order Glomerellales; family Glomerellaceae; genus Colletotrichum; species Colletotrichum gloeosporioides. The sequence continues at coordinate 552,617 of NW_025544655.1, read as the reverse complement.
AAGCCGCCGGGAACGACCTTGCCTCGGAAAAGCCGGTGTGTCCACCGGCACGGCACCAATGCCGGCAATGCGAGTGACACCACTCGGCCTGCATCTTCCCGAGCGAGAGATACGAAAGGGGAGGATCGTCGCCGGAGAGACGACCGGAAGGGGGAAGAAGACTGGGGCGCCGGGACGAACCGGCGCCGACGGAAGCCGAACGACGACGCTGTGCAGCTCCGTGGGGTGCTGGGTGAGTGCGGGGCGCAGGCTCCAGGGCGTGCTACAGGGCGAACCTCAGTGAAGCTACGGCTCCGACTTCGGAAGGCGGGGTTGGAACTGGGCCTAACTTTTTCAATCTTGTGCGGGATGCGGGGCAAACAGCTCACCTGTTCGCCGGAACGGACTCATTTCCTTCGTACCTGACTTGCTGCTCAGTTTGCTTCTTTCCTTCTTCACATCTGCTTCAATTGCAACCTGATACCCCCTCCGCTTTCCGTTCAATACCCTTCAACACCCCCTCTATTTTCAACAACAGACAAGATGGCGACGCACAACATTGTGGTGTTTGCTGGTGACCACTGCGGTCCCGAGGTGAGCTCGCGCAACGGAGAAGCTTCGGCTTGGCGGGGGAACGTAGCTAATGAAACTCTGTTCTAGGTTGTCGCTGAGGCTGTCAAGGTATGCCTCACAAAGGGACTGACGCGTCGCGCATCGCGAGACTGACCAATTCCCGCAGGTCCTCAAGACAATCGAGTCCGGCAGCCCCTCCGCCGGCAAGTTCAACCTCCAGGACCACCTCCTGGGTGGTGTAAGTCCCCTCCGATCCCGCCCGCCTGGTCTCGCGACAGCAATCTGACCACCCGCCCACCAGGCCTCCATCGACGCCACCGGCTCCCCTCTCACCGACGAGGCCCTCGCCGCCGCCAACTCCGCCGACGCCGTCCTCCTCGGCGCCATCGGCGGCCCGAAATGGGGCACCGGCGCCGTCCGCCCCGAGCAGGGTCTCCTGAGGCTCCGCAAGGAGATGGGAACCTACGGTAACCTGCGCCCCTGCAGCTTCGCCTCCGAGGCCCTCGTCGACTTCTCCCCCCTCAAGGCCGACGTCTGCCGCGGCACCGACATGGTCATCGTCCGCGAGCTGACGGGCGGCATCTACTTTGGCGAGCGCAAGGAGGACACCGGCGACGGCAAGGCCTGGGACTCCGAGCCCTACTCCCGCGAGGAGGTCGAGCGCATCGGCCGCCTGGCCGGCTTCCTCGCCATCGCCCGCGGCGAGAAGACCGTCTGGAGCTTGGACAAGGCCAACGTCCTGGCCACCAGCCGCCTGTGGCGCAAGGTCATCACCGAGCTGTTCGAGAGGGAGTTCCCCCAGCTCAAGATCGAGCACCAGCTTATCGACTCCGCCGCCATGATCCTCGTCAAGAACCCCCGCGCCCTGAACGGCGTCGTCGTCACGAGCAACCTGTTCGGCGACATCATCTCCGATGAGGCCAGTGTGATTCCTGGTAGCATCGGTCTGCTCCCCAGTGCCAGCTTGAGCGGCATCCCCGACGGCAAGGGTAAGTGCAACGGCATCTACGAGCCCATCCACGGTAAGCCTCTCCTAAGACTTCCTTTCGACTGAAGCGTGCTAATGCAATTGACAGGCTCTGCCCCCGACATCTCCGGCCAGGGCGTCGTCAACCCCATCGGCACCATCCTCTCCGTCGCCATGATGCTGCGCTACTCCCTCAACCTGCCCAAGGAGGCCCAGGCCGTCGAGGACGCCGTCAAGGCCGTCATCGACAACGGCCTGCGCACGAAGGACCTCGGCGGCAGCGCCGGCACCAAGGAGGTCGGTGACGCCATCGTCGCCGAGCTGGCCAAGATTCTCAAGGCATAATGTGTTTGCGGGCGCAGCATTGGGAGGGACCATTTGATGAGTGAATGATGTTTTGGCTGATTTTGCGAACTGGACAAAAAGAATACGGGAATACGGAAAAGCAAGATTAGCTTGGCGTGCGGAGGGTTGTATAGCTCGCCACGTACTGCGAGATGGCTGAGATAGTGAAAAGGCTCAGTTGAACATGTCCTTTAGGCCTACTGTGACGAAAACATGGGCTTGTGACTGCCGAAGACTGATTTTCAGCGGCTCTACTTGAGATGTGCCATCATAACGGCCAGAATGAACTCAAGGCAGATTTTCCATGTGGTTTGGACGTACCATCAAGAAAGACTCACAAGTAGACCATGCCGCCTTCACTTCCTGTTGTCCATCTTTCGACTCACGACTGGAGGAACCAAAGCTAAGAGCTAATAGCTGGAATATCCATGCTCTGAAACCTTTCCTTACAAGCTTCTGGATAACTATTTGCTCGAGCAATGGGGTCTCGTAAGTGTACTGCTTGCTGGTTGTTGTGGGTCAATTTCTCTGACGTTACCTAGTTCATCAGACCCGAAGCCCGTGTGGCCATCATCATTGAATGCACAGGAAAGAGCATGTACATTAGGAACTTGATTGGCACATATTTCCCACATTTGGTGAGAGACGCTCTGCCTGCAGGAGGCAATCACATGCTGCCATATGAGGTATCGAACAAACCCCTATCCAAATCTGGCATTGAAGACCTACTTCAGCCATGCCTCATCGCAGGCAGTCTCCTATTAGAATGGCCAACCAAGCCTCACGAGCTTGCTCGTAGTCCTTGTTGTAAAAGATGATATCCTTTGTTGAATCTGATGATACAAATATAGTAGAACTACAGCCAGTCATTCTCTTGTTAGGAGGATCCCCCATTTGCGCAAGCCACTTTTGCAAGAGTAGGTTCCTCACTGCTTTCGAATAGACAGAAGACGGTAATGACCAGTTATAGACTGAATAGGAAGCAGAATCAAAGAATGCAATCAGTACCACGCCTCGATGATTATGAAGGCCAGGGAACCCCCACCTGAGCCTGCATACCTGTATTTTCGGCAACAACAAAGAATAAAGAACCTCGCGGGCATATTCATTGGCTTATCCTGTCTGCTCCTGACCGTCAACGCATGTTTTAAACCAACGTTTGTCAACAGATCTGGCTCTGTTTAGCGGAATGCGCTGGCTTCTCTGACTTTCTCGTCGCGACTATGCCTAGGTAAAGGAGCCTCCCGCGTTATATTACACCGCAATGATCAAGAGTTCTTGTAGCAAAGAATGCTCCGGGTGTTGTACCATCAGTTTCTACACCATCATGCCTACTCAAGGCAGATGCTGCAACTTCATCACTTCGATCTTGCACCAAGGGATAGTGTTCTGAGAAGTGTGAGCAACGACCACAGTATGACTCTTCTTGTCATAATTTTCTTCGGAGTATTCGGATTGTGTGAATAGTAAACGGCCGAGGTTTCATAGAAGTGAAGCTCGTGGCTTGAGGCACATTGTTATCTCAATGCAATGGGCTGGCGTGCGCGACAAGTGCCCGCGTTAACTGAGAATGAGAGCGTGGCTGCGATTCTGGAGAGGATTCCGTAGTCAGGTCTTTCATTTAAATATGAGGCCCATCCGCGTTGTCGACCCCGTCATCGGAGACAACTTTCCGCAACGCCGGTCAACTGATCTACTTTTCCCGAACCTATCCGGGGCATCGCCGGTCGGATTCCGGATTGGATTTGCGTCCTCATAAATAATGTAGACCGCAATTCCATGATAATGGGACATCACTAACCATAGTGCCAGGAATCCATTAACGAAATAGAACAGCACTGTGACTTGCGCCAACACGCATGCTCAGTTTGGCGGATGCAGGCCCACGAACCGAATCATGGACGAAACCAAAGTTCCCGCGAGCCTTGAAATTCATCATCCCCTGGAGTTTGTACGCCAGATTTAGCGAGACATGGCGACATTTGCTCCGCGACGCAAAGTGATCTGCATTAGCTGCCAAGACCGTGCAGATGGGGATGCCTCCGGGACCCGCCAAACACGCAAACATTTAGACTCTGGGATACGGATCCCGTTGCGACGCTGTTCTGACTCCGGTGGTAAAACACGAACTCCCTGGGTATGCCATACCTCAAGGCCTAGAACAGTTTGACTCCTTACTCGTGGGTCTTCTGAACATCTCTCAAGAGGAGTCTCTCGTGAGACAAGAGCCATAACAACATTCGGCTCGTGTCTCCATGCCATGTCCAGGCCAACAAAAGCACTCGCCATCACCGTATTGTTGTTGTTTACATTGTCGATACAGTTTAACTTCCCTGAAGTATAGGTAAACCTAGTGGAAGTAGCCAACAAACGAAGAAGGAAGTAGGTAGATAACAATGGGAAACGAGAGGCTTCAGAGGAAGCTCCGCACAGTCACCAAATTCGGATCCGCTGCCGCCAGCAACACCAAGCCGGAGCGGTGTGTCGGCGTTCATGTCGGAGAATGAGGACGTAACACCAAGGTACGATGACAGCTGCACTGTGGCAAAGAACCTTGCCTATAGCCTCCGACTATATGAGCGTCAAGGAATGACAGGTCTCTCCTTTTCTGCGATCAATCCTTTACTTCCTGTAATGATGTGTCTGAGGCTCTGTTCATCGGACCGAAAGCACTTGAAATATGACATCGCCGGAATAGGATCACTGATCCGTGAACTCGGTTAGTTGTTGCCGCCCTGAAGAGTCTGTCTTGAGCTTCATTGAGGGAGAACGCAGCTTTCCTTTGACGGCATCGGGGCTGGATGACTGGTGGACTAAACGGAATGCTTTCCCCCCAAACTTATTCCTCTCATACACTCGTATTTGGCTTAGAAAGCAACTTGAAGACGTCAGAAAGTCCAGGTGTCAGGCCATACTGCGCCAAACCGTCCATCGAGGAGAACCGAGGCTATCTCAGGGGCTCGTCACGATCGTCGATCTCCTGCAGCATATTCTTCTTGTCCCAAGCCAAGAGATTCCAAAGCCCGGTATTGACACCGGCGACTGAGCCATCGCATAAGGTATCAGTCGCTAGGCTTCGATCGACTGATGTGTGAATTGACGTGTTCTAGTCCGAAATTGAAGTCCTTTTCTTCAGGGACTGAAGAAGTTTGCAAATTGTACACTTTCCTAATCAAGAACATCCATCGAGTTACGTATGCCATGAGCTAGGTCTGACACTCCCTCGGGAATACTTGCGCAGACGACCAGCGAAAAATCACGCGGCTGTGTTACGATGAGTCGTCCCAAACCCACGGTAACCAATGCCGGAGCTCTGTCAAAGATTGGTAAGATTAGATATGACAGACACCAGGAACGTCTCATGAGGAATGACATACTACCCCTCAGACGTCTTCGTGTGACAGGCAAGGGTCGCAGAAGTTCCTCTCCCACTTTAATGTTTGTCACCTGGAAGCGGTATGCCGACACGACGAGACCCTGTTCACGCTGACAGGTGGGTTGTGCGGTTCTTGACTGCATTGGCCGTAGCTATGGGGTTCAGTCCATAAAGAGGACGAAAAGCCGTTGGTACCGGGGTTGTTGCACATGCGTTGGAGCTGGGGTCGTTGCACCCTGACCACACGTTGTTTGCTCGTTGACGTTCAATTGGGTAAAATAGACGAAGATCAGCTATCAAGACGGCTGACATCTAAGTTGCCTCTTACGAATTAGTCTCCAGCCTCACCCGTTGCATAGACACCACAAACATCTCGACGCCGCTTCCGCGAACTCACTCACAGTGTGGTCTAGAACATTGATCTCCCAGCCAAGAGCTTCTTCAACACCAATAGTGTGTAGGACAAATCTACCAATTTTTTTAAAATGCCAGAGACACGCTCACGATGTTCTATGTTTGTCCGTCACCGGGGTTTCGGAACATAAAGATCTTCACCCGGTATCTGGGTCCTCGATTTAGCACTGTCTTCGCCGTCCCGTTCAGCCGCAACTTCGACAAACACGCCGAGGGATCAGTTCAGCACCAACGGCGAAGCATCCTCAAACAATGTCAAATTTCGGGGATCCGCCCGCCGGGAGAGGCGTCAGCTTCCGGCATTGCGCGAGACTCGGCATCTGCTGCAGCATTCATATTTCCTCTCGCATCCGTCGTGTCGTTCCATGCTTTCCACATACGTCGGAAGCATCTTCATTTGCGCTTGGAAGAACCATGGAAGACAAAGGACCCCTAATCATCGCGGCCTGCTGGGCCTTCACAGGACTGAGTCTCCTATTCGTGGCCGCCCGGCTATTCGTTCGACTCGCGGTATACAACAAGCTCATGAGCGACGACTACTGGATCATTCTCTCGGCTGTAAGTCTACTCCTCCACTCACTATCATCTAAACTGCACAGACTCACACGGCAACAGATTTGCGCGGTCTGTTCAAACACACTAGTCATCTTATCAGTCCATTGGGGCAACGGGCAACACTGGAACACTCTCGACAAGGAACACCAGCAAGAGGTTATGAGATGGATGATCGCTGCATACGTGCCAGGAATCGAGACACTCGGCTTCCCCAAGTTGGCAGTCGTCTGTCTTCTCTCACGCCTTCTCGCGCCTGGCAAACTGCACCTCCGGATCTTGTGGGCCCTCAGTATCGGCTGCGTCATATCACTCACCGTCACGGTGATGACGCTGATACTGCAGTGCTCACCTCCAAGGGCTGCCTGGAACTTTGATATGCCTAGGAACTGCGTCAGGCCAAAGGTCATTGAAGGTTTGGCGTTTTGGGCGAGTTGTAAGTCGGGATGGTATTGTGCGGTAGTAGGGACAAAGAAGCTGATGGTGTTTAGCATGGTCCGCGTTCCTCGACTTTTACCTGGCCATTTATCCCGCTGTTGTGCTTTGGAGGCTTCAAATGTCCATGAAGAAGAAGATTGGTCTCACGATTGCCCTGGGCATGGGAGTGATGTAAGTCCGTACCTCCGAATGGTCGGTGCTCTGGCTGATATGTGACAGATCGGGTTGTGTTGGCATTGTGAAGACGACGGGCATACCTCAATTCTTGAGTGAGGACGTTAGCTGTAAGCTAAGCGAAGTTTTGTTGAAGAGTTCGGATCTAATGGTGCTTCCAGATGAATTATGCGAACCTCTGTACTGGACATCGTAAGTTTTCCCGGCATCTGCCCCTGAGTCTTCAGCTAGCTTACCACAATGACGAACAGCATCGAGGGTAATCTTATCATCATCGCAGCCTGCATCCCGATCCTCGGTCCCCTTCTCGAGATGTTCAAAGGCCGCCCAATCTGGCGCACCGACAAGAGCTCAAGCAACCGACAGTACGAAGACTACAGCAAGCAAAGCACACAGAAACAGCAGGACGCGATCGAGCTTCGGAGCAAACATCGGAAGAAGGTCGATGCGTATGGATTCACCATACACGCCAAAGACGAAAGCGAAGAAACTATTGTGCATCCGGACAAGCGCTCCGCGAGCGCTTCGTCCGATCGAAGGAGTGGCGGCTACAGTCAGGAGGAGTCGGAACACCACCATAACCATCACCGCCAGCATCACCGTCAACATCAACACCGCCACCACGGCGGGACGTACCATAATCATGGGGAGCATCAGATTGTAAAGAGTACTGCGATCACCGTCACTTATGACCAAGGGGAGGAGGGGCCAACGTCGGCGGCGACCAGGTGGGCTGCTATTTAGCATGAGTGGAAAGGGCTTCCCTAAGCCGCTGTAGATTTAAAACGATATTAAGCAGTTCTGGCTACTCTGAAACGTAGTCAGGACAAAACATCCAAAATTACTAGAATAATAGACTGTTTGTAGTGCAGTTGATAACCAAAAAGAGCAGTCCAGACTGGTAACACAACTAGAGTCTTTGCTTGAATACATGTTGCGCAAGAACTCTTCTACATTGCCGGTTCAAATACACAGGTTTTTGCGATGACGATCAATATGCATCCTGCTTACGAGACAATCAACAACACAAAGGGTGCAACAACAAGAAAGATCAACAAAAGTGCAATCCAACAACATACGGAGAAGATTCATATGCCCTTCAACTTCATTCTCTCCATCACTGATAGTACCAGAGTTTCAACCCTGTTCTTTCCTCAAGGCAACTACCGTAGCGCCGCTCTAGTCACCTCCCAGACCTCAAGGTTTCCGTCCCAGCACCTTCTGAAACGCTCCTACCCTCCCAGAATATCCTTCGCCTCGCTCCTTCCACTCCGGATTGATACTAGTCCAACTATGACGAGGCATATCTGGCACCGATCAAGTCCATTAGCACCATCTGCCACTGCCTTACCCATAGGGACTTCTGGCAGCCGCAAACGCAGCCATACGTCTTCCCATAGACACCTACGTGCCGCTCATTATACTCATTATACTCCCTCACTTGCGGTCGATATATCGTTTCCAGAGAAATCCCCATTGCAGAGCAACTTCATCTGCAGGATGGCTTCCCATGCAGGATGGCTTTCCTGATAGGGAAGGTTCTCTCATCAGACCTCTTTCCTTGTATGGCGGCTTCCCTCACAGGGTAGCTTCCCTCGTCAGACTTCGTTCCTCGCGTGATAACCTCAATTTAATTGTGGGTTCCTTTCTGATACTTTTTCAGTAGTCTGTTCTGCTTTATGCGCGGGCGCTTGACCAAAAGGCAGCAGACAGCCCGTCGTCTTACTCTTCACCCACAAGGCGACCACTACCAGCGGCTGCCTCATCTTTGAGGCCAAGGAAGAGCATCACTGAGTCTCTCATCTGAGTCAAGTTCACTTCATTGTTCCATCTGCGACCCTACGTGACAGAACACACCAACTCGCACGTCACTACTCGTCTACACTGCGACGAGCTGCGTGTTTTCATGCCGATAGTTGAGCTACGAGGCACGCAAGACGCCGGTTGCACGAAGAAGAACCTTCTAAAGAACAAGAGAACCAGGACCGAAGAAGGAACGACCGATACAGCATGCGCCCATACAATATCTCTCAAGTTTATGGAATTCAAAGAAGGTGACAATGTGGCCGTCAGTGAATTTACCAACAACCAAGCTGAAGTGTCTAACGCTCTCTAGACAAGAAATAAGGCCATCGTCTGCAACTAGAAGCTGCGCTCTGTGGATCACAACGAGGACGACAAAGACGACAAGGACGACAGGGACGACAGGGACGACAAGGAGCCTTGGAGAATATGCTAACTAACGCACGACCTTGTAAGTCCTGTTGGCTTTTGCTACTTGTTCAATTGCTAAATTCAGTCTAGGAGACTCCCTCAAAGCTGGCACACGCTGCCTATGGCACCCATAGGACAGGTTGGGTATCCGCAACATAGCTTGAACTCGCCTACGGCAATGATATCGCACCTCTTGTCCAGCTCTACCAAGCCGTGAAGGAGACACCTTCCCCGGAGGTCGTCAGCAAATTTCTCGAGAAAATCCCAGAGAAGACAAACTTCTTACGCCTTGTCATTCACCACTTGCAGCAGTTGAGCGGAAAAACCTCAGCAGCTAGTCTGTGGGTTTTGGAGTGTCCAAAAAGAGAGTAAACACTATCAATGTCTGGGACAACACGGATCCTAAGTGTCGTCCTGGATTTTCGCAAAGAGTGTAGGAGAAATCAGATTGGTGGCCACTGTGCGCCGTTAATACAAGCCGGGATCCTTACCTACGGACTGGTCACGTCAATCGAGCTTCAACTTTTCGATTTGTTTGGGATCAAAATTCACCATACCTTAACGTTCTCCTGCGAGTTTCTCCAAGACGGGGTATCTTTCCTCAAAGCCGACGTCATGGGCCCTACGACGAACTCCCAGTGGCATCCAGCCCACATTAGCTCCCGCGGAGTTTCATATCGTTGGGCATTCTTGGAAAAGCTAAGGTAAACGAAGACGCCGTACCAAAGCTGCCGAAAGCCACTGGCCAGGGCGAAGACGAATGGAGACATTTTCTCTGGAAAAGTTACCTAGCATCCCCTTCGTCGTGCCCGGCCCTTGCTTGTGTCAGTTTAGAGGAACTGGACATGGGTGTCGGCGCCATCAGATTGTCAAGAGCATTGCGGTCATTGGCACTCATAAACAAGGGGAGGAGGTACGGACGTCAGCGGCGACCAGGTGGGCTGCTATTTGGCAAGTACGTAAAGGGTGTTGGCGAATACATTCACCGTGGAATAAGGAGCATCCATGGTCCAGTGATAAAGGGGAGGACGAATGACTTCATCTACTCATCTTGTGTTTGGTGTTTGTGGCCTTGCACTATGGATTTGAAATAACGCCACCCGACGCACTTGACGCCCGACGTAGTACCAAGGGAAGCATTCAATATAGACCAGAATAATCAGGCTGTATATAATACAGATGAGAAACACTAGAGTCGAGAAATGATGACAGCAGGGCTTCCAATCTGTGTTGTGATATGTCTCAACTCAGCAGGCTTGCTTAATTCCAGTCATTGAATAGCCTCTCATATTTCCTTGTGAGCCGGGCAAACACAAGGCTCAGCTCATTGCTGTTGAGTTAGGAATCGGACCTGGGTGCTTTATGTAGGCGCTTCGAGGTATCCCGATGAAGTGATGTCAGCATGCTTGAGAGCCCATGGCCATCCCGCAATAAGTATCAAACGCTGAGTGTGATGCCAAGGCTCTGCAAATGAAGACCCGAAACCAGCGGAAGTGGCGTTTGGGAACTGAGGGGACTGCATAAAGGTCTAGTTGGAGCAACTCAGGGGCCATGTAGTCCGCGTGAAGCCTGGGTGTTGCCCAGCACTTACTTGCACTGACTGTGCGAATACACTGAGAGGGGATCGAAACAATAGCAGTGGGTGCATGACAACTGCTTTCTACGTCGAGCATCATGGGCACTGAGACGTTCTCTCACTGAGCGCTGACGCCAACATATGATGAGTCCACTGAATTCTTGACAGAACATGCAAGAGATGACCGCTGCGAAATTTGTGTAATCATTAATCCTGCGGCGTCGTATGTGACTGCGTCTGTCAGATATAATCAGCTAGTGAGCGTTTAAGCTCCCCTGAGCCAAGCAAGAAATGATTCCATCTGAGTACGATACGCAATGAACTTCTGTGACTCACGCGGTGGAGACCATCGTACTTCTACTGAGAGGTTTTCTTGTCTGGAAGAAGCCCATTCATTGCTTCTCTACCGGGGAGCCACATACACCATTGTCAGCTCATTCATGCCACGGTAATCCACGACCAATTGCGACGATGAAAGACGACGAAGGGCGCATACTGCGTGGCCAACACTTGCACACCGTCGCGTATGATATAGAAACAGACTCGAACGTGATAAGTCGTCCAATCTGTTCGAGGATCAAGAACCAACGACACTGGCGACATTCGTTTGGCATGTAGAAGCACATTTCTCAACGATCAGTGAAAGATTTATCGTCTGATTTCAGAATTTGCGTCAGGAACACACAAACCAATCAGGCGCGAGTCTCTCTTGTGACTTGCGTTCAGATTGGGTCAGATTCGACTACTTGAGTGACACAAAAGGAGTTCAACATGGAGGATCACTAACAATCTGATGGCCACTTTAACTATGTTACTATATAAGGGTCCCTGCACCATGTGGTTATGTCAGTACTCGCATAGATCGTCGAGATTATAGTGAGCCTTGCGCTATCACCCCAGCATCTGTTGTGAATCTATTCATACTAATAAGAATCACCTTAGACATGAAAGACACCAAGAGGAGGTGGATTGATACCATACCAAACCATCGCAGCCTCGGACAATTGCTGACTGGGATAAGCGCGGGAAAATTACTGTTCTTCACTCTCTATCTCTCCTGTCATGGATGTGTTTGATTGCTTTGGTTAATTCCAGTCAAAGAAGTATGATTTATATAGTTTGAGTTGGACCCCCAGCGCTGCTTTTCGTGAAGACCGCTGCCAACTTCAGATCTCGACACTTCCCACACTTGATTCCCGGCATGCGTTTCTTAAATATGGTAACTTCGACTCTCGCGGATACGACCAGAAACTGACATCTTCACATCGGAACCCTTAGCGAGAGTCTCACCTACGCTTCCAACGGCGTCAACCACTGGCCAGTCACACACGCACTCCCCCGCAAAGATCGCCGAACCAAACAGAAACTTTCCCATAAATCCTAATCCTCTGGTTCAACCCCAAAGAGACTTCAATTTCGCATAGAAAATGACTGACAGGGCGCCCAGAACCAATTGCTTCTATGCAGCTCACCCAAAAGGGGTGGAACCTCCATCCCAATCTCACCTCCCCTCCTCTCAAAAAGGGAACATGACATCAATTTTCAATGCGGCTTACCTTCCAATTATTGATTAGACATACGCCAAGAACTGAGCCCGAGCCCGACCCAACAGCGTGAAGCCCGGCCAGCAATGCAAAAGCCCCGATGTTGCATCCGCATCCCGCCCCCGCTCGACTTACACGAGGTGACATCGCTCCGATCGGCGGCCAACGCATCAACTGGTCTGGGAGCATCCTCGACTGACAGCGGATGAGCGTTTTTGTAATTTGTTGATCGAGATGCGGTGCTTCAACGAGCTTCGAGAGCGTGATGCTGGTTTGCCTGCGTCCAGGCAGGGGAAAATACGCCAGAGAGAACCTTCTGCCAATTACGTAAAGCGCTCACCATATTGGAATGCTTAGAATCGAGGTTGCTACCAAGAGAGGAGAAGAACGTCAACATGAGGAAGGCGCATATGCTGTGAACCTTTCCCATCGGGAAGGCTGTTGATGGTTTCTGGGGAAGGAAGCCTAGCCGCTGGGACAAGTGGCCGACCCCCTTCATTTGAACGGATGAACTAGACGCTCAGGAAGAGATTTCAGGCACAATGAAGATAGTACCAGGGTATTTCGTGTCATTATTCCATTAGTCCCAGAGCCTTGCGCCCGGTCTCCAATCTCTGCCTTCATCTAGGTATATACAAGAATATGATTATGGTCTACTACTGCTCGTGGCTCTCATGACAAGGGGCTGCCGTAAGACCTGTTGTTGCTTAAGAATTATACATCCTTCCCAATGCCATAAATCGCCTAAATCGCCGTTCGACCGTGAGCCTCCGCCATTTTCCGTCGTTAAAGAGTGTATTGGGTATATGCCATATCCGTGATGCTGTCGTAGCCGTGATATATCGTTGGAATTAATCATAAAGGTCATTCGTTGAAGAAAATTCTCTCCACAATCGCCTTTCGGCATGCAGAGGGCGTATATAGAATTGAAAGGAATAGACGGCCAAATTGGCTCATCTGAAGCTCAAGCTCGTCCAACTCAGAGCAGAGCAACGGCGCCGAAGAGACCAGCCAAGAAGGCCGCAGCAGGGGCCTTCTGGGCGTTGGCAGCAGCCGTCGGAACAACCGCGGGCGCAGTAGACGCGACGGTAGTTCCTGGAAGGGTGACGGCGCTGGTGGTCGGGACGACGACAGTCGAGGGGGCCTGAGTCAGAGTCTGGTGGACAGTGCCGGAGACAGTGACATAGACCCAGGACTTTTGAGTGACAACGGACTCGCCGCCGACTGTGACGGGAATCGTGACATCAATGTGCTTCGTCTTGGTCTCGGGGTAGACCTCAGTGATGGTCTTCACGGCCGTCACGTAGATCTTCTTGGTGTCCGTGCTGGTCACCCAGATGGTCTCGCCGTGCTCAATGGTCTTGTAGGTGGTCTCGGGCTTGGTGATTGTCTCGTAGACCTCAGTCTCAACATGCTTGGTGGTCTTGAGAGTGGTGTAGACGTCGACGGTGGTCTGAGCCTTGGTCACAATGGTGCTTGTCGTGGTGTAGACAATTGTCTGGGTGTGACCATCAACAACCTTGGTTTCAGTGACTGGACACAAGCTGGTTATTGTCACATAATCCACCTCTTTCTCCGTCTTGGTCACATCAGGAAGCTTCTCAGTCTCGTAGACCTTGGTAGGAACCTGGGTAACGATTGTGGAGAGCTCGGTGGTGGTGATGGTGTAAGTGTGTCCTTCCTCAGTGATGGTCTTGGTCTATAGAGTTGTTAGCAGACTGTAAGCAGGCTCCTAGAGTTGATTTAACGTACCACAGGACACAAGGAGGTTAGCGTAGTTAACTGGTGGTCTGTGGCAGTGACGACGGCAGTAGGACCGGGAACAGTCTCGTAGACCTTTGTGGGGACCTTCTCGGTGATGGTGCTCAGCTCAGTCACGGTTGTGACGTAAGTGTGCCCGTCTCCAGTCACAGTCTTAGTGATTGGGCAGTATGAGGTGTACGTAGTCCAAGAGACATCTGTCTCGGTGGCGTAGTCGGTAGGGCCCGGGACGGTCTCGATGATCACAGTCGGGACCTTTGTGACAATGGTTGAAGTCACAGTCTCGGTTTCATAGTAGGTGGTTCCGGGACCGTAGTGGGTCTTGGTCGTAGGACACAAAGTTGTGATTGTTGTCTCGGTCACTGTTGTGATCGTCTTCGTCTTGTCCTTGCCGTGGTCATGGTCGTCGCCGGTGGCGATGGCGGTGGCAGCCAAAGCCAGGAGGGCAGAAGTGTACTTCATGGTTGGGGTTGGGGCGGGTTGGGGTTGAGAGTAATCAACGAGAGATACTCCTTAAAACGATGGTAGGAGGAAGCAAGGTTTGCGACTTGAGCGAGAGTCTCTTAAGTAACCTTAACGAACGAGTTACTTGATAGCACAACGAGATGGTTGGCTAGGAGATGGAGAGAGGCTGGAGAGAGCTGCAAGAGGATGGAGAGTTCACACGGAAATGGTCGAGGAAAGCAGGATGGCTGGTATGCTTATATCTTGGGAAGGGCCAGAAGGCCGGACTGCCCGGGCCTTCTGCTTCCTACCTGCAGACGAGCAGGAAAGGATGTGAGAAAATGCGGAGGTCGCGATGACATCTTTTGGTCGACCAACAGCTCTCGTCGATCTCCACAGCGGCTTGCATTGGTCTTGGGCCATGTGGACAGCAGACAGGCCACGGTCTGACCCATGAAAGAGACGATGGGTGGAGGGACAGGGAATAGTTGCCAAGTCTGTGATACGAGGAAAGGCGATCTTGGAAATGCAGACCAGCAGTGTGAGAGAGTCTAGAGCTCCATGCGCGGCTGGAGAGGGGCCTCGTTGCGTGAGTTATGCAGAGATGTCCATGGTGTGAACAGATGAACGAAACAGTCTCGGCCGAATGGCGACACAGTTGGATTGACCAACACGCAGAACACAAGCCATACGCCATCCGGTGTGCGTAGCGCCACTGCAAGTAAGAGAAGAGGTTGGACGACGACAACAAGGCTTGACAAGGTTCAGCATTACCCATGTCAGATTGACAGTCAGACTGGTAGCTTGTTCGATGGCAACAGCGAATGAGAGAGACCGAGGTAGCTGAACAGGGCCGATGGCGTCGGATTTGCAGAGACTAGGCAGACCGCCCTGGCCCCTGTCAATGATGCCGCCTAGGCGTTGAGGCGGACGCGATACTCGAACGTGCAGGTCTCCATGACTGGCCGCTTGTTGTCGGGCACGGCCGGCCTTCACAATGACACACAACTGCGTATGTGTAGTTAATATAATTGTCTCTTATGTGGTGAGCTTTCCGGGGTCACTCAGCCCAATCGTGGTCATAGGAATCGCTGCAGGCTGCGACAGAGAGGCCATGCTGCTTTGCCAGGGCTTTTTGCTAAACCTGTCTGACCAGCAAGCTGAAGATGCTGGCAAGGCAGCACTGCAGAAGCGTGACGGTGATGTTTGCCAGCGATCACCCTGCCCCTCCTTGTCACCGTCAAGTGTGTAAGTTCAATGGCAAGCGTTATTCGTGGGCTACAGCCTTGGTTCTTCACGGATCCAAGTCGTCGAAATGAAATTGACGCTTTAGGGACGCGGCTCATTCGTATTTCTTGATAGCATTGAGCCGAAGCTGTCAATCTTTTTCTAGCTGCATATGTCTGTTAGACTTGCCATCTGGATATGAGGCAGTTGGAGTGAGCTACAACGATTTCCGTCGTTGGACAGCGAACTATGCTTGATGTGTGTAGAGGAGGGCTCGTGTCCAGGTCGTGGCACGGCCAAGGATCTGCAGCTCACGGGAGCCGACCAATGAAGAAACGCATGATGCTGCAGTCTAAACCTTGGTGTACAGGAACGCGTCCAACCAGTGAGGTGAACCAGGAGCGGACGAGGTACAAAACTTGATTTGTTGTGGGCGCCAAACTTTGTGGACGAGCCGCGAACATGGTAACCAGGCCAGCGGCGGAAAGCACGTAGAGTCCGGCAGTCAACAGAGGCTCCAAGTTGTGCTTCCCATTCCACTTCGGGACCCCAGATGTGGCTGGTGATGTCAGCTTGAAGATGGGTGAGATGACAGTCGAAGGCTTTCCGACCAGACGCAGCCAAGACTGGCGCACTCGCGTGTTAGCCGATAATCCGACGCGTCTGTCGGTTGACATGCGAGTTCTCGGCAGAGTTCAGAATTGCCGTTGTTGCCTGAGCATCACCAGCGATCGCCCTGGCTCCTCGCAGTTTCCCGCGGGGCATGCTTGGTTGCCCGAGCTAGCCCTGGTCGCCGTGGATTCATGTGGTGTTTGCTAACAGGGACAGCAGCACTTGCCAATAGCTCGCCGGATGAGAGTCCCGGTAGGGCAGCTAAGGCAAGGACCCAAGAAGCCGGCGACTCCAAAGTGGGCAGATGGGGCCTGGCGGGCGGAACGCGCCATGCTGGATCGGGAATGTTGGACGTATGTTGGTCGACGAGCTTTAGAAAAATGGATGACTCGACTGGTGAGATGCTGGAGCTCGATTGCGGCCAGCGCACGAAAGGGTTGTCGCGGCAGAGCTCTCGAGTCCTTGCAAGTTACACGAATAAGCTGCGGGTTGGTGGCACCACAACATGGTGCTGATGTTCAAGGCGAGGTGCGCGGCCTAGGCTGCTGACGGTCAGCGAACAGGGAGAACCTTGAGACTACGGCCTTGCATGCCATGCCTTTTCGTCTCGTGAGGCCTGCGTGTGTGCGGTGCCGTGTCTGCGGTTCCTCCGCGGGCGATGCTCTTATGATCTCTTGAAGTTGCGCAGCGTTCGTGCCCGCTTCAAGACCTGCATTGTCTTAGTTGCGCACTTGAATATGTTGTCCACGGCAAGGCTCGACACCCGAATGTTCACATCTCATATCCGGAGGGTACTTGACAAGACTGCGGTGGCATATTGGCTAGTTGGTCGAGACCATCGACAGAGTCAGTTGTTGTGGCCAAGTTTCTCCGAACAGGAAGAGCGACAGCACGCATGGCGGGGCGGGGCGGCGTGGCAGACTTTGAGCGGACTTTCGATGGCTGGTGCGATGATGGCTTCGTCGGGAGCGGCACAGATGCCTAGGGCAAGGTAGGATCAGGAACTGGCTGCAGGTTGGATATGCAGAGAACGACGCCGGGCAAGGGGACAAGGGCGGGCAATGTGGGTTGTGGCGCCTACGGTTGTCGGTGTGGGCGTGATGGTGTGCGTGGGAAGACGGACTGGAGGTGTGGGGAAGACATGAATATTGGAACCAAGGCGGGAATAGCCTGTGAGAAGTGACGAACAGGCCGGAGAGAAAGCTGGGAAAGTTGGAGCGAGCGAACCAGAAGGGCGGGATGGGCGAGGATGAGGAGAGAATACCACGGCGGGAGGAGAGGGGCAAAGGAATAGAGGACGTGGGAAAGAGAGAGAGGTTGAGCTGAGCGAGGTGGTGGTTGCCATCTCAACCATGCATCCTGCTGTCCCGGTTCTCATGCGACATCCATCCCATCTCATGCTTCCCGACCTCTCTCTGTGTTTTGTGCGTGCATGTCTTTTCGGCCCCCAAAGACCAGCGGTTCGCCGTTGACCGCGCTCTGCAGTGAGAGGGAAAAGCATCTGGACTCCAGACGCCTTTTATGCAAGCCACATGCACATCGAACAAGATGTGCTTTTCCTGCCATGCACAACGCACTGGGCTGCATGTCCAAATTGCTTATACGAGCAACAGACCTGGGGCGAACAGAGGAAACAAAACGTCGTGTGGACAGAATAAGCATAAGACTCGGCGGGGATTACTGGCGGGGGATTTGCATCCAACTGTCACCGCAGATCGTGATGGCCCTCCTGGAATGCCCCATCACCATCCCCATAGCGTAAGGTATCCGCGGCCCCATAGCCCCTCCCGGCACAATGCCCCCTCGCCCTAAACTCCAACCTCTTTAGCGTTTTAAACTCTACGTTTTCGCGTTATGGTGCACCAACATCAGCGCCCGATTCCTTCTCACCAGCCACGACGCAGTTTCTTCCGATGTTTCTCGAAGACTGCCGTGAAAGTGCGTGACATCTGCCATTAGCAGCCACCTCGTGTTTCCCACCTGTAGCGCCATCGTGCCATCTCAAGCCCGAGGACTGTGCGCCAGTGCGTGCACCGACCTTACTTTAATCTGTGTCTGTGCGCTGTGATGGATCCGACGGTACGTACTCTTTCCTCTTCGCCTCCTGTGCTCTGTTCCCTGCCCAACCTCTGCTCTTCTGCTTTCCGTGCCGCTTCCTCTCGGATCACCTTTTCTCGCCTTGCGTCATCGCCAACACCTCGCCTGTTAGCTGCCTTCGGGTTGCTTGGGAAATCCAATAACGCCAGTCATAGAAAATCCCTCACCGAGGCACATCAATCCTACCTGTTGACTAATTGGATCCAAACGCTGGCCAAGGAAGCCAACAGCTGCATCAATGACAGGAATCTCATGCCTTCATTGTTGAATGCAGGTCTCACTCCCAACCATTTTTCTTTTCGAGCCACTAGTTCGCTCAGTCAGCTCAGACACAGCCTATTTCCCCCGCGAGCCTTGCAGCTGCTCCCCGCGCTTGACTCAGTCGTGACCTTTCCTCCCGGGTAATGTCTCGCGTGCTGCGTTCTCCATCAGCCAGGCCAACTTTGCCTTGGGGCTGTCTGCGATTGTCCTCTTTCCATCTGGAGGATCGCCACGAAACAACCCGAGAGCCTCAGTCAGCTTATGGGCCCTCAACCAAACATCGGCTGCAGCGGACGCATGATCCTCGCCGGGTTCCAAGACCTATGTCCAGTGGTTCCGATGTCCCGCCTTTCCCGCTCACTTGATCCACTTTGGCGACTCCTTCGTCCCCACAGTGTCTCTTAATGGCATTGATACTAATACTTGTCATATCAGGAAACCTTTCACGCCCGTCGACATACGGCATAGGTAGATCATCTAGCTCCACCTCTTCATGGACCGCGTTCCTGATCAGTTCAATTTCGGCACATCTTGGCAGGAACATCGGCGATGGTCTTGGTTTCTTAGAGCCTCGTTCGATTGATACGTCCATCGGTGGAGACTGGTATGTGATGGGCTGTGACAAATGCGAGGCATTGCATTGCCTACTCTTATGTCGCGCGTCTCAACGAATCCCTCTTACGGGCTTGTGAAGATCGATATGGTGGAGGCAGAAGACGAAGAAGCCGTCGTCCTCTGCCTGAAGACAGCTGCGTCGTGTGAGGTTGAACAGACTGGATCAGGCCCATGAACTTATCGAGGCGAGTTGGCGCCATTTGAAAGGTACCTCCGAAATAATGCTGGTGAAGTAACTACTCCGCTCCTCATAGAATTAAATGATATCATGCAAGCTTTGCGAATGCACAACCTTGTGAATCCGTTATCTTTTAAGATTTGAGGCTATCAGATCTCACCGAAGCCGCCAGCAGATACAGATTGCTACCCATAACCGTGAATCAAGGGTTCTCAGATCTGATCCATCAACTAGAAATCTTTGAAAGGCTTCAAAAAGCTTGAAAGCATTTGGTAAGTTGCCACGACTGAGAGTGACTTCGTTTGCAACGTAACAATCAACGCAAGTGAAGATACAGGAAAATGTCTTTAAACTAAAGCTCATGCTCTACTTCAAATTCTACTCCAAAGTTTGATCACCCCGCGCACTGAAGCCCTGCCACAACGGGGCACCACTGAAGCAGGATAGATGACCTTCAGCCATTGACAAGTATACGAATTATTTCAAATCGCATCGTTTTAAAACATGAACAAGATCAAAGCCAATATCATTTGGATCAGTCCAGTTCAATATCTAGCCTTATGAGTTGCGGACACGTTTGTATTCCGTCACAAGTGGAACGTACAATATGCTTCATCATCAGCTGAGCACAACGGCTGCCTCTGCCATCGGTCGGCATTTCTGTTGGCCGCTTATTCGTACCTATCACGTTGAATACTAAATGCTGCCATTTGATTAAAAAGTCAAAGATGATATCGGACAAAACTGTAAGTGGTTGGTCCAGTTTCAAGGTACGATCGACTCAAGCACGACTATTGAAAGAAGGATGTAGGAAATTGCGTTATGACTAAGATTTGGTTGAGCTTGTTTATACGCTGAACGACCACTTGGAGAGAAGCAATGCTGCAAATGAACTACGACAGCTGGCGCGAAGATACGGAATACGATCATAATGCTTACTGCCATGGCATAGGACATTACCAAATCTTCGCCATGTTAGGTCTTATGTGAACACTACGGCTGCGGCTGCCAGTGCAAGCAATAGAACTTAACGAAACTCCCCGGGATCTCAATTGCGAACAATAATTCTCCCATATTCGCCGCAAGATATGACATGCGGCGAGCATTGCGGACTTCCCGCGAGTGTCGAACTCCGTCTTCATCGAAACCCGGCGGCCCCACTCGGAGCCGAGGTCCGAAGCTCGTGCGGAGATCAACGGTAAATAGTGGGGCTGCCGAGGCACTCGGGCTCGGGGCCTGGCTTACACACTTCAAGTGGTTTACTAAACACAACCACCGCGCAACTGTTCTTGTAAACCCTCTGAGTTCTTCAATTTGCATGTTTACTTGCTCTATCAAAAAACTTACACAAAAACATGGCACGCCTTCCGTATCCCGACCCTCAAGCCAAGGGCCTCAACGTCCTCAAGCAATTCGCCCACGCCCCGACCACGGCGAAGCACTGGGGCAGCATCGGCGCAGCTCAATTCAAAAACCTGGAACTCTCCAACAAGAACCGAGAACTGGCGATTCTTCTCAGCACGGCAAAGTTCAGGTCGACGTACGAATTCTCGCACCATGTCCCGGTGTCGACCAAGGAGGGCGTTACCGACGCGCAGCGCGAGGTTCTCATTCAGGCTGGAAAGCAGAGGGGCTTCTTAGCAGGACAGGAGAGTTTTGAAAAATTGAAGGATCTGTTTACGCAGAAGGAGAGGGCGCTGCTGGTGTTCCTTGAGGCTGTCATCGAGAGCCCTGAGGTGGATGATAAGGTGTTTGCGGGCGCGAAGGCCGAGCTTTCGGACCGTGAGATTGTTGAACTCATTACCCTCCAGGTAAGGTTCCATTGTCGATATCTCGAAGACTAATACTGAATAATCAGGGCTTCTACTTTACGTTTTCACGTATGACAACTGTTTTGAATATCGAATTGGACAGCTTTGCAACGCCGGCTAAGCTATGATATGATGTAAGAGATATTCATGAAGATTAGTCACACCAAGGCAGTGTCATTGGACCTACTAAGTTAGTTATCTCAAGGTGCGTCACCATCAGCTTCAAGGAGGTTAAGGTTACCCTCATTTAACAAATGCGCATTCATCTTCTACCTTTTGGGCCCAGCCACATCCAGTTTGTGGAGGTTTGCGCCACCCTATGAAACTCTGTTTATACTTTGATAGATGCCTACTAAGCATCGCGATGCTGTGTGTGATGATCAGAAATAACAGGTGCTTATCCAGTTTCAGTCCCATGGCCAGTATTGAGCTTTGAGAGGCGTCGAACTAGAGGATGAAATGTAGTTTTCATTATTTCAATGATTGGAGCTATTCTGAATGAACCATAGTGCGAGCACTTCTTCCGCTGAACAGGCTCACATGCACGCACATTTCGAACAATTGGCCATCGTTCACCAACGAACAGTGTTCCAGCTTATGATTGACCTCCGATTGGTTGAAGACAGCACTCAGAGAAGGATCACTAGTGCTCTGCGATCCTCATGAGCTTAGTAGCCTTGCATCGTAGATACTGAGGGTCGGCTGAGCCTCCCAGAAAAAAATAGAAGAGGGTGCATTCTCTTGGGCCTTTTGGGCTAGCAGCGTTTCCTCGAAACCCGTCCATTGATGTCACGATTCCCTTGCACATTGCCCGCGGCCGCAGTAAGTGTGTCAGAGTCGTGCGGAGGCACTGTCGCGGCTGCACAAACGCAGCGCCACCAAATCTAAGAATGGACTCTAACCCATTTGTGCAATCGCTTGCAGTCGTCAAGCCGCTTGTTGGGGCTGGAGGAGGGGGCTTTGAGGAGGAGCTTCACAGGTTCCATGACGTGTTCATACTCATAATAGCACCATATGAATTAAAATCAGCAAAGTGCTGTTACTGGATTTATCTACTGTGTGCCGTCTCGAGTGGTCTATGAAACTTCCTCACTTTAAACGAATATCAATCTCGTGGGTTCAATCTGAACTGCTCATCATGCAGATCTCTTACCTGCATGACCAACACTGGTGCCTCACACAAACACGAGATACGCACTCACGCACTCAACAGAGACACACACTCTCTTGTCTTGTTCTTCTCGAGTCCCCGGGACTCGGGACCACACCTGCTTTCACAGTCCCCATACCGGCAGACAAAGACTCACGGACTTTTGCCAAAACACTTCGTGGCACCTACCAACAGACTCTCACTCGATTTGGAAGATTCTTCCAAACGTATATCAAATTACAAAAGCCGACAGTCTACCGAGTGGCACTACACGACATCAGTGTGCCCAACCTCGACAGCTTGCCAACCACCGAAGCTCTCGTCAAGAATGCCGCCCGCGATGAGGCGCTCACGGCGGCCTTGGGGAACCCCGAACACATGTGCTGGTCATGCTATAACTGCCTCTTTGGTCTCTACGAAAACTTATTTGTCAGAATCGAAAAGCGTGACGGCCGGATACGTGTGCCTACGTACGCTTTGATGATCCGATGGGAGACAAGGCCAATCGCGAACGTGCTTCTCATCAGTCTTGCATCCATCGGTGCCATCTTTCTGGCCGAGTCTGCCCATATTGTCCTCGATTTGTAACCAAAGGCGGTGTGACCGCGCTTAGATCGAGGTAAATCTCATGTCTTCAAGAAGGAACAGCAGTTAAGCAGCGTCACACGAACAACGAATAATAGGGAGGGCATCATGTATGATAATGTACGCGAGGAGGGGAGCTAGACTGTATTCTCAAGGGGCCGGGAAAGCCTAGAACAGCTTCTACGCTCTTGCACGTTTTACGAAGCAGAAGCAGATATGGACTCAGACGAGTAACATGGAAGGAAGATAAGGATCACTCCTTTACTGTTTCATAGACTATATCATGTAAAGTTTGGAAGGATACAGAGAACACGATGAACCCATTTCGGCGTATTTTCTTTTTTGTAGATGATAGCATTTTGATCCCAAATGAGAATATCTCTCCAGTCATCGACTTCATTGGCGAACGTTTTGTGAATGTGAAGGCCCCAGCAAACCGTGCTTACAATTCCTAAATCACACGCCCGCCCACGACAGCGCTGCTGGATTTAGAAGATGCAACGAAATGAATACAATTTATTTAAACGTATTCATAAGTGAAAGGGGTGAGATTCAAGCGCTGCTCTTATACATGAGCACTGGCTGCTACTTTATCTATTTATAGAGCCAACATCGGCAGCACCGAGAACGACTCAGGCCAAGCCCATAATTTAAGCTATCACAGCATGAAGGGATCATGCATCATTGATTGCGTCTAGTATACCTTCACCAATATCTCGAAGTGCAGAAAGCTGCTATAGATTGTATAGCTTGGCTATCGCAAGGAAAGACGCACGCGACACCGAGTGGGTGTGTTACACGCATCACCACGGCCAACTCCGGTGGCATGGCAGGTGTTTTTCCAGCAACTTGTAGGCATACTATATTTCTAGACTGGCTGTTGAGAACAAGGAGCCATCGTCCATGCAAAGATGAGCGATGACAGCTTAGGGTGCGAGTTGTTAGGCTCGAAGGCTTCATCGCCAAGACCATGTGACTTTTAGTCTAAAGAAAAGCCCCCGAGACTTTTGGAAAGCTTCGGCAACAATCGTTCTTGAATCGCTCCATCAACCTCCAGATATGTGCCAGTATCTAGATATGTCGAAGGGTGTCTGATACACGCTGCAACTGCAATGGCTAAGCCAACGAGCACTCTTCACAGTTCGTCAACAATGTGTCATCGAAATATGAATAATCTGAAGAGGGAGAGGAACAAAAACAATCATTACCGAAAGAGTCTCAAATATCAATTATCACAGTAACGGCGTTACTAGCTTCTCGTAAGGCTCGCAAGTACTCTGGGAACATGCTTCGGCTGATACAGCGAATTCGCTGGTTGACGAGGGGGTCTCATGACTGCTGAACGATACTTTTATGCTAGAGGTGCTGGCAGTGACTGGAAGCGTGCAGCCGGTCTTCTGAAGGCATTCATGTTCAGCCATAAAGAGACGCCAAAACATCCCACGAAGCTTCCAAGCAGGCACAGAGCAACATCCGTGTCGTTTGTGTGGTTTCTTCTGGGAAGCCGAAAAAAATGTTCTAATTTCAGTGAGTAGTTTAGTACGAGTCGACCTCAAACGGATGGCTTTCCTCTCTGTTCGTTATCTCTAGTATTATTCATATATACGCTTCATTATTCATGGCCGTTTCTCATGACTTCATCACAGGCAGCTCATCAACTCCATCACGCCCCTCCAGGCCCTCTCCCACCACCTCTCCTTCATTCCCAATCCCCTCTCATCAAACAACCAAGTCCTCAACCTCTGCAAGTCCCACCAGTCACTCTCATCCACAACTCTTCCCAAGTCCCCATCATCAAACGCAATGCCTCTCCATAGCAGCACGCCCAAGACCTGGGCCCATTTCGCCCTCTTCAAAACGTCCTCATCACCAACAGCTCTTCCAACTTCCTCCCAAAAGAGGTCTCTCAGTTCTCTGGCTTCGGGGTAATATTCAAATCTACTCCTGCCAGTCTCCTCATCAATAATGACATCTTCCCCGAGAACCTCTTCAAGCCCGTACATCCCCACTCCAAAAGGCAACCACTCCGCCTCGGCCCAGTCAATAAGCCCAACCACGCCTCCGTCGTCCTTCACCATGATGTTGTCAGACACGAGATCTCCATGGGTAACAACCCACCCCACCCCCTCAACGTCATCCATCTCCCTCATAACCCTCCTCACAACACCCCTCAACTCTCCCGGCAGCCCCTTCGCCATAACATCCAACCTCCACCGCAAGCTCCCACCAATCTTCCCCTTCACCACCGCCGCCGCACCCCTCCTCCCCCTCCACGAATCCGCAAACATCCCCGCGAGGTCCTTCACAACCCTCCTCCGCCTCTCCACCCTCAACCCATCATCACCATCCCCCCTCCTCAACTCCGTAAGAGAAACACCACCGACCCGTTCAACAACATACCCAACCAACTCGCCCTCAACGACACCCAGCTCCTCCACAACCGGCACCCCAACCGCCGCCCCCAGAATCTTCCTCGCCTCCCCGCACATCCCGACGTCAATACCATGCTTCCTCGGCCTGAACTGCACCAACCTCTCATCGCCAACCTCACACCCCGAATCCCGCCTCTCCTCCCCGTCCTCCCCCAAGGGAACAAGCAGGAGCGTATAGGAACAATACCCCTGAAACGGCGCCACCACAACCTCGCACGCGGGGAACAGCCCCCTCGCGAACTCGTGCATCCGCGGCACCGTCTCCTCCGCGCTCAACCCGCACCGCGCAAGGAACGCAGCGACCTTGCGCGTCTCGTCGGCACCGACGTCAATAGCAGTCGTCATATTACGGCAGTCGCAGGTGCGCGCTGCATTTCGGGGTGAAGCGGAAGGGGGTGGTGGTGGTTCTCACTCATCAAAAGAAAATGTCCAGGCGATGAGGTGAGGGTTTTTAAGGTTTTTGGATTCCCTTCCCTCAGCCGCGTCCCGAAAGGAGGGTGTGGTCTAACTAGGTTCACATGACACCATCAGCAATCAGCTCCAACGCCGACCGACGTCTGCAGGTTGGAAGGGTGAGTGAGGGGGGGCGCGGCCGGACCGGGGCGGCTCACTTCACCCGACCACACCACTTCAACGACACCCGCACGTGGGGTTGATGACATGTCATCCGCCGTCGCCCGGTCTGGATTCATCATGCCGCGTCTTTTAGATTGGCACTCAGGTAGCTCCCTCAGTCACTGACAAGATCACGCGTGGAAAGACCTGCATTGTGAAATGGTAAGTTTGAATTACTACCAATGTCTTGTCTTGACTTGGGGCTTTAGAAAAAGGTTCTAGAAGACAAATGAAGTTGGTTTGGAAAACGAAGAATCCCCACCGAAGAAAAGAAGAAAATAAAAAAGAACAATTCCGTGTTTATGCCCGTTTCCTTTACTCCATGCGAAGGGTATATAATTGATGCGCAACCCTGTGGATGCGCATGCATGCTTGTTTGACGGAGCCTGCTTCTATCCATCGTACACTTTTGACGGCTTTTCAGGAAGGTGGGCGGCTCAGATTAGCGTCGTAGGCTGCGGCAGCCTCGACTCGGCTTGCGCCGGCGTGACTTTGTCCATGCATCCTGTCCTCGGGAGACGCAGCTCTTGCCATCGTCAAGCCCTGCAGGACGTCGAAGTTGCCGATTGGAATTCGGTGTCGATAATTCCACCCAAACGCCTCGTGCCCACGTCCTCGCCGACTTGACCCGGCTCTGCCTGGCGTTCGACTCTATGCTTTTCGGCCGTTACTGATATTCGTTACACGCGCATTGCAGCGCACTCGTCGCCTAATGAGGCGAGTCGTTTATTTGCGGGCCTTGCGGTCCAGCTCGACCTTGCTGTACCACGCAGCACCGAGCATCGTCATGAGCATGCCGGTGCCGTTGAAGAGGTGGACCTCGACGCTGTCGAAAGCGACGATGCCGAGGAGGACAGTGAGGCACTGCTTGAGGTTACCGCACACACTGATGGTGAGGGCACCAGCGACCTTGTTCGTCTGGAAAGAGGCGACATTGAGGGCGAACGCGAGGGCGCCGTTGCCAGCGATGGCGATGAACGTAGCAAAGCCGAGCTCGCCTCCAACGACCATATCGCGAAGCTTGGTCAGCTCGCCAGCGGCCACGGCACAGGCCAGGGACTGCATAGCCGCGAAAGGCGACATGCGTAGCAGAACCTCCATGGCGGGCAGGGCCAGGGGGCCGGTCATAATGCGGTTAGTCGCAACGGTCTGTAGAAGTGTTCGTCAGCGCCTCATTTCATGCATGAAAGTAAACTGTAAATGGGCTGAAGGTTTGGCCATCGGGTTTCAGAGGCGGCGGGGACGACGGGTCCAATTGGAACAGCCACTCTCCGCGCACGACTCGACCACTCAAAAAGCTCGGATGATGGGCGGGTGATTGGCGAACCAAAATTAACATACCTTAACCGCAGCAAGCATGACACCAGCAAAGGTGAGCAGGAACCCAAGATCGGTGAAGGTGTACTCGCCGACTGTCGTCAGGGCAGCACCGATCATGACGGGGACAAGAGTGAGATAGGTCATGTTCTCGTAGGTGCGGCCAAAGATCGTGCGGTAGATACCGACAGTGAAGACCGGCACGGTGGTTCTGAGGACCTGGTAGAATGCTACCGATACCATGGCACTGTTCAGGTGAGTTAGCATGATGCTGGCATGAAGGCTTGGCCCCGCCTCATCCACAGGCGGAACCAGCGGGATCCCGCGAGACGCCGCGCGGCGTGCCCGGGAGGAATCTGGATGCTTACAGCGAAAGGTTGGAGACGGCGATGTTGGTGGTGAAGAGAAGGGAAAACGCCAGGAGGATGAGGTTCTCACGACGTCCCAGGTGGGACATGGTGAAGTAGCCTCCCTTCAACAGACCAAAGCATCCCAAGCTCGCGCACGTGGCGTGGATGCAAGTGAGAAGCCATGGGAAGGGGAACTGGGCAGAAAGTCAGTGAATGCCTTTTTTGTGAGAGTTGGTGAATGATGCATCTCATCTTGGCAGAGCTCCCGCCCACGGAAGCTTTGCCAAGACTGAGAGGGAATCGAGGAAGCCACGTACGAATCCTAGGACCAGCTTGTTGTAGAGAGTCAAAATCAAGCTGAAGAAAAAGTAGGCGCACAACCAGGCGTACTTGACATTTGGCGAAATAGTGTACTCGACGGGGTTGTTGTTGTTGTTGGTCTTGTCTTCTTGTGCCTGCTGTTCGGTAGCAGGGCTTGGGGCGGCCTCGAGATCGTAGCTCTCCTCGACGCGCTTCTCATCGCCGTTGAGGAGACCATGGCCCTCCTCACTCCGCCGGGCCTCGCTCTTGAAGTTGTCGGCCATTTCTTCGGTGTGTTTTTCAGTTGCTCGTAAATGTCGAGAGAGTTGGGTCGTTTCTCGTTCGTCGGAAGGTCGAAATGTTATTTTGTTTATAGGCCGTGTGTCCGCCGCAAAGTGCTAAACCCTGGCTGCGAAGGGGGTGGTAATGGCTGACGACTGTCCAAGTTTCACGACGCAGATCGGTCCCGGGCGTGGGGAGTTTGGCGTTCAAAACGGGCGTGCGTAAGTTGTCGAGCTTAAAAAATCGGACCAACAAGCGACGAGCGGAAGAAATGACTGTGTGTTGTATCTGTCGAAAATGCCGGAAAGGAAAAAAGAAGAAGAGGTCCAAACGAGAGGCAGAGCGTCGGGAGGGTGAGTGAGCTCGAGGGGGTGAAGGAGGAAAAATAAGAGCCGATCGGGAGCTGCAGGTGCAGAGTGCAGGCAGGTAGGTAGATAGGTAGGCAGGTTGCTGACGGGAGACAGGAGGCGAGGGTGACAGCAAAGGGTGTTTGTTCAGTGGAACAGGGACAAATGAACCCAAGACTTCGGATCGCGGCGTTGCAAGGCAGTACCTAAATCCGATGCACCAATGTTAATGTCGAAACCCAGGAGAAGGAAGAGCCTGGCAGCAGGGGGGGTGGGCAAAAATAAGGATTGGGAGGGAAGGACAGGAACGACCAAAAACGTGTGGAGAGAGAAGGACTGGAGTGGCAGAGCAGCAGAGAAAGCAACGGTAGAAAAGTGAGTGGGAATTGATGTGGGAAAAAAGAAGAGGGGCCCCGACGAGGGTGCTGGTCACGACGTGGGTTGGTTTGCTTGGTGGTGGTTCCCCTGGTGGAGGCACCGTGGGCGAGAGAGGGGAGGGGGGGGGAAGGACAAGAAGAGGAACGAGAGGAAGCCGAGATACTCAAACGGGCATCTTTCTCGCTTCCGTGCTTGGCATCAATGACGTTTCGGCTGGCGGCATTTGCCTCTGGCTCCTTGCTGCCGCTCTGCTCTGCTCTGCTCTGTCTTTCAGTCACTCCCTGTACTTGGCTGTCCGTAAGTACGAAAGCTACGGTGCTTTTCTGGTGGTGACTGTCGCCAGATGCTGCATGGCAATTTCTACGGCTCATCTCGACGGCAGGAAGAGCAAATTACGAAAACACGTAGGCTCAAACCCGGCCCCGCGACGATGGCCAGCTCAGGTAGGGGTAAGGTGGTGAATCAAACCTCATAAACTGCTGCTCTCGTGCCTTACTTCCGTTGACTTACGTGGAGAGGGAGCATGAGCACACGCGGACGACGTACGCAGCAGTAGCCCAGCCACAGACTCAGAGTCAGGTCAACTCATCCCGATGGGTTAGAGATGGTCACAGATGAGCAGCATCACGGCTCGCCGGCCATCAAGCTCCAGGGGACGCGGCGTTTGGGGGTTATTACGCCGCAAACTCTGGCCGTCTGCTCCAGTCTCGATGCTTCAACACCATCCGAATAGCCGTAGTCTTGAAGCTACCGGCCATGCTACGAGGCCTTTTGGGGGGTGATGCGGATGCCGATAGCGTGCGATGTGTGTGTGTGATGTACATTGAGCTACCTGCCCATCTTACCCGCCGTTACTGGCTTGAAGCAGAAGCTGCCGCCCGCCGTTTGGGCCGTTGGATCTGATTGCAGCACGCACTCTACCTCGAAAAGGCCCGTACGATATCCGTAAATGCCTTAATTACTCTGCGTCCGTCGTGCTGCTTGCTTGCTGTTTGAGGTTTCCCGTCCCAACTCGCCAGTCGCCCCGCGTCCAGAAGGGCCGTCCTCCGATAAATAAAGGCAGCGGGCCTTCACTCTACCGTGGGCACCACTGCTGCCACTGTCATCATCTATCCTCATCTCTGGTCTTGCACTGACGACAACGCGTGCGGTGGAGGACGCCCCTCTGGCAGGTCTGGGACAGAGTGCTGGAAGAGCAGATGTGGCACTGGCACTGACGGCAATGCGCGGTAAGTAGCGAGCGGTGGGCGGGCTCTCTTGTCGATTCCATGGTCTTGGCTCCGCCAGAAAGGTACTTGGCCCTGGTCTCCGTCCGAACTGAGCTTGTCTTGGGAGGGCCCCTTGGCAGCCGCGTAAGCCTGGGCCCTGATTCATCCTGGTGCGACCGGATGGCAGGGGCTGACTGGTAGCGAAACGGGGCCAGTTAATAAGGAGACGGGGTCAGATACAGTGTTTTTTTAGGTGCCATCGCGGGATGGGAAAGTGGGAGGGCCGGGGTTGGGGCACACAATCACCGCTCCCAGACCGGGGTTGAAGTGTGGTGATGGGCGAAGAAAAGGAAGATGATTGATGCCGTCTAGAACTCTGGATGGACCGGAGTGATTGGGATGATTCTGAGGTGAGGCCTGCCTGCCTGGGGTACGTATACACCGAACGGAGTCCAAGCAGTGTTAGATAATCACCGATACGTACCGTTTTAATCGGTCTGGATTCTCAACTCTGAGACGGCGGACGGCGAACGGCACGCGCCCACCAACGTTTATTTTTTATGGGCCTGCCAGGTGCGTTTCCAGAAATTCCAGGTCCATCCGGTCTGGGATTCGACAACTGGGGCAGCAATCATTCTGGCGAAAAAGCTGCTTACATGATGCCAACTTTGGATCGAGGACGTCACAGTCTACAGCACAGCCAGTCACAAATAGGAGCTTCACTGGTTCATCAAGGCAGAGGCGGCGGAAACAGTGGGGGCAGAGCGAACCACCCGCCCAGGGGCGCGTGGGTAAAAGAGTCATTATCACTGGCCGATCTCATTTAAATGCGGCTCTGGGCATGGACAAGCATCCAAGAAGCAATTGCCAGGACAGCTTGATAGATTGATAGCGGAAAGCAACGAATATTGAGCTGAAGCTGTTGTTGAGCTGTTTCCTGTCGCCTGTGAACGAGTATTCGTGTAATTCGTGTACGGTGCCGAAATCGGCAAAAGGGACGCTAGTACCTGGGACGGTTGCTTACTTGCGACGGAAAGTAAGGCACGTTAGCTCGAGTCTAGAGCCCTCTCAGGTAGGTGCCAACGGTACCTTGATTAGCTTTCCGGATAGGTCAGGTAGGGCAACGCGCGCCTCGCTCTCGTGAGCACCTGAAGCCGCTCGGGGGATGGGATGGGATGGCAATGCACAGGAAAACAATCCACACAGACACAGATAGACGGGCAGCCGACAAAGCCGAAGGTCTGGCGATGCCCAGAAATCCCACCCTTTTTTGGGTTTGGCTCCCTCCCTTGGCCTTGGGCGCCTTTTGGGGGTGGTTGGTGGTTGGAGGGGGGGTGTCAGCTCGGTTCTTGGGGAGGAGGAGCGGAACTCTGGGACTTTGGGTGGAAGCAAGGAGGAGACGGGCGACAGAATAGGGGAAGCCAAGGCCAGGCAGGCGGAAGCCCTTGGGCAGGTCCACGTCGTTAACTGGAGTGCTGTATCAGTGGGATGCGACTGGCTCGGGACATGCAGGGCGGAAATGACGACAAGCCGACGCTGGATTGGCGGGTGAATGTCACTGGCTCGTTCGCCGTGGGCTTCTTGGGCTTCTGCAGGGTGCTGCGCCGTAGGAGTGGGAAGGGATGGGACGGGACGGTGGAGACGCGGCTGGCGGAATCTCGCTGACCACCGCCGACGGGCACCTTCTGTGGCTGTCTGTCTATCTGGATCCCGTCGCTATTCCAGGTAGATTTGCACAACGCAACCGCGGTGGAGATACTTGCGTCGCTCATAATTACATCTTGCGGATACACGGCGGCAAGGTAAGAAGAGACACACTGATTGCTGCTACAGATACAGATTCAGCAGTTGAGACAACAACACTGGCCACAACAACAGATGTGCGGTACCATGATGCCCCACGAAGTACTCTGTAGGGGTGCCTTAGCCTTACTATGCAGTAGCCTCCAGGCCTGGCCTCACCTCGCACAAGACCGCATCTCAGTCTCAGACATCAAGCCACCAACGCGTCCCTTGGGTTACCTTAATCCAACGGCTTGAGTCGAGTCGAGTCACGGCGCGGGGTCTGTCATTCATTGCCATGGCTGCCAAAGCTACGAGGTGGCACACTTGCTGCAGCGAAAGACAGTGTCAGCCGGGCCACGCTGCAGACCGAAACTGACATGGCACCGCATATCGCGATACCAAGCGTCCAAGCCGGCACAGGACGGCAACTCTGATATCTTGGGTTCACCACCTTTTGGGGCCATCCATCCCTCCGCCAGGCCAATCGAAGGAAGCCGGCCCTTGTCAGCCTCTGCTTGCCAGCGGAACTCCCTCCCAGGCTGTAAGATGATCAACCGGGCACCCCCAATCCAACGACCCCGACCGAACCCAGTAGGCTATTCTTCATACGCGGGTTGTTGTGAATGTGAGCCGCTGAGACGCTTGTTTGCGTGGCCTAGAAGATGATTCTCAGGGTCGCGACGCTCTAAAAAAGGTTGATCGCTGTGCGTACGTCAGCAGTTATCTTGGGTTCTCTCTCTCCGCAAGGACGGATACGCTAGGTAATTAGATGCTCGACGCTAGGCAAGATGCGAATAGCTTAAGGTACCTAGGCAGAGTAGGTATCCTGACCATCGACCGTTGATATTGGTGAGGCCAGTGCATCGCAATGCCGAACATCTCTCGCCCGCAGTAAACTCCGTCTTGTTGCCCAGCTCCATGCATTCACCGTCGAGCCCCTCTCCGCCAGTCCCGACGTCCCGCAACGCCACGCTGCGCCGTCGGTGCCCCTAATTGCTCGGTCTGCACCTGCGCATCACTGCACCTCACCTGCACCTAAACTTGAGCTGCGCCTGCTCTGCCCTCCCTCCCGTCTCCCGCATCCTCCGCCCCTTGTGTGGGCTTTTAGTGCTGTCTTCCCTTCCCTTGAGTTGTCTTCTCTCGGTCGGTACCTGGCCCAAGTATCTACCTTAGCTACAGAGCACCTTCAGACTGGCTGGCACCTGAGAGCGTGTGACCGTCTCTCCCTTCCTGCAACTGACTGGCCACAACCACCTTCTTGGCCCGCCGCACCCGTCATCCCAAGACATTTGCTGAGAGGGGTCTTCCTTCTTCGGTGCTCACCCTCCCTTTCTGCCCGTGTGCCTTTTTTGGTGGTGGTGGTGGTGGTGGTATTCTTCTTTTTTTATTTTCCTGCCTGCATCATCCAATCCAATCTGAGTTGAATGAAGTGGTGCATCCGGCCCACACCGAGTCCAGTCTAGCCCCAATTTCCCTCTCATCCTCTTCGCATTTCTTTCCCCGGACTCTGCAGGAATATCGACTCTCGCCAAATCATCCAGTGCGGCTCAATTACAGGCCTGCCACTCAGCTGTGTCTCTCCCGCCGACGCCTGACCGCCTTGCCCACACCTGTCCGCTACCCCTTGCGCTGTGGGTGACGTCTCCGTACCTCCTTTGCTCCATTCTCTCCTGCGGAAGAAGCCCAAGACAGGCCTAGACGATATCAAAGACACGGCAAGACAGAGACAGACCTGTACTGACTGACTGGACACCACGAGGCGACCGTGACCCAGTGGTGGTGCGAGTGCGAGGTCACTTCGCGACCCGCGAAAAAAATAGGAGACCTGTCAGCGATCTTCGGATCCCAGGTCCTTGCCTCCTCTCACAGACAAGCTCTTGGGAATACTCCGTGTGTTTTCTTGGCATTTTGGCATTTTGGACACTACAGCAGCAGGGCGAGCTGCTCGCTGCGTCCCCGTCGGCCAAATTCTTTGCCACAGCCTGGAAGCATTTCTTCCTCTATTTTTTCTACCTTTTTCTTCCCCTTCCCCCCCTTGAACGACGACGTCGACGACATCTTCGACCGAGTGCATCCACTTCTTTTTCCTGCTCTCGTTACCGTCCGCTCTTTTGGTTCGCTACGCTTTTTATAATACCCGACCGCACTTTCGTCATCGTTGCCCACGTCGCCCTCGTCGTCGCCGCTACCGCTTCGCCCCTCGTCACGACGCCTACTTCGAACTCGCGCGCGCGCCTCACCACCCCCAAGATTGCCCAACCTGGATCTCAAGCCGATCCGGCAGCTAAATGAAACCCGCTTCGGCCCAATGTTGATGCAACTGAAAGGCCGCAGACTCGTTCTGCTGGCAGGCTTCATTGTCGTCCTCTTCCTCCTCATCTTCTCGCAGTCCACCGTCCCGGAGAGCCTGAACTGGGTAAGTTGTTTCGTTGTCGTTACTTCAAAGTTCTTTGCCCTTTTGATCGACGTCGCAAGTCCGTGATCTGCTGGGGCAGCATTCTTCGAGAGAGGAATTCCCCCACGTGCCGACTTGGGGCTGAAACATCGACCGAACTCCTTCCTACGGATCTCTGAGACACCCGCCGTGACTTGACACTGACGTTTGCTTCTCCAGCCCGACCTTTCAGCTTCGCTGCCCAGCGTCACCGGCAGCAAATCATCCGCCCCCTCGGGCAAGAAGGGCAAGGACGAGTCTCCCGGCGTCGGCCGCTTCCACTTCCTCATCGCCGCAAGCGCCCCGAACCTGCAATTCTGCCGCGCCCTCGTCTCCTCGACTGTCAACCGCTTCGGCGCCCCGACCATCGTGGGATGGAACGGTACTGGCGAGAACGACGCTGCTCTGTCGCACTTGGCCAAGATTCGCGTCGTCACCAGGTACCTCGAGGATCTTCCCGAATCCTCCAACGATGACCTCTTCATGATGATCGACGGATATGATGTTCTTCTGCAGTTCGGTCCCGATGTCATGATTGAGCGCTACTTCAAGGCGGCGGCGCTGGAGGATGAGCGCATCATCCAGCAGCTGGGACCCGAGAAGGCCGCCAGCCTCGCTGGACCCCTTGGACGACACATTTTCTTCGGCGCCGACAAGGTTTGCTGGCCGGTGGACTGGCGCCGACCCGCGTGCTGGGCTGTTCCGCCCGTCCCTAACATGGACGGCAGAGAGTTCGGCCCCTTGACCAACACCGGCGACATGGTTTTCAACCACCCGAGATGGCTGAACAGCGGCACCATCATGGGCCCGATCAAGGAGCTTCGCGAGTTCTTCCGCGCCACCCTGGACCTCATCAACGAAGTGTACGATCCAGAGTACGAGTTTAGAGAGAGCGACCAATTCTACATGAGCGATGTTTGGGGTCTGCAGGAGCTTGAGCGCATTGAGATGCAAAAGGAGGAGAACCCCGACGCCGCCGTCATGCGTCCTCCTGAGGATGGCTTCGTTCCGCAATTGGAGCCTCAGTACAGCTACAACTTCCACATTGCCATGGACTACTGGAGCATCCTGTTCCAGACATGGGCAGGCTACGCCGACTGGGTGGACTGGCGAAGGTTTATCGGCCCCTTGTATTCGGTTGAAGTCAACCAGAACACGCGCAACAACTCCGAGTTCGTTCCCTGGCACTTGCACATGCAGGCGGATGCCATGAAGTCGCTCAAGCGCATCTTCAACACTACTTCCGACGAGACCATGGGCTCTACGGTCAACGAGCTGATTCGCAAGTCGGAATTCGGCGCCAACATCATCACGAAGCAGACCTTCCCTCTTCTCCACGTCACCGGAGAGAAGGGTGCTCTGGACGCTTTCTGGCCCCGTTTGTGGTTCTTCCCCTACTCCCGCTCCCTGACCCGCTCCGCAATCAACTGGTTCCGGGGCGGCGGAGGCTACAGCCCTGACCCGATCAACGGCAAGGTGTGGTACCCTGCCCACCCGTACCCCAAGGAGATTAGAGAGACGGACGGAGGCGCCTGGTCAGACGCCAGCAACGACAACAACACTGTCTACTGGTTGGGTTTCGAGTCGCTATGCGCAGAGCACACTGGCATTCTGTTTGGGGAGGAATAGGTCTCTGGAACGAGACTAGGCCACCTTTTCTTTTCTTTTTTCAATGAGCATATTTTGAGCACCTTGGGTTAAGGTCTGGAAAAATCACAGTGCAGGTTCCATGGGAATCGGAAGCATTAGACTAGCAGCAGAGGAAACTGCTGCAAGGGGACAATAGGAGTCCACAGCCAGAAAAAAAACAATGTCACGGCCGGCATTGCATGTTTGTCACAACATGTAGAAGATGTAATACCCACACCATGTGTTTGTACGCCTTTTTTTTTTTTCCTTCCTGTATAACGCAGCGTTGCCTGTCATCTTTAGCAGTAGCATGGCGGCCATGGAGCAATAGACGGGACCGCCTCAGAAGCGGTATTAGACAATGAGTCAGACTTGCTTTTGCATGAAGCTGTGATGTTGTTGTTCGACGCAGGGCGTGGCAGACGTGACGGTGCTGGTCACTGCAGGTGTGCATGTCTCAATACCGTACT
The DNA here is from genome assembly GCF_011800055.1 of Colletotrichum gloeosporioides. NCBI lineage: Eukaryota > Fungi > Ascomycota > Sordariomycetes > Glomerellales > Glomerellaceae > Colletotrichum > Colletotrichum gloeosporioides. The sequence continues at coordinate 516,177 of NW_025544655.1, read as the reverse complement.
ATCTCATGTCTCTGGCCTTTGCGGGGGCTGATCGGGTTCGAATGAGGTTGACTTTGACTTTGCCGCAGACGCAACCACATTTGCGGCCGCATCTCGATGCACCCGAACCCGCGAGATGCGGAATCCGTCGACCTTGCCGATTTCTATAGGGCTGAAGGGCAAACTATTGGAATGGCGGTGGTCTCATGAGTCGTGGGCTGCAAAGGGAGAAGAATGTGGGCTGGATGGCTGCTCGATGGCCCCCTGTCCTTATTTTTTTCTTGCCTAATTTGGGTGTGCCTAGGTGGTGATTCTTGGCGTGATTGGTTGGGGGCGGAGAAGCCACGTTCGGTAGTTGGCGCTGCCAAGACGAGCCAGCTGGAGTGAGGAGGAAGAGTGGCTTTATTTATTGCCAAGAGTTTGTGCAGGGCGGGATTCTTGACGATTGTCTTTGCATTTTGCGAGGGAGGAGTGAGGATGGGATGGGATTTTGCTTTTTTGGGTTTCGATATGTTTAGAAAGGGAGAGGTGGTAGCTAGGTAGCTACCTGCGGCTGTGCCTTGGATGGATGGGGGTGGCGTATGCTGTTGGTTGTGAGACTGTCTTGGGATTGGAGGATCGGAGAGACGGTGGATTGAGTTGATCGGCTTGGAAGTCAGACGGGAGTCATGTGTTCGTGATTCGATGGTGGTGGTGTAAGGGGAGGGGGAGAATCTTGGGAGGGTTTGGTACAGTCAGACGGGATACGGGTGTGGCGGAGGCTGAAGCGGGGAGGTTCACGCGGGCTTTTGATGAGTATTTTTGAACGTTGGTCTGGTCACTGTGCAGTTGCCTTATGATTATTGTGCTCATTTGTAGGCAGCACTTTCATCTTCAAGGCGAAGTGCGTGAAGATGGCGGCGGAGGCGTTGATGCGGATGGCTGTCCATGGCTCAGTTCCGACTGATTCAACGGCTGTGTTACCGGACAGCTGCAAATGTCCAAGTAGACATTGAACCGCGAGCAAGCGCATGTTGGTCATTTAATTCTCCTCGTGAGTCAACCGATGTACGACATCTCTAGGACGCGCGCATTGGTATGTCGTTGCCTCATTTGAGACGAAAGTTCGGTGACGGCGTTTTTTGAGTTCAGCTGATAGCTGGGAGACATGCCTCGGTTCATCTCGTCTTCAGATGAACTGCTTTGTCATAACGAACGTCATGTACTGTAGTCATATTGAGGCTCAAGTTTGGCCTCATATCCCACAAGACTCTGATTTTGATGTCGGTGAGCAATTCGACAGTTGCTGTTGCAATTGACTGGCAGGGCTGTCTTCGGAAGAGCCGTCAAAATTGACATATTCCAGCGCTGTCGGGTCGTACCTGGGCAACTGACGGTGAAGACCCACTTTCTGCCGCCTCTTAACCTTCTTTCCCGGGCTTTTTATCGTCTTCTGTCATTCTTGAATATTGACACAATGACACCACGAGCAGCACAACCCTCAGAACTCAAAAAAGGTCCGAGTGACTCGATGCCTCGGCAGGACAAACGTCAGTCTTTGTCCTCGGTCTTACATGGAGTAACACCGTACAAGCCTCTGGCGTACACCGCCATCGCCTCGCCTTGCGATCTTCAACTTTCAAGTCATTCCAGCGACCGTCCAATGGGGACCGCCACTGTCAATGTCGCCTATTTACCCTTTCCAGCAAGCGGATCGTCACCTGCCACTTACAGAATAGCCCTCATTCGCTCCTCGCTTCTCCCCGGGCGGCTCAGTCCTTTCAGCGGGATGCAGGCTTGAGGCGCTCATTTCTGCTCGATGGCTCGTCCGGCCACTGAGCAGTCGCCAATTTCCCCCATCGCTGACTGCCTACGGAAATGACGATGGTGGTGGTGGAGTGGGGAGCAAACCCCCAAATTCCTACAACGATGCAGGTCGTGGAGGCTGAGCAACCGGTGAATCGTCAATTGCTCAATTATCTGTCTGTCTTCTCATGCTGAAGCACTCAATCAGGCTCTCTGGTTGGTGACTCTTTTCGGGTCACAGCCGTCTTCCCGCGCCTCCATTCCTGCCTCCGATGTGCAACAACAACAACCATCTCGCGCTCCCCCCCCCACGCCTCATCGTCGGGGGCTTGAGCTGCTCGCAAGGCAACCAATAGACACACCAGAGTCGTACTCGCCTGCCGTGATGCCTGCACAGGCTTACTTCCTCAACATGCCTCTAGCAAGGGTTTCACACCGCTAGCAGGCAAGCATTTCCCTATTTTACCTCAATGTCAGCTTCAGCCTCGCTCTTGGCTACGGGCATCGCACAACCGAGCAGCAGCGCGACGGCGCGCCTCCCCACACCGCGCACTTTCTCCCCTTGGCAAGACCTGCTCTTCCCCGATGGCACCCGCGAACTGGGTGTCTTCCCATAGGGCAGCCTTGTGAGCCACGATGCCTTCCGCTGACTCTAATGTGCCTCACCCATGCCACTGCCCTATCTGGGTGCCTGGTGTGCCAGGGGCGCCACACCGATGCTGTGGAATGCGGAATATAGCCCCTGCTTCTATAAAGAAGGGGGCATCCGCGGGTCCATGGGGGAAAGTGAAGATCGTAACATCCACGAACAAGCAAGACCAATCCCAGGCTCTGCTGAAATATCTGAATCATCAACAAACATCCAAGAAGTTGAAATCCCAGCTTCACATACGTAGTCAGACCCGTCCGTAACCTACTACCTAAATCCTACGTATCGCCTCCTCGCCCCGGCCGATTCACCTAGGGTCAGATCGTCGCCCGCAATGGACGTTCCAGCTGCTCCGGAGGGAATGAACTACTCTCCAAAGAGGCTCATTGTATGCTGTGATGGCACATGGATGAACTCGTAAGTCCACCCCACCTCTGTAAACCCTCTAGCATCTCATGCTGACGACCCCCCAGGGAGAGCGGCTACATCAAGCCGACCCTCTTCAAGCCCAAAGGCGGGCTCCAGATCCCCTCGAACGTGACCCGCATCTCGAGATGTTTTCGCCGAAAGTGCAGCGACGGTCGTGTGCAGGTCATCGAGTACGAGTCCGGCGTCGGCACGGGCTCCAACGCCCTCGACGCCCTCACCGGCGGCGCATTCGGCCTCGGCCTGTCGGAGCGCGTCCGCCAGGTCTACAGCTTCCTGTGCGCCAACTACTGCGACGGCGACGAGATCATCCTCATCGGCTTCTCGCGCGGCGCGTACACCGTCCGCTCCGTCGCCGGCATGATTGCCGACCTGGGCCTGCTGACCCGCGAGGGCGTCGAGCACTTTTACCCCATCTTCAAAGACATGGAGAACTGGATGAACGACAAGTACAAAGACGAGTTCCCGAATTTGCCGTTCGAGCACAAGCCCAAGGGCGAAGATGCGGCGGAGAAGTACCGGGCCAAGCTGGAGAAGGTGAGTTTCTGTAGTCGAGTTTGGTGAAAGGTCGGTGCTAACTTTGGCAGCGTGGCATGACCCGTGTTAGACAGCAGGAGGGCAAGGGAGACATCATCAAGGTCAAGGCAGTCGGTAAGTCTACTTGCTCAAGTTAAATATGATCACAGCTAATCAGAGACAGCCGTTTGGGACACCGTTGGCAGCCTCGGCATCCCCCAAATCGCCTGGCTGAACAAGCTTGGCATCTACGCATCCAACGAGGAGTACAGATTCTGGGACACTGCCCTGTCAGACAGGATCGAGCACGCCTTCCAAGCTCTGGCACTCGACGAGACCCGCTACTCTTTCCAGCCCGCGGTATGGGAACGTCTGGAAGCCAACAGATTGTCTACGGATCTCCGCCAAGTTTGGTTTCCTGGTAATCACTCCAACTGCGGAGGCGGCTGGAACGATCAGGGCATGGCCAACATTACTCTCGCCTGTAAGTCAACTTTTTGTCATCACTGCGAATTTTTCGCTAACGTGGACAGGGATGATGGATCAGCTCGCGTCGATTGGCGTCGAGTTTAACCACCGCGCACTCGAGCGCTGCGTGAGCCAGTCAAAGTCGTTCTACATTGCGCAGCAGAAGAAGAACAAGGGCAAGCAGTGGGCCCGCGAACCCATCTACAGCTCGAATCATCCCCTCCGACCTTGGGGCCTGGGCTCTATCCAGAAGACGACCAGTCTTTTGTACACTCTTGCCGGAAAGATTACTCGGTCGCCTGGGCGGTACCGGCAAGTCAACGCAAAGACAGAGGTGCGGGACGGACCATTTCTGAAGGACACGAACGAACGTATCCACTCCTCTGCCCGCATTCGTCTGGCCTGCGAGGGTCTCGGTCTCAACGACAAACTTCCATGGGACAATGCCGCTCTCATGACGCATTGGAAGCTCGTCCTCTCACAGAAGGACTACCACGACCCCGTCCCTAACCACCCTGACTGGGAGCCGCAAGAGCACAGAGAGAACTGTAGCATTCAACACCCGTCTGAGTGCAAGGATGGTCGCTGGGTCTGGGAGTACTCTGGTCCGTCGAAAAATGCACCGCTCTGCAAGGTCATGGTCGAGGAGCCGCTGGGGCCGTATGAGCGGCACCTGTTGAGGCTGACGGGTGGTGATCCCAGTGTGTACAAGTGGGCTCACGAGAACCCCATGTGAGGGGTGGTTGCTTTTTCCGATCGTTTTTGAGCGGCATTGTCGGGCGTCGAGATACCTCTTTTCATCATGATTGGCACGAGTTGGAGTTTGTTATTGCATCAGGTCTGGGTTTCAAGGCATGGGTATAATAGATTTAGATCAATACAATTGGTTGGCAACACCACAATAAGTTCATCGTCCGATGATATGCCTTGTTTTCTTGCAATACAGATGCCACAGGATCAAGTTCAGTACCCTAATTGCTTCAGTTTCATTGGAGTCTTCTCATGAGAAACGTGGAGTAATCTGAAATTTCAATTGTTGAGGTGGAACACTACACAAGCATATAAAAGGTTGATTCATGGCAGACTGGAAGGCATCAGAATCAGCTAGGCATCCTTTTCCCGATCATTGAACAGTCAGAAATTCGACAGAAGCTCACGTACTCTGCACCAGAAGGCCTTCTTAACCACGCGATCTCTCAAAGGAGGCCCATGATACCACCTCTCTTCGTTTCTGAGTGTCTATTCTGAGCAGTATTATTCCTGGGCGTGCATCGCGTCCACCGCAAAACTTGGAAAAGATGGGAGTCTGAGACTGGTCAACCGACGGGGATCAAAGGATTACCGCCAAATAGACGATTCTGGAATATCTTACATTAGCCTTGGAAGTACTCAACACGCAACAGGCCTTGTTTTATATATGTTCAAGAAGTAAAGGATAGGCCCACCAGCTTATATTGCTGTTGAGATGCCGTGCTACGTGCTTGAAGGCGTGATGGCATGTCGAGGCCTAAAGGACTACGAGCGTATGGGGTTAAACTATATATTATTAGGCATGTGTTGAGGGACTAATGCTGTTCAAGACAAATACTGATTCCGGAATTTCCGGCTGAAGAGTGCCTAAGGTGGCATCGTAACGAGTGGGTGGCTCAATGGGTAGCTGTCTTTGTTCTGAGGTCGTCGGTGAAGAGGAGGAACCTCTGAAGCGCGTTTATTGGTCCGTCGTCGTTGGCAGTGTATCCCATTGATCTGGGTGTACAAATTCAGAATACTTGGTATAAAAAAGCGCAGATTGGGATAGATCTGTTGCGGCTATAGCTGTCGACAACATCGGGCCGTGGCTCAAGGTCAGTCGATGGAGACACTTGGGTACTGAAAACCCAATGTCGACGTATGGCGAAGGGGTTTCTGCTATAATTCTGCACTCAGATGTCCTTTTATCCACCACGTGAATCATTTCAGTGCGAATTTATTTATAACATTTGGTAGAAGCTGTTGCTGATGGCGTTTTCAAACAGACACTTATGTTATTGGGAGGAGTTTGGTGTATACACCATGTTGCTCCAGGAGCAAGTATGGCCCAATAGCTCCAGAGATCTTGCGACCCCTTAAAAAATTGTCTTTGCAAAGTACCGAGGACGCTCATCATTGTCGTTCTTTCCTCTCTGATTGTTCAAACCCACATACGACTGACTATATGCGACGCCTCTCGTTTTGGGGGGGGGGAGTAGCAGTCTATACTCAAACCAATATAGGAGATTTGGTTGGCAACCCTTGGGGAACAGAAGCAGCTTATGGAGACAGACTTTGGATTTCTTTGGCAGAATCAAGACGCGATTGATATGATGGACACAATTTTATACAACGACTGAAGATTGAGGGCGCGCTCTGTTGGGCTGTCTGAGCTCGCATATGACTCTGCCCTGGGTATCTTAGGAAAATGCAGAACAGATTCTATGAAGTGATGAATTCATATAAAAGCCTTTCCAGATCGCCGCAATGACTTTTTGAGCACCAATGGCATCTGTGATTCTCGCACACAGCTTCCTCAGGCTTAAACATGTCTCCGGCACAAGTTAGCTGGAAAGATCCGGTGCTTCTGAGGGGCGTCCACCATCGTTAACGCAGATGTGGCCGTCCTCTCTGGACGTTTTCCGGCGGCTGTTCAGGTCCCTTCATCCGGTCGCTGATGATAGGATCTTTACGACCTGAGACCGGCTACGCATGATCTTAGCCACTAAAACGCTAGAACGCGAAGCTGGATTTTGGGATCCCATTGGTTCTGTTTCAAAAGAAAGGTCGCATCCCAATGCAAATATATAGGCAGCAGCATGTATATTGGAAAACAGCCCGAATATTCCGGTATAATACCTATAGGCCGGCGTCAAGTAATTTGAAGACACACAAACGGCATGACGTTGAGCCGTGGTGTCAGTTTCACAGAGCATAATTGACGGAGTGCGAGATTTTTGGCGTCAATCGATGTTTCAATGCAGTGATGCTTGGGTGTCACCTTGACACTCTCGCTACCGTCCATCTCACACGTATGGCTCGTATTGTTCCGATGCTTCTGCAATACTCGAAGTTAAGAGACTGTGCGTGGGTGTAAGCTGAGATTATCTTCAAATGGAGCTACAAACCGACAATGTGATGCTATTGGTGCCTTCGCCGTCGCGCACCATGCTGCGAAGTTGTTGTACGTCATTTTATCCAGCTTATTTAGTCCAACCTCAACACTTTTCCATTCCTGTCAAGTTTTGGACGACTAGCATTTCAGAATCCCTCGTTCGTCGGCCAATATGTGGCGACATTATCATAAAGGACTCCTCACCAATCTCCTCAAGAGTGCCGAAGTAGGCAGGCGTATGTTATGTGCTTTTCCGACGGCCCTCTTAGGTAAGTCATTACGTATTCAAAGTTCTATTGAAATTCTTCTTTGATTCATAAATAATATTAAAAGACACCTTAATTGTCAAGTTCTACTTTGGGGACAGCAATAAATTCTGCTGGGATCTTTGGCTTACGCACAAATATCTTATTGGCAAGGCTCATCGACTTACGCGGCGGCATGGTTTTCATCTCTCCGGTGGAAAGACCTTGTCCCAATCTCTTGGTGTTCTTGTCGATCTTTAGTGTCCTTCTGGTTTGTCTGGTGTTGATACTTCATGGATTCCCACGCCCCAGCTTGCAAGTGGCTTGGTTCTTTCTCATAGCTAGCTGTCACTGTAGCTGAGTCCAGCATTCCAGAAGGCATTATTACTATCCTTAGATCAGACGACAAACTCATCAATTTCTGAGGAACCCTTCCGGTGGGGCTCTATATCTTCCAAAGCAATCTTGCACGAATAAGCAATGGTTGGCGAAAGTTTTGAACGCAACCGTCAGTTGAAATACGGAGGCAGCACCCGCAGGCTCACAAATGCATTTTATCCGCAGCCATAATATCAGGGTTCTGAGGAGCCTTTATTCTACTCCCAGGGTCTCAACCAAGATATTCTAATCCAAAACCGCTCGCCCGTCGTAGATTTTCTGGCCGCAAGCAGCGGGACATGGACTTCAATTATTCCATTTACACGGCTGCTCGATGCCACGGCAGAACATCCGCAGAGAAATCTGTCTTGGAGAACCTGCCCAGGTGCTGAAGTAACGGTCCTGAATACAGGTCTCGGTTGAGGCGCAATCCAAATCCACACTAGCACCACTATCCTTGATAAAAGTTCAAACGGACAACATCACAAATGCTTTCTGACACTATGGCCTATTGTGGCAAGTTGAATAAAGCTTTGCTGCCATTTTCACAAAGGTAGGTCGCTAGAGACCATAATAGGCTCTCTCATCATGACCTACACAAACTCATTCAGGTGTTAATAGTGACCATCGTCCAATGGCTTCTGTCTCTTTCCATTCGTGGATTATCTCATCTACACCCGACATGGATGTTTCGCTCTGGTTTGAGTTCGCCGGATCAAAGGCTACCTCCGGAAATTCTACCTTTATGTGTGGCTTTCGGAGTCGAAAAAGCCACCCGCAGCCCTTACACGATGGGCAGTGAGCATAATTCGAGGTACCGCGTGAGAATGTTCGACCTCGTTCCGAATCCAGTACTGCTGTGATAATCAGAATTCGCATGCGACGTCAAGGTCTTTAAGTGATCGAAATAGGGAGTAGGTATGACTCCTTTCCACCCGGACGGGCAGCTCTCCGGGTACATTTTGACACAACCGAGCTTTCTCATAACCTACCTCCCGGCGACCATCAGAATACTCGTGTCTAGCAGCACTACCCAGGTCATCAGCTTGACAATCACAAACCAAGCAAGGTTGATCGAGTAATTGAGGGCCTCTCGGAAAACACATATAATGCGATCCTCGCTCCCAGATCCTGCCTTCTCTTCTTCTCTCTCCATCCCATCTTTACATCTGATCACATCTGCCCTCGGCAGTGACCCCTGTGCTCTACCCTTCATCATCACCTCTTTGTCCACCCTTCGGGTTTCAGGCAAGCAGGTGATGGATGCGAGGGGCACAATCAGATATAAAGCCCACCCCTCCTCCCCTGGCTTCCTTCATCCTTCGCACTCTCTCTCCTCCACCCTCTCTCTCTCCNCCCCTCCTCCCCTGGCTTCCTTCATCCTTCGCACTCTCTCTCCTCCACCCTCTCTCTCTCCTCCACCCCCTCTCTCTCCTTCACCCTCTCTCTCTCCTTCACCCTCTCTCTCTCCTTCACCCTCCCATCTCACACTCACTTTTACAGCAACACTCAAAGTCCCAAGGACATACTAACCTCACAGCCTAACCACTCAGCACCTCAGACCAACACTACTCAAAGTCCATAGGGCATACTAACCTCACAGCACTCACCGCTCAGCACCCCAGGCCAGCACTACTCAAAGTCCCAAGGACATACTAACCCAGCAGGACTAACCTCGCAGCCTCACCACTCAGCACCCACCACTCAGCACCCACCACTCAGCACCCTAGACCAGCACTACTCAAAGTCCAAAGGACACTCCCTTCCTTCTCTCTCCCTCCACGAGAACTGGGTTCTCCCCCCAGTTCTCTTCTTCCTGCTGAGGCCTTCCTCCCTCAGCTCCGCCATGGCCCCGGTGAGCCTCATCACTACTTCTTCACTCCCTTCCTCTCTCCCTCTACGAGAACTGGGTTCTCCCCCCAGTTCTCTACTCTCTGCTGTGGTCTTCCTCCCTCAGCTCCGCTATGGCCCCGGTGAGCCTCATCACTACTTCTTTGGGCAACGAAGCCGGACTCCAAACCTCCCCGTGGTGTTGCCTGGGAACTTCCTCTCCAGTGGAGAGGATGCCAGACTGGAGACGCAAATCATACTATCTTGGTCATGACATGTATGTCATCGTTTATTCCCATACTTATCTTCACCCTTTCCACACTTATCTACAACAACCATCTTGTTGTATACATCCACCATACTGCACGTTCAATCTCTCCACCCTTCTACGACACTACCTTGGAATATATTTACGACCTCCGATCTACTTGTATATACAAGCATATCAAATCCATACCGTCCGTCTCGTCATATCGATATCCGACCGACGCTCATCCTGCCCCATACCACGATCGCTTCCATCTCCAAACCATGAACTCGACACTTCGTCATTCAACCAAACATCCCTCCAGATCGCCAGGATGTCCCGACCTCCCCTCATTATCTCGCTCAACTCACATTCATCCTACCCTCCCCTTCCCCAATGCAGGGGAAGAGTCACTTGTGTAGGATGAAGAACGAATATGAAAGCTAATCTTGAGAGGACGAAAGACTATAGGTAGTGGTGATGTTCACGATTGTGGTGGTTTGGATGAAGGAAAGGGTGCACAACAGGGAAACCTCACCTGCTTTATACTTTATTTTGGAGAGGGTTGCGAACCACATTCGCGCACCACCCTGAGGCTGGCGCGAGGCAGCCCGCCTGAGACCACGTCGCCACGCCAAAACGCATCAGGCTCTGCACTGGGACGACTAACGTTACAAGGGGTGGGCAGAAATACATGGGCATCTACACGGGCGGAAATCAGGCTGGCACAAGTTCGCATTTCGTTCAAAGTCACATTCACAGCCATAGCTACAAGAGAAGCAACTTCCTGTCACAGGTCAATAATCAGGGGGATACGCAAGTGAGCCATAGAAACCTGAGGCCGGACCTCAGGCACAACTAAATACAACCCCTATTTCACTGCAATTCAAACCTCTGTAAAGTGCATGTCTTTGCGGCCTCCGTCTAGCACATGAAGGGAGGCGTCCTGGTTGCCTGCATCTGCATCCAGGGCGCTGCGCCTCCACGGCAGCCTGCCTCTACTCGACAGAGCCTGCCTCCAGCAGCCTCACTTTCGCCGGGCGGCGGGCGGAGCACGGCGGGAAGCGGCAGGCTTATGCACGGGATGAAAAGTCCCTTGCGCCGGTAGTTGGGGGAGGGCGCTTTTCAGCCTCAATCGACATGGCTTTCCGTGGTGAAGGCGTGACTTAAATATTCCACTTCGAGGGGGCGGGCGCAGCTGCACGGCCTGGCCCGACGAGGAAGCCGGACCCGCGGGATCGATGATCCGGGGACACCCGTAGAAAAGCCCCTCAGTGTCAATCGTACTCCGACACTGTGTCCAACACACTCTGGCCTCCAGCATCACCATGGACTCCCTCACAACCGCCGCCTCGGCCCTTTCCCCGGCCCAATGGTGCCAGATCTTCTTCGGCCTCTCCTCAGCCGCCGTGCTGGCCATCCAAGTGATACCCAAGGCAGCCCAGCATGCGATACTCGACTACGGCGCTCGCTCGCCGGCCGGCACCGATGACCAGACGAAGGGAGGCGGACCGCAGACCACGAACATGTTCAACGACCTCGTCAAAGCTTTCGCCTCCATCGGCCAGATCCCACACGCATGGTTCATGCACTTTTACGTCGCCTCGATCGTAGGCTCAGCCTTCTGGGCATTCGAGTATCTCCGAGACGGGCCCTTTTTCAGATTGATTGCGGCCAGGCAGGCGCAGTCGGCAAGTCCCGCCATGAGCCTCGAGCAGACCATCCTCATCTGGGCACTGATGGCGCTGCAAGGCTCACGTAGACTCTATGAGTGCTTCTTTGTGATGAAGCCCGGATCTTCCAAAATGTGGTTTGTCCATTGGTTGCTGGGCCTAGGTTTCTATCTCTGCATGAGTGTGTCGGTCTGGGTTGATGGATCAGGCGAGTCTCTTCGCCCGCATCATCACCGGCTTCTACTGACTTCCTCAGCCGCCCTCCGTGCTTCCCCAGAATGGAATCTGGAGGCCCTGTTATCGCTGCAGTCTGTCATCGGAGTCGCCATGTACCTATACGGCTGGACGATGCAAAATTGGTGCCATAAACACCTGGCCAGTCTCAAGAAGTATTCGCTTCCTGAGCGTGGTCTCTTCCAATATCTCGTCTGCCCTCATTACACCTGCGAGTGCCTCCTTTATCTTGGACTTGCCATTGCAGCCGCACCGAGGGGCCAATGGATCAATCGTACTCTTCTCAGCGCTTTCTGGTTCATCGTAGCAAACCTCGGCACAACCGCCGACGGAACCAAGGAGTGGTATGCGCAAAAGTTTGGTGCCGAAAAGGTGGCTAGCAAATGGAAAATGATTCCATTCCTCTTATAGACTTCTCCTAGACTCACTCGAGCCAATATCACTTCTTTCCAAACAGGCCAAACTTGGCCCCGAGCTTCGACACTTGCATGACATCTCGGTATGTGAGGCTTGTTCTGGTTGCGCGCACGTTTCGGCCGGTGGCATAATGATCCTTGGATCGCAGCAAGTCCCAGTTCACGATGGAATCGGCGGATAACTCGACGTCTTCGTCAGTGTCGGCAATGCCGTGGAGATAATCAGTGTAAAGGTTATCGGTGGTGATGAGTAGGCTCCTGGGTTCTTGAAGAATGCGCCACACAGGCTCCGGATCCAACGCACCGTCCTCTTTGCTTTGGTAGAGATTCAGACACAAGCTTGCTCCCAAGCTGACAGTGCATACTACTGGATGATAGGCGGGTCCATCCTGTAGACACTATGAGATTTGAGCCTTCACGCGTAAACCTACCATGTACTTAACTTATGAGGCATGATTCCGACTCCTGGGGGATACTCGTTTATCAGCACGTGGTTCGGCCGTTGATGAGGGCTTTCGGTGAAGAGGTTGGAATCAGGAACAGTGGCGCGAGGCAAGGAAAGAATTCGCGAGACGACGGGCTCTTGCAGCCATGGTGGCAAAGGAGCATCGATCAGCTTGTTCTGAACGAGATCAGACGGCCATGTTTGGAGACGTCGATGAGTCAGTTGTTTCCAGCGGGGTTTCGGGGCATCAGCTATCTGTTGGGCAAGGCAGCGGTGGTCAGCTATGAGGTTGGCGCGAAGGTCCATGTCAATGCTTCCGTACCTTTTGCAAGATTGCCTGCTCTTCCTCCTCGGATATGAAGTCCGCAATGTAAAACGCAGAAGGCGGAAGCTTTGTGATCCTGACGTCTTCAAGGGAAGTGGGTAGGTTTACAGCTCCGAGCTCCATTTTCCGGGCTTCACGTGGGGGCTGTGTGTTGTAGGGTGTTTGATAGTTGGCACGCGGTGAGTGTGATCTGGTGCGTCGTCCAACCTTATGTAGGGCGAATTCGAGTAAGGTGGGTGGTGAAGTCGGGAAGGTCAGATACAACGAAGCTTGTCGATACGAGGGGCAAGGTCGACGATGTAAGCTAGAAGCTCTAGAGGGTGGGTAGGCCGGCGACGGAAGCCAAGCGTCAAACGGTTCTGCATTGAGATGGGAGGATTCAAGCAATCAGACGACGGGATGGGAAAGGTTTGGTGGAGAAGCAAGGACGGCAGCTGGGAGCTGGAAGCGGAGGGGAGGAAGACGTGTTTGTGAAGGCCTCAGGTCGAGGAGGTTCGAGCGCGGGAGCTGCGCCAGTCGCTTGAACAAGTCGACAGATGGCAGTGTGGCGCTGGAACAAAGGGGTTGGACTCTGGAGAACGGACGCTGGTGACTGTTGCTGGAAGAATGGCGCTAGGCCGAAGCGGGAGACGGCAGGAGGATTAGTCACACGCGGGTGGGATTGCGATGGTGCGGTGGCCGTTCCCAGTTCCCAGAGCTCCGTTTTCGATGTGGTTCGTGATTCGCTGATTCAATTCAAGATGCGACGACGGCGAGGATGAGAACGACAGGGTGGGTACGATGGCGGAGGGGGAAGAGGAGCCTGCTGCGACGCTGGAGGAGGTTGGGAACGCGGGATTGGCCAAGGTGGATCCGAATAAACTGCAGACCTCGGTACGTACCTTGGATGTCGCAGCACCGCGTAGCAGCACCTACGGGTACGTACCGCGAGTGCTGCTGGTTTTCATTCAAGAAAGCGAATTTGCAGGCAAGCCGGGCAAAGTCTCGTTTGAATGGTCGGTCAGGCCTTGTTTTGAATTGAAGGGAAATTTCGCAGGCTGGCAGCCAGGGTCAGTCAGGATGAGGAGAGCTGCTGCGTGTTGCTGCTGCCTCTGGCGGTCATGGTCCAATGCAGCGTGGCAGCTTATTCGAGGTAAGGCACTTTTCAACTTGCATAATAGCATGCGCGGTGTGCAGCTGCAAACTGCAGACGGACGGGAGAGCGAGAGGGAGACGAGGCAGCAGGCTGGCAAGTGGCAGAACCTTCCTAGCAGTCGGGTGAGGTTGAGCACACACGACACGGCAGTCCCGTCTGCTATCTTGCCGTATCTCTCTGAAGCAAGGTGGCTGCCGGGACTGCTGCCAGGTTGTATCCTGTTTAGCTTGGCTAGTGCGGGCTGGGGGATACTTGACGATGCAGGGAAACTGTGCAGCATCTACAAGTACCTCGAATCGAGTACGTAGTTTCGTCCTCGTGTGCCCACCCAAGTCGGCCGTCAGGCTGCCACAAATTGTGCAGGCACACACACGCTCACACTGCCACTGCCACAGAACCGACACAACTGACTGCCATTGCGCTACGCTACCGCTTATCTGCCTGCCTTGGTACTGCTTGCTGGCCGCCTGCCTTGGTGCTCCTGCGCTGTCTGTTGTTGTTAGCACTGCTGCTGTGCTGTTGCTGCTGCTCCTCCTTTCCCAAGCCTCCCCCGTCGGGTCCAATCAAAGAGGTGGCGATCAGACTTTTTGACTCTGAAGACTCTCGCGGCCCCATTTCCACCTTCAGCCAAACCGATCGAAGCGTCAAGCGTCACCAAGACAGCCTTTTCCAGCATTTCCACCCACGCCCGCGTCCATCGAACCACACGCATCATTACTCCGGCCAGGCGCTTCCTTTGTTTTTTATTTCCTTTATCGTCTTCGTGATCCGGTTTTACGACACTTCCGACCCCGACACCGCACCGCTGCCCCGTCAGTCGCCAACACACCGCGCCCCCGTGACTGACCTGGCCACTTTCTCTTAGGGGCGTTTCTCTTTGGCGACCGAGAGACTGCTCCGCTCCGTCCACCCGACCGCGATTTCAATCAGTCAACACAACACCAATTCGCCCACGCCCTCACTTTTCTCTCACTCGTGGCCGACCTTTGGCCAGGATGGTGCTGGCCAGTTTTTCGACCTTCAGATAAATGATATGGATGCGCAGAATGCTGCCGGGTCCGACAAGCCGAAGCCCGTCGCTGCTGCGGAGAAGCGACTGGGCAATCACCAGCCTGACGAGTCCAAGGAGTCCACCAACAACAAACCAAAGAGCGCCGACGAGTCCATCAAATCTCCGCCTGTCCTTCCAAAGGACGTCAAGCCCAGCGTAATCGTATCTCGCGCGCCTCCTGCTGCCGACGACGCTCCCGCCGAGAAAGACTCGGATGCCGAAACCATCGTCTTACCCGGTAAAGATGGCTACTCGCCCTCCAAGGCGAGAAAGGTAAAGCACGAGGATCGCAGCGACGGAGAGCCCCAGGTCCCCCGCAAGATTCGTGATGCCAGTGCCGCCAGGGACGCCGACAAAGACAAACCCATCAACCCTCCCCGTTTGCTGTCTGAAGGGGCATCTTCGTTGGGCTTGAAGAAGAAACGCCTCCATGACCAATCCGCCCGAAGCAAGGATGGCTCCAGCGGGCTCAGCTCGGCTCCTGCTTCTCCCCCGAGACGTCGATCTGGTAATCATTCCGACTCCGACACGGGTGCTGACCGTAGGAAATCTCCCAAGCTGTCCATGAAAGACCGAGCCAAATCCACCGATCGGACACTCACTCACAAACGCAAAGCTCCAAAGGCAGACTCGGAGGACGAGGCCGAGAATCGGAAGGCTCGACGACAACGTATTTCTGACGCCGGAGCTGATTCTCGACCAATCCGAGCCCCCAGGGAACACAAGATGTCCTCTTCCAAGAGAGAAACCGATGGCCACTCAGGATCTCGTACCAGATCCGTATCTCCCCACAACCCACGTGCCCACCGACGGAGCATTTCGACGCAGCTTCCTGCAAATTCGTCAAATGGCCTGAGCTACAAGAAGAAGCGTTTGCCTCCCCCGCTCCAGTCCACCGATTATCACTCGGATGAGTCTTCAGCGAGCGGCAGCCCTCACCCCCGGAGTTCCAAGCTACGGAATCTGTCGACGCCCGCCACTGCCGAGTCAAACATGTCACCTGCCAAAATTGCGCCACACAAGAAACATCTCGATGCTCACGGCCAAACGTTCCTCGCTAGAGCTTGTGCCAGAGGCGAGTACGACATTGCAAAGCAACGACTTGGTGAGCGACCTGAGGACCTCAACGTTGCCGATTATGCGGGAAACACGCCACTTCAAATCGCCGCAATTAATGGGTACGAGGATATTGTGAAGCTTCTCATCGACGCTGGATGCAATCTGGATTGTGTAAATTATGACAAGGACACACCATTGCTCGACGCTGTTGATAACGGCCACCTCGGAGTCGTGAAGCTTTTACTGAACGCGGGTGTCAATCCGCGGAAGGCCAACGTGAGCGGCGAGGAACCTCTCGACAGAGTCAGCGACGACCTGGACAATGCTGCCGAGTTTCGTGCCGCACTCATTGAGGCAAAGTCTAGACAAGGCGAACGACGACGAACATCTGAGGACCATCATTCTGTCGACCACCAGGATACTCGGTCATCACTCGGCCCCGATAGCCCGCGACGGTCACCTGCGCCTTCTTCATCTCACGCCAGCGGTCGGCGGGCCGGTACTGTGAGGGCCACCAAAACCAGCAACTACTTATTGTACATGTCCCTCGATGACAAGACACTTCGGCAGGCAGCCGCTAAGGGCGACGAGGAGACCGTTACAAGAATCCTCCAGGTAAAGGATGGTTGCGATGATTCCGAAGCGATGGTAGCGGCTGCCAGGGGTGGGCACGAAGTAGTTATTCAGCTACTTTTGGCATTGGGTGGCGCAAACCCAGACCCTGCACCGGTGCAAAGTACCAATATGCCGTCAGAGTTCGCGACACCTATGCTAGCCGCGATAGGCCAGGAGAACATCAAGGTGGTTAGGTTGCTCTTGGACCAGGCAAACTTTGATCCCACACGTCGATTCAAGGGAGAAACCTACTACGAGATCGCGCGACGCCGACAAGGCACAAATTGGAAAGACGAGGAGCACATGCTCAAGGAAGCTTACGATGCGTACAGGAAGTCGCATCGTGATATTTCCAAGACCAAGTCTCCGAACAGACGGGAGCGTGAGAGAGAACGGGAGCGGGAGCGTGAGCGTGACCGAGACCCAGACCGGGAAACCAAGCGCCAGGGCCGCAATGAACTCAAAGACGAAGCCCGAGCGCACAAGCGCAACCTTTCTAGCCCTTCACGCGACCCGGAGAGTCGGAAGAAAATCTCAGCGAATCGTAACGTCACCAGTCCAAAGGAAAAGCGTCGATCTGATTCATTCCACGACGACCAGACATCACCCAAGCGCGGTCCTGGACGGCCTAGAAAAGAAGACCGTGTTCCGACCATTGCAGTTTCTGACAGAGAAGCATCACCTGCGCTGTCACAAAAGCAATCCGCCAAAGCTGCGAAGCGCGCCGAGTCTGACGTTGCTGCCATGTCGTCTGAAGGGGAGGCTGTCAAGCCGCGAAGGAAACTCATTTCCAAGGGCGAACTCCGCGGCGAAAGGGAAAAGAACCGCCGCGCTAGCATGGTTTCGACCACCTCTTCTCTGAAGGACCCCTCAAGCCCACGCGATCCGAAACACGACGACCATCCCGAGAAGCCGAAGGGCGAACCCTTATCCGAGAAGTACCACGATCGTACAAAGGCCCTCAAGAGGGACGAGTCTAGGGATCGACTCTCTGTTTCTGGTGATCATTCTGCTAAACGGCACCGATCAAGCGTTACGCCGCCGCACTCGAGCACTGGGGAGAAGGAGGATGGTGAGGTGCCAACGAAGAGGCGGCGGCTCGATGTGGATGGCAAGGAACGCCGGCCGAAATCGACAGCATCGCCAGACGACCCGCATAGGCTATCGCGTGAAGCACCTCGATCGAAATCGAATCTCAGGGACCACGATGATAGCGACCGCAGGCCCCTCAAGAGCAAGTCAGATTCTGACGGGCACAGGAGGGAATCCGGAAAGTCCAGCAACAGTGATAAGTCGAGCATACACGTTAAGTCTGAGGATGTCGATATCGAAATGCCAGACGCATCAGATGTTAAGGATGTTGAGGAGCCGGAAATTCGTGTGAAGAAGGAACGTGGAGATGACGACAAAAGACGCCAAGAGGAGAGGGAAAGACGCCGTGAGGAAAAGCGACAAGAGGAGCGGAAGCGCCGTGAGGCTGAAGCCGAGGAAGCTCGCAAGAAGGAGGAGGAGCGGCGTCAGCGTGAAGCTGAGGAGAAGAAGCGGGAGGCCGAGCAGAAGAGACGCGAGGCTGAACAAAAGGAGCGAGAGGCCGAGGAAAAACGACTGAAGGAGGAGGAGGAGGCTAAGCAGCGCGAGGAGGAGCGCAAACGCAAGGCCGAACTCGAGAGGAAGCGTCAGGAGGAAGAAGAGAGACAGCGCCGGGAGGCAGAGGAGAAGAAGAGGCGCGAAGAGGAGGAAAGACGCCTACGCGAGGAAGAGGAGAAGAAACGCCGTGAAGAGGAAGAACGCAAACGGAAGGAAGAAGAGGCCCGGAAGCAGCGCGAGGAGGAGGAGAGGCTTCGCAAGGAACAGCTTGAGCGTGAAGCCGCAGAGGAAGCCCGCCGTCTCCGAGAGGAGGAAGAGCGTAAGGAACGCGAGCGCAAGGAGCGTCAACAGCGTGAGGAGATGGAGCGCAAGCGTGCGGCTAAGGAGGCCGAGCAGCGCAGAATCCAGCAAGAACAAGAACGTCTGCGACTTGCGAAGCTTCCTCCTCTCCTTCGCTGGCTCGACGGTTGTCCGAACCCCAAGACTCCTGAGCTGGCGGCCAAATTCAAGCACATGCAGGGTGTGCGATTCGACACCATCCGCCCACAAGCCACAGGCTCGCCCGATGGCAGAGAGCAATGGATACTCAACACTCATGCCGCTTTGCTTCTCGGCGAGAAGGACCTGACTTTGTCGAGATGTACGTATTCTACTCACCTCTTGATGTACTTCACTCACTAACAAACTCTAGATACCGCTTGGGAACATATTCCTGTCTCCGATCTTGCCAAGAAAGTTATCTGGAGACTCGAAGCTGACCGGTACGCGTTGATTACCGACAGTCTCTACGAGCTCGGCACTGGTCTACCCGACTACTACGGCGAAGGCCAGGACCCTTTCAAGATGAATTATCGTCTCAAGGAAAAGCTTCGCGGAGAGGCACGGGAGAAGTTTTTGAAGTTGGACATGTTCTTTGTCAAGGTAAGGGACTCATTCGGGCAGCTACTTTGCACGATGCTAACGCCATCATAGCTATCTGACTTGATGTTCATTGTACCAAACGTTCCTCATCTCCGGAGTCTGAAACTCAGCGTCGAGTACCGCGAACTTCCCGAGGACGAGGCCCAATTGTACGGATGGAAAGTACCGCAAAAGTGGAAGCAAGACCCTGATGCAGACCGGTTCTACGGTTTCGCGCCGAGGAACAAGTACTACGTCGACGGTATCATGGTCGAGGAGCAGAAGCCTGGACTGTCTGCGACAAGCAGCACACCTTTCCCCGAGAAGCGGGCCCCTCGCAAAGGACTGCAGCAGATCTTTCCTGGCGACCCAGATTACGCTCGCCTTTGCAAAGAGCAAGGGCTGGAGCACCTCTTGAACGGCACGAAAACTCCGGCGCTACCCAACGGCGGACATCTTTCGCCGAGGAGTCAGTCGAATGCTACCGAGACATCGGCTGAACCCGTCAATGGCACCCAAACCACTTCTTCTGCGCCCGCGCCTCTGTTTACCGAGGCGAGACCTCTCCCCAACGGTGTCAACGGCGTTTCGACGTCAGGATCCAGCTAAGCTGGGTTCACCTTCGCGAAATAGAGTAACGGGCCACACTTACTTAATATACGAATGCAACCTGTCCTGTCGCAAAAACCACCCCCGGTGACGATATGGACCAGCATAACTGCCGAGAGGAACCCTAGACGGAGCTTCCAATCACAATTCAGGGCGACAACTAAGCCGGCTGCCCCCAGTTGGGTTTTCTACATGTTATGAACAGAGATAAACAGTGCTCGGCTATATTTCACCTAGCCGAATGGACGGCAAGAGGATTCTTTGCGGATCAGTCTGCAACAGTACAGACTGCGATGCCACTAGCTTCAGTTGCTTTTGGATGACGGCTACAATTCAACGCGACCAACCCCTTTTACCAGTATCATATGACAAGGAAAAAAAGGAAACCAGACTTGCAGTGGGCGGTCTGTGCGATTCATGGGTCGGAGGGTATGGAGTGATGGGTCGGGTTTCCAGGCGAGACGTAGATAATGAAACAAACTGTTCAAAAAACAAAAGGGATATCCTACGTAACCTCTCATCTGCTGTCGCAAGTCCACAGTAGACTGAAACTAATGATAACATTCCGCGAAGAAGGAAAATACGCAGGGAATAAATATTTTCCCATGACTCGAGTCGTGAGGCCCAGACACTGACATCACCGACGTGAGAGAGATTGGTCCAAAGAAAGCCCAAGAAAAAACCGGCCGGCAAAACCCGCGCCCCGCCAAAACTTTGACACCGCCCTCGAAAACCCCCGCCATTTGCCCACAACGATCGCACTGCCATCACCAAAGGACCTGAACAGGGCTGCAGCAGCAAACCGAGCGAAAACGCCCCTCGTCATTGCGAACGAACGGCGACGACGAAAAAGTTTTACGACAAACGCGACGACGTTAACGACGGGACGGATCGACAGGGCCCGATAGACAAAGCAGCCAACGACGGCTGATTTAACCAGATTTTGGAAACACACACACGTAGAGCGAGTCTGGGAATACCGTCATCATGTCGACGACGGTGGACAAGGTATGCGCCAACACCACAGCTAGCTCCCGTCTATGAATACGCTGAGAGAGATCATGATTAAATGCTAATGCGACTTTTGTGTCCAGATCAAAGAGATCGAGGCCGAAGTACGTCCCAACTCCCTAATCCCCCTCCATCCCGCGATCGATCCGTTGCCCTCGTGGCCTGCACATGCGTCGACTCGAAGGAACGACGTCACTCTCAAGACGCATCATCACCATAATCACATCTGAATTTCCGCCGCAGCCAAACCTCATCTACCCAAGTCGAAACCATAATGACGTCTTCGTGGAAGGATGACCAGCAGCAGGGACTGACAGCGCAACACAACAGATGGCCAAGACTCAAAAGAACAAAGCCACATCCTTCCACTTGGGTCAGCTCAAGGCGAAGCTCGCCAAGCTCAAGCGCGAGTTGCTGACCCCCTCGAGCGGTGGTGGTGGCGGCGGTGCCGGCTTCGACGTCGCGCGTACGGGTGTCGCCAGTATCGGCTTCATCGGCTTCCCCTCGGTCGGAAAGAGTACGCTCATGAGCAGGCTGACGGGCCAGCACTCCGAGGCTGCTGCGTACGAGTTCACGACCCTTACCTCCGTGCCGGGTCAGGTTACCTACAACGGTACGTCGTCTCTGCTGGCGGCTTCGCTGCGCCGAGGGCAGGGCGCAACGTCTCCCTCTCCAAACCAAGGCACTAAAGCATCACAGGTGCTCCTCTTCAAATCATCGATTTGCCCGGTATTATCGAGGGAGCAAAGGACGGTCGTGGACGTGGTCGTCAGGTCATTGCCGTGGCCAAGACGTGCCATCTCATCTTCATCGTGCTGGACGTCAACAAGCCCCTGACGGACAAGCGCGTCATTGAGACGGAACTCGAGGGCTTCGGTATCCGCATCAACAAATCGCCTCCGAACATCACCTTCAAGAAGAAGGAAAAAGGCGGTCTCAACATCACCAGTACGGTGCCCTTGACACACATCGACCACGACGAAATCAAGGCCGTCATGAACGAGTACCGCATCAACTCTGCCGATATCGCCATCCGATGCGACGCCACCATCGACGACCTCATCGACATTCTGGAGGCCAAGAGCCGTAGTTACATCCCCGTCATCTACGTCCTCAACAAAATCGACGCCATCAGTATCGAGGAACTCGACCTGCTGTACCGTATTCCAAATGCCGTACCAATCAGTTCCGAGCACGGTTGGAATATTGACGAGTTGATGGAGGCTATGTAAGGATTCCCTGTATGATCCTCGCCCGGATAGTGCCCCGGCGGCACAATCAGCGGCGGCAGGGATCTCCCCAAACTCCAAAGGCTGGCGCGGCGCAATGGCTAACAAACCCCGTTTCGCGTGTAGGTGGGAGAAGCTGAACCTGGTTCGCGTATACACGAAGCCCAAGGGCCGCTTACCCGACTATTCCCAGCCCGTCGTCCTTCGGTCGAACCGTTGCACAGTGGAAGACTTTGTGAGTAGTGACCCGTCAGGGGAAAACCCCACGAGCAGCATTCCCGTCCGGGAGAAGGTCGATAGCGTTCTCTGGTACTGACGAAATGTCCAGTGTAACCAAATTCACAGAAGCATTCTGGAGCAGTTCAAGACGGCCGTTGTGTATGGCAAGTCTGTCAAGCATCAGCCTCAACGCGTCGGTCTGGCCCACGAGCTAGCTGACGAAGATATCGGTACGGCTGTGCCCCTTTACCCTGCGTTGGAGAACAAGCTGCATCCTTGTTCGGCGAGACGCTGGAGGAAGCAAACAATGCTAACAATCGATGAACTGCAGTCACAATCGTCAAACGCTGATCAAGGCGGCAACAAGAACAATCGCGCACGGCAGCCTTTGTCGTCAAGCCCATTTCCGGCCGGAGATGCCGACAGCGTTGGTGGGAAAGCCACTTGCCTCTTTCCTCTCCAGAGAACAAATACCATCTGGACCCTGAGGTCCTTTTTTGCTCGCGCGATCTCACTCGACTCCCGATACCATGGGATCGTGGACGAAACTCAAAATTTCCAACAAATTAGTGGCATGTACTAACAACACGCGGGCGTACCGGAAAAGCCGGGACTCGGGCTACCAATTGCAACTTTGAAGCTTCAGTCAAATCAGGGCAGGGCTGAACGGCCTACGGCGTATGGGCGCGACCGCAAACAGTCAGTCTTTGACATCGGCGCCAAGGCCATCTCACCTTGCGGCCGAGATGAGAGGCACGTTTGGGTCAGGCAAAAAATGTCGTTCTAGCATATAGAATACCAAGAGAATTGAATGAAAAAGGGGGCCGGAGACCTGGCTTGCGGAATGAGTGTCTCAGTTGAAACGGCGTCTGGCGGATAACGTCTCCATATTTTCCAAGTCTCCTGAGAGGAATCTTGAACTGCCATGCGTGTGTCGCAGTCACACATGGCGTCGGTCGTCGGGCAACGTGCCGTCTCTCAAGCAGGCTTTTTCTTTGGCCGTTGCGGACAGCCCTGCATCCACCGTCATCATTGTTCGTCGTCGTCGTCGCTCTCGCATGCGACGCCGTCTCACCCATCACGATCATGACGCAGGCGGTGTTGATTCGAGATGATGGACAACGGTTTCTACCCCACATGCGCCACCATCTGAAGTTGCGGTCCAAGAGCCTGAAGCAAATCGTGGACGACATGCATAGCCGAGGGCCTCTCGTTCTGCGGCCGAAAGTTTCCCAGCAGAAGCGTGGGATGCATGCTCTGGTGTCTGCAAGAGGGCAGCACATGGCCGCCGCCGCCATGCTTCTCTGCAAAGGCTCCGCGGGAGAGGGTGGGAAGAAATGTTGCACGCAGAGTGCAGTCCGCAGCAGTATGCAGCTTCCGTAGCGCACATCCGTCCTCTGATGCATGGGTTGACAGGCCGGGTATGGATAAGCATGGGCGGGTGTGTGGGTGAGCGGACTGGGGGCTTCCCTGGATCGAGGGAACGTCGGCGCTTAAACCAGAGCTAGAGCTAAGACGACACCCTTTTCTTCTCTGTCCGCACGCTCGACACTCCCGTCATTGCTGGCTGACTGTGTCTTGGAGTACGGACGCTCTGCACCACTGGCGCGATGCATTTCACTGCAATTCCCCGATGAGCGAGAAAAACGTGCCCGACGAAACGGCGGCGGCGGCTCAGGACTCGTGCTGGTCGAAACAAAAAGAGGGGTGCCGCTCTCGCAGCTAGTCAGGCGCAAATCCTTTCCACCCCTCTCACGCCCACCTTTCACAAGGCTCGCTTTGCCGCCCATGTTCAGTCCTCGCGGAGTCCCGATTTTCGTTTGCGCTGAGCAGTGGTGCTAGCGGTGGGTCGGCCGTGGTCCTCTCAAGCCGTGATCTCGTCTCATCTCATCTTGCGAGTGAAAGAAGAGCGACGAGGATTCCTAGGAGCTAGGTCCGCGATATGCGACGAAAGCGAAGGAGGGCCGTTGCGGAGCATGGTAGCAACAGGACCGCGTACGATCTTGGCCTCTCATCTAGAGATTGTCTGAATAGATGAGCGCATTCGTACCTTGCATCGAATCGAACATAAATGAGGCGAACGAAGGGCGAGAGGACACAGACCACGGGAGAACGGCTGCAGGGAAGGGAAGACAGGCGCAGGGGCAACACAGACGGCCGCGGCGGATGCTGCGCTGCAATGTTGCTCGTGCTCTCCAGGTCCCCTGCTTCCTCCAAGGCGTAATCTGCTCCGTCTACTTCCAGCGGGATTGGGGGAGCTCGGGAGCGACCCAGCTGCACTCCACCGAATGCCCTGGCCCAGCTGCTCTTTTACTGCTTGTGGCGGCTCTCGGGGGTATGGTTGCTCAAGGGCAAAGTTGAGACTAAACGTGCCGTGTGTGCATGCACACTAAGCATATTCCAAGGGGCTAGATGCAGTCTCTTGGGAACAGGATGGTGTACCAAGTTGCCTGCCCGAGCTCCGGTAGCTTGAAAGCTTCCCTCGAGCAATCTGCCAGCGTTTTGGTTGCCATCGGGGGCAGGAGGGAGAATGTGATATGCTGTCATCCTGCGCTGGGGAAGCCTTGGTGTCAATAATGCAGCTCTCGACATTTGATTGTCGCGAGGCTGGGGCGACAGCTTATTGATCCTGTGTGTCCTCGTCACGGCCGCGTTGTAAGCAGCGGCTGGCCGTCGCCAAAAAGGCACTAACACAACGCCGGGATGGGCCCCCAGATTCCTGCCCGTATCTGGTCTCCTCCGCATCGCGATTGGTCCAGATCGAAGCACGACGCCACATTCTGGGATGGCCTCCGTCGCCTCCAAAGTGGACGGTCATCGGCTTGGTGAGCGGGCGGGTGAGAAATTGTACATCGACAGACTGGAGCACGTTGAGACCCCAGAAGGCCTTCGCTACCTCTTCGGTTCATCCCCCGCCTGGCCCATTGACTTTATGCATGTTACCCGTTCAACATCCTGAAATGAGACGTCTCTTTTACCGTGACGGACGCGAGGTCTGTGCCTGCCGAGCGATCAGACACTGGGCCGGCTGAGTGTTGGAGGCAAGTGACATATACGCTAGGATACCTCCGGAAGGGCCCGCTTGAAATTGAGAACGGCGCACGTTGCGGGCCAACGCGGGCGGATGCTGGTCGACCCTGGATCGAGCATGGCCTATGCCCCAATCGCAATAGTACGCCGCATGTCGCTCCCCAAGGGTGAAGCCTCCCTCGTGCCGTGATGTTGAGGCTTGGCCGGGCCCTTCATCCTCCAGGACCGCCTTTGGCAAGCAGCGATGGTCCAAATCTGCCCAGGATTTTCTCGTATGCGGCGAGCTGACCAACTGGAAGCCAGGCCGGCCTCAGGATGGCTTCACTAGGGCCGCCTCACGCGCAAAATATTTTCTGTCCAATGATGACAAGGAAGACGTCGTGATGAATCCGGAAAATATGTCCAATGAAAACTCCGAAAACGTTGCGAGAGCTGCTGTTGGTCGACGGCCGACCTACAGGTTTGACGGCCCCAGGCTTGTATGGCGACGCTGCCGGTCTTCTGACCGACATCTGGAATCGGGTGACCTCATGGAGGCAGTTCTCAAAGTAACCATGGTGGTGGACACTGAATATTGGGTAAAAAAGGAAGCCTGCGAGATTGGGGGTTTGACGGTGTGAACGAATCGACCGGGTGTCGGCCAACACACCCTGGAGGTCCCTTTTTGGTCCGAGAAAAGTTTTATAGGCCCGTCCCATGATGAGCTAGCCAGATCTATCAAACTGTATCGCAGCTCTTGGCCAGCCCCATGATGATTTGAAAATTCGGGCTGGTTGGGGCGGACCACTTGTTGGACGGCATGGGCCGACATCTAAGCGACCGCGGCAAGTCTTGATCAAGAGCATGACGTTCAGCTTTGTTGGAAGTAGGAACCAGACCCCATCTCGGTGGCCAGCTCGTCACTTGGCCCAACGAGGAGCCAAAGCAATTCAATTGCGGTCCACGATGAATGTGACGGTGGTGGATGTTTAGCCCTCGGGAGCAAAAGACGTTGCGACAAGGCCCTGTCATTGTCGGAGACGGTCTTCGTGATGCCATGGTGGATGCGCCAGGGTAGTTCGAGTCGGGAGTAGTGTACGGTAGGCTTCAGCCCAATATCGGGCAGCAGCAATGCTTAATGGAATGCCGTTGACGTCGGCATATCAAACCAAGATTGAGGATCAAAGCGCCTGTCGCAGCTTGGCTCGTTTTACGTTGGAGCTTTGGCGGGATTTTTTGGCGGTCGATTGGTGTATTGAATGGGGATGACTGAAGGAATCAGACCAGGTTAGGGCGTCTCCGCCGCGATATGCATTGATCGTCATGGACTGCCGCGACCGTTTATGCTGGATTCGCAGGCACAAGTCGATTTGGCCGAGGCTGACAAAATAGTACGCTATTTTGATTCCTGCTGACAAGAAGTGACAGAAGTTTGAAGGGCGATAGCAGTGCGTGAAGCAGCGGCCGGCATCCGCAAGAGGTTCCAGGTCTATCAAAACACCCCCCCCTCACGCCCCTCCAATGTTTGAATGGTTCTCTCGGACGGCTGAAGAGGGTGGGACGTCTGGGGGGGCCACCCTGGGCTTGCCAGGATGGGCCAGGTCGCCGAAAAGCCCTTTCTCTCAAAGTATCAGTCGATCGCTTGACAGGTTTGACGGACCGGAGAAAAGCAGCATGTAAGTACTTGGCTGGTTGGAAGCAGACAAGGCAAGGCTAGGGCGCAACGGGCGCGGCTCGGATTTTCGAATTGAATTGGGGGACTCTGGAGGGCCGAGTTGTGGGCGTCGCCGTCATCTGGTGTCAAGGTCCTGACATGGATGAGGTACTTGACGGTGTTTAATTCGCGCTTCTCGTCATCTCGTATCGGTTGACGACGGACAGCGATTCGAGTCGAGTCAATGACGAATAGTCGGTCAGAGCATCAGAAAGCATCAGATGACGAGGTTGGGTGGATGTGTTCTCGCGCGAAGTACCTCAGCTCGCTCGTGGAGGCAGTTGCAAAGTCGCAAAGGTCGAGTCTTCATGAGTCGCAACGGGGTGCGGATTGGGCACCGATGGCCCTATGGGAGTCGAGGAAGGGACCGCAACCCCTCAATCACTGGGGGCGATTGGGGTTGTTGAAGCTGGGCCTGGCTCTTCCTGTCTGAACTCTGCGCGTCTTCAGGCCCGTCTTTGATTGTCATTCGGGGAAGGTACGGAGTTGCGGACGGAGCACTGCGGTACAAAGTGGAGCCGATACTTAGTTTAGTAAGGTAGGTAGGCAGGTATCTCGCACCACACAGCTCACTCTGTGCTAAGTACCTCCCCAGTGGGGGAGAGTGGCTCACGGTCCACGCAGCAGCCCCTGCCCAGCACCCCTGCCTCGTGCGCCTTCTAAGGTAAGGTAGCCCTTCTGCTAGTGCACCTTGGTCCGTAGTGTATCCGTAGCTGCACCAAGTGGGAATAGCGGACGCTGGTGAAGGCAGGCAAGGACGGGTGAGAGCCACTGAACGCCCGGCCGCCGGCCCACTGCCCAAGATGGGACGACGCAGTTTGTCCAGTCCTTCCTTCCCTCTCTCTACCCGTGCCTTGCCCTTGCCTACCTACCTACCCATACCTTCGTAAGTACCTAACCTACCTTACCTTACCTTACCTTACCTTACCTTACCTTACCTTACCTCAGGTACCCGATCCTTACCTCACTCAGCAGCTCTCGTCCCTTCCTCTGCTTTGGCGACCGTTCATCCGCACTTCATCGTCCATTCGTCTCTGCGCAGCAACGTCTCCGATGACCTCGCATGCCTACGACCTACCTACGGGCCAACCTGGCGTAGGTAACTTAGCGGAGCAGAATGGCAGGTACAAGCACTTGACAGCTACCTACCTCACCTGCGAATACCTACCACAACCACAGCTGGCCTCCACCATCCGGGAGTGCAAGGAATGCAAGGAAGCCACCGAGAACCACGCGGCAAGAGGCATCTCCATCGCAGCCGGGGTGGGTGAGAAGTGAGCAAGACGGACGGCGGACGCAATGCCTCATGGCATGGCATGGCATGGACGGTAATGTAATTGAACGCGGCTTGGGTTTCGTCATTCTCCGACAGGTCTCCATGTCTCGTCTCGCCCTTCTCATCTCTCACATTGGCATAATCCCATGCCACGCCAATCCATCCATCCATCCATCCATCCGTCCTACCAAGTACCCCCTCCATTTCTCATCCCATCAGCAAGCATCACCCGCACTCTGCGCCATCGGTATCCCCACGGGAGCCCAGCCGCGCGATTCGCATACGTCCCTCCTCTGCTCGAGCTCCGTTAGCTCGCTCCACGACCACTCAGCGTATGAGAAAGGGCCCGTCACACACACACACGCCTACACACACCATGTGTTCGCTGCTTCTGCTAAAGGTACCTTGCCCTCATCTGCTTCCCTATCTTCACTGCCGCACCATCTCCTAACAGTATCCAGACGCCAGGGATCCAAATACTCCGTCACTAAAGCTGTCTTGACTTCCTTCTCCGTCTCCTTCGATTCTTCCCCCCTCCGAAGACGACCTCATTGCGACGGACATGTCTCCAAGTGCGTTTGCTCATGCGTCCACCTCTCCGTCTACATCTACGTCTAAGTCCTCCCAGTGTGTACGCCCGTGTGTGCGTGTGGGTGGTAATCTCACTGGGAAGCAGGTACTAATGTCAGCTAATTGGCGCGCACTTCGTCCGTTCCCTCAACCCCGTTGCCGCCCTCTTTTCTTGATTATTGAGCCTTGCTAATTAGTAGACAAACAACCGTTTTCTGTAACATTTCGCTTTCTGCTTGCTTTTTCCTCCGTCAGACCAGCCTCACCTTCTGCCATCGTTTCCGTTTCTCTTGGGTCAAACAAAATCTTGTTTCCCTACAGAATCTCCCCAGCGTGGCCCGATCCGTGGTCACCTTGCATCAACCTGACAGACTCAGCTACGCCAGTCGTGATCTTACAACACGAGGCGAGAAACATGGGAATCTAGATTCCCCCGTTTGGTCGCCTGGGCTGGTTTAGTGGCCGTTCTCCTTTCAGCGTGGGATAAGCCGAGACATGACAGAGCAACCGAGGCCGAGCCCAGGCCCCCAGAGGAGGCGCGACAGAACAAGACGAGACGAGACGAGACGGAAGCAAACCAGCATCCCAACTAGTGTCTGTGTGTGGCTTGCCCCATTCCCGTCAAAACTGTTCCTAGATCCGCCGTCGTTTCTTCCCATGCGGCAACGGAGACCAACCGAGCCAGTGGCTTCTTCTAGCTCATCCTCAATTCCCTAGCCGTGGCGGTTGTTAGTGGTCTAGACACCAATTGTAAGCCGACTATGATGTCTTTATTGATGAAAACACTCAATGCCCACCCTGCTTCGCCCTTGAGATGCGCAACCTCATCAACTGCCATGCGCACTTACAGACACTCTGGAACTCTCTTCAACGGCATTTGCCTCACCACCGCCGCCCTACCTGACCTGCCTCTCTTGCCTCGATCGCTGCTTGCAAGATGCTCTTCTCCGCCATCGTTGACCCCTCGGTTCTTTTAGTTCCTTGCCAATATCATCATGTTCTATGCATAAGAGTCCGCTGCACCTCAGTCTTGTTGTCGCCCTCCCCTCCTCTTTCGGACCTATCATAACTGCAACCACTTTTCCACCCAGACTCTCCTGCTATGACAACCGTCTCGGCTCTAGCGATTCAACTCAACCTCCGACCCAAAGGTTTTCTCCCAAGAATCGGACTCGCCCAGCTTGTTGACTGTCACCAAACCTTTCCCCCCCTCGGCGTCTTCCTCTCACTCCTCGTCGAGGGCTTCTTCATGTATCTGTGGATGCATGTGCACGCACACAGGCCAGAGAGCTCCATCTTATCCTTCACCAGGCCCGCTGCCACACCAAGTCAAGACCCTAGTCAGACTTAGATTCAATCCTACCCACCACACCCCCAGTAGGAGACGAGACACCCCCGTACCCTTGCCGGCAGTGTACCTACTTACATGGAAAACATCCGCTCTAGTGTACGGCGGTACATATGTATAGTAGAGGACGGCCCACCACCGCAACGCACCGCACCGCATCGCACCGCACACCTTCCCATCCTTTCGTGCGCAGGACAGTATTACTATCTTGACAAGCCCGCCTACCCCAACCCTGACCTGCTAGCTCTGGCCTCCAAGCCTTGCCTTGTGCGTCGCGGCGTCTGATTCTTGCAGGAGACCGCTTCCTACCCTTCTCTTCCTACTGGTCCGATTCGACTCTCCAGACCTGTCAGGCTTGTCTTTCTCTATCCTCCACTGGCCGGCCGGGTAGATACATCGAATCTATCTCCTCTGCCATCGACACTCTTCTCCTCATCTGATCCTCGCTGTTGTCTCTTTCTCATCGCCACCATCCCTCTGCGGACGCACGCAGATTGAAACATCAATCAACCACCGCCAAACCTGCAGTAAATCGATTGCCGGCCTGCTCCTCACCGTCCAGACGGCGGCACGAGAGAAGAAACACCCTCGGAACCGAGAAGGCGTGAGCGAATCCGGGGGGTCCTGATAGGGTAAAAGATCAACTGACTGGGTTGATGGTTACCGCGTTAAAAGGCAGTTGCTCGTTGCACCCGCCCTCGAACTCGAACCCCCAACACCTGCATCAAGGACCGGCCCTTTTCGTTTAGAAGGCGCTGCAGACAGACAGCCCGAACCCAAAGCCAGACGGGCAACAGCCATTCACAAAGCAGGCAGTCAACCGGACAAGAAGACAAGACAAGACAACCTTTCCTGTCCCTTCCCCCCTCACAACCCAACACGCTTCTGCAGCCTGCAACGCACTTGCATCTAAGTCACCCCCGGGGCCCAGGGCTTCTTGACCTACACAGCAGACCGCCTGCACGCCTGCACTCCTGCACGCCGCGCCTCCAGGAACCAATTGGCCTCCTCTATCATGCATGCCGTCTTCCGTTCATGAAGTTCAACCCACCAATATCTGCTTGCTGGGACCAGGCATCCCCACACTTGCTTGGCCCGAGTGCCATCCCATCAGTCAAGCCAAAGCCATCGGCGCGATCCCCTCTTCGCAATCACCAACCCAGAACCTGGATTGAACAACTACAGGCCACCTAGGTAGCCAAACACACTTGCCGCTTGGAGCCTTGTCGAGTTGGCTCGTTGGCTCTTCCTGGAACTCGACCGAGTCATATAAACAATGGACCACTCCATCGTGGGCACCACCACTATGGATCAAGACAACCACATGGCTCAAGACGAAGACAGCCATATGTCACAGAGCCACACATCCTTCGGCAATGAGAGCTGGAACGACATGAATTCGTACACTCACCAAACCACAATGCCGGACTACGGCCCATTCGGCGCATTCATGCCTACTATGCCTCACGGCTTGCCGTCTGAGTCGATTGGCAGGATGCCTCCTCCTCCGGCGCCCCCTCAACCGATACAGCCTCATCATCAACAATCCCATTCACAGCTACCAATGCTCATGATACCGTCTCAACCAACATGGCCCAGCATGTTGACGAATCCAAACAGCTACTCAGCACCACCTTTGGGCATGGCTCCCGTGGTCCCTCCCGCGCCCGCCAGGACGGGGAGACACGGCAACGGTGCCCAACCCCAGCAGCGAAGGGTCTTGACGGACGAAGACAGGAAGAAAATGTGCCAGTACGCGGCCGAACATCCCAACGTCAAACAGACTGATATCGGTGCCATGTTTGGGGTTGAGCGCAGGTAGGCCTTGGTACCAAGACTGGCAACGTGGAATACGGAACTGACATCCTGCATAGCACTGTATCCAAGGTCCTCAGAAACAAGGAAAAGTACCTGAATCCTGAGGCGGACAGAAGTCAGTCCCCCGCCGGCAGACGCCATGCCAAAGGCAAGTATCCGGACATCGATCGCGGCGTCGTCTCCTGGTATAGGAAACAGGTCCAAGCAGGGTTAACTCCAAGTGA
This sequence comes from Colletotrichum gloeosporioides, assembly GCF_011800055.1. Taxonomy (NCBI): domain Eukaryota; kingdom Fungi; phylum Ascomycota; class Sordariomycetes; order Glomerellales; family Glomerellaceae; genus Colletotrichum; species Colletotrichum gloeosporioides. The sequence continues at coordinate 484,063 of NW_025544655.1, read as the reverse complement.
TGAAGAGATCCTGGAGCAGGCTAGGCACTTCTCTACCAACGGTGGCGGTGAAGCAAATCAGACAAAATCGATCAACGCCACGTGGCTCGAAAGATTCAAGCAGAGAAACATCCTCCCTGGAGGAAGGCTCTCGCGAAGGGCATCGGAAACGAACATCACGAACCACGCCAAGATCTCTGGCTCTCCATCCTTAGGAGCATCTGGTATCTCCCCAGCATCGCCAACAGGTCATCAGTCCCCTCTGTCCGCTGACAGAAGCGACGAAGACGTTGTTCACGGTCTTGGTTTTGTCAGCTATGGAGACGGCCCAGCATACAAACATTCCAACTCTCAAAGCACTACGTCTCTCAACAGTGCCTTGACCGATGCGGCCAATTCATCCTTCTCTGGAAGTGCTCTGAGTCCAACGGGAACCTTTACCTTCTCCCCTGACCCCAACGCCGGAGCTTTCTTACCCCCTGATTCGTCTCGTCAGATGCACGGAGTCGCTTCAAACTTCCAAAGGCCCAGAAGCCAGACGTTTCCGAACATTGACGTTGAAGCAATGTACCAGACTGCAACGACTGAGCCCATGACTCCGAAGTACCACCCAGCATCGACTGCCCCGTCTTCTGCACTCGAGTCACCGATCTACGAGATGGCGGCACCGCACTTTGCTCTGGATACCGCAATCACATCGTCTCCGCATCTGCACCACAGCAGCAGCAACAGCAGCATGGCCGGCCGATCAGCGACCACGCCTGCAGGCTCTTCTCCAACATCCCCGACGCAAGAGGAGGCCCGAAGAGCGGCCGACACGTTGCTGAGCTTTTTCTCCAGCACAGCTGCGAGCGGTTTGGTCGACCAGAAGGACTATCAGGGCCTGCTCAAACTGACGGAGAAGCTTCGAGTGAATTCGCAACATGCTGCCAAATCTTCGGTGGGCGGCTTGGATCGGATTCCCGAGGGCGACACTGAAACTCTTACTCATCACCCAAACCACATGTCTTTTGAAGTCAAGCCCGAGGCAGTTTTGACCCAGTAAAGGCCCGCAATCTTTTCTTCCCAGCGAGCACTCCATCGTTTGCTCAGGCGTTATGTCTTGCTTTTATTTTGGGCCTGGGCATGGACGGGGTAAGGTACAGGGACGAAGCCACGCCATTAACGCGTGAGTAACAACAGAACAGCGACCATCATCATGGTCCCACAAACCCCTAGACCCTGCGAGGGTTCTGCAAAGAACAGCTCACACTCGCCGGGATCGGGTTACGGTTTCGAAAACATCATCGGCAATACCTACACGGTCAAATGTCTCGCGACAGCCACTTCACTCCCACGACCGACATCTTGAGCATCTTCCATCCCCGGCCCCCAGTCTCACGACATCGAAATATGGACACAACATACCTTATCATTACAGAGCCAGAGGACAAGATTGACAAAAGACGAGGTCATGGAAGGACCACTCACTCCAAACTTCAACATATTCTATATACCCCAATTTCGCATCCTTATCCGCCGCTCATCAAGGAAAAGACCTTGCCGCTCACGCGAACACCGAAAATTCCCACCTTGCGCGACCTTTGCAAATACTTGTTCTTGGTTTATTTCAGTATCTGTCTCTTTTTCTCCGTCATTCAGCACACCGTTTCCAAGCGCTCTGTTATCTGCCCCTTTCCTTGTTTTCTTTCCTTCGCTATATCGACGATTCGCAAACGAACTCGCCACTGTATTATTTCCCGGGTTTCCTCAGACGCAGCTGCATTGCGAGATAAGGGGGTTTGGGATTAGGTCAGGGAGATTGGCTGGGGTAGCCAGGCATTGGGAGAAGGGAACACGGGAGCCCTCAAGGGATCATCACTTCATCATCTACGGACATCATCTATGGACATCACATAATCGGACAATCGGACGATATCTGGACGATTTTCTGACAGGAGAGGGAAACCGAGAAAACAAATGGCAGGAGACCCGTACAGAGGAAGGGAGGCCAGAGGATGATGGGGAGACGACGGAGAGGGGTGGAAAGGCATTCCACCTCCCGAGTCTGAGGTCAGGAAACTGAGGCCTCCTTGGCTACGAAAACGGCCAGAGCAGCCAACCCTAAAGAAGACTCGCGTTACCCCGGCCAGAGTGTGCGCGAAATCCGAAAGACAAGAAAAAAAAACGGGCGGCCCCTTTTGCATTTATTCCTAGGGATTAGCCCCTTTTTTTTTTCGTCCCCTCTACGACTGGTCTACAGAAATTACAAAAAACATCGTTTCTCCCTCGATGAATGCGTTGACAATGAGATGGCCGTGACGTTTGGAAGGGTTCACCCCAACCAGTGCAAGGAGAAGACTATCGTGATGTATGCGAGCGAGCGTTGGGGTTGCAATGGGGATAATAATCCTCGCCCACCCTCCGTGATATTGTCTTGTGTGTGTAACTCAGATTCGCTTCTGGAAACCGATATACACTGAAAAAGCAACATGGCATGTAAACGGTGTGATGTGAGACTTGGGTGGCATTCTGTGTAACATGTGGCGGTCATGATCGTGAACACCGTTGAACATTGCTAACATCGTGAAATCAAAACACTTCACTATCTTGGCAGAAGGGTATCTAGACTAAACGGGGGTCAAGGCGAAGCACCAAAAAAAAAAATGCATGGCAGCACACGAAACTCATAGGCTCAATCGTTCCTCCCACAGCTCAACCACCCCCTTCTCCGCCAGCTCGGGCATCAGTCTCACCAGGATCAACTCCAACATGCCGTACACAAAGTGTTTGTTGCAGTATTCGTCCGAAAAGACGTCGAGGATGCCCTCCTCAATCTCGGACAGCATCTGCTGCTGATCCTCATCGTCTTCAGGAGGCTGCGACTTTGTGCTGTTCTCGTCACCTGAACTATCGCAGTCGCTAGTGCCGGTGGCGACCGCCTCGACGTTGGCATCCCTGCTGCTGCCAGTACCAGAGCCAGAATCACCGGCCGCGGCGGTGTTATCCCCGCTAGCCCCAGCTTCTGCTGCTGCTGCTCCTGTTGCTCTAGAGTCCGGACCGGACCGCCACCGGAGGCCAAGGCCTCGCCCGCCTAGGTAGAGCCTAGCCAGCCACGGCGGGATTCTGGCTAGAACCGCGCTAGCGCACCTGCGGCGCAGGGCACGCAGCTCCTGATCGGAGGAGGGGGCCACCAAGGTCGAGACGCCGGGAGCGTTGTTGGGAAAGAGGGCGGCGCGGATGGACCGAAGGAGGGTGGGCAGGTACGCGGCGTCGAGAACCCGTTGGTGTATGGTATGCGAGATGAGCCTATAATTCGCGCGCGACGCGGCAAGCGCCTTCATGTCAGTCCCGGCTTTGCTTCCGACTCGGACAATCGCAGTTCATGCGTGGGGGCTACAGGGTCTTTGTGTGTGAAGTGAGAGGATCTGCGGGAGGGGAATCGAACGAGAATGTGAGGCGCAAGACATTGGAAATGAATGGAAACAACTGAGAGAAAGGAAACACGAAATCAACAGGGGTTAGACACGGCTGACGACGAGCGAGTGTTGGAAGGGCCGCGCGCATGTAGAGCAGCATGCGCCAAAAGAGGGGATACAAGTGAAAAGCTTGGTACGCTGGAGGCGAAGGTTGCGTCTGTGTCGCAAGGCAGGCAGAATATTTCCCCTGTCCGTCCAAGATCCGTAAATGGTTGCTGATGCTCCCCGGGCAAGGCTACCGTCTCTCCCCGTAATTGTGTGTGATTTCCATGCGTCGGAGGGTGTGACGTCCAGTTCTTTCGGGCCCCAGAACCAGGGCTCTGTAGCAAGCCATGCAAGGACGAAGATTCGAGCTGTCAACGAGACATATCTCGTCTTTCCATATTAGGCCAGCCGTCATGTCGCCAACTGTCGAATCGGATGACGGTTGATAGACAGCTAGCCGCTGAAAGAGAGCAAGCTGCTAGCCTGCTTCACGGGACGGATCGAGTCAGTGGCTGCGTGCCGCTTCAGCAAACTAGGTGCACTGACAGGCGGCCATTGACGAAGCCCGTGGGGAGCCCCATGATGATACTGCTAGTGAACGCGGCCCCGTCACCAGCAGCAAGAATGATGCCAACCCGTGTACCGACTTCTGACGGTGTTTCTGGCAGGCTGATGCGGTGGGGCGAAGGGGAAGCGAGGGCGTGAAGGTTGAGTGACTGAGTGCCGGGTCTCCGTAGGTGTGCGTGGATGAAGGAGATGACGGTGGTGACCAGACCCTTGTAAGTCGGTGCTCGTTGTTGGAGCTGGGCGCGTAAATGAGGCTTCCTGGTGGATGGAAGCGCAGCCCCGCGACAACCTATCAAGCAAATCGGAGGCGAGCAACGTCGATTCCCTCTGCGATTGGTTGGTGCCCATGAGGTCCTGCAAGTGCGACCGTAGTCTCGAGAAATCGGGGTAGGAGGTCAAGTCTGGGTTGGGTCGCAGAATAGGCCGGGTGGGGGGTGTCGCACAGCATATTTCGGCTTTTTTCGCGCAGCATTCCAAAGGACTCGACCACTTCACTGCACGCACCCCGAACCGTGTCGTTACAGCTTGTATCAAGTCCATCGCCGAATGTGCCTTCTCAGCAGCCCACTAGGCAATTACTGAAGCAGCTCTCATCTTGCACTTGTTCGACTGAGCGTTTCCGTGTGCTCACTGGAGCGAAGCCAGGTCAAGTGACTTGAAGCTCATGTGGTGTGACGTGAATTCGTCTGGAAAGGGAGGGAGGAGGAGGAGGAGGATGGATGCCTACCTGTCCATGGGTCCGTTAAGGGCGGCGACCCGGCCTGGACCTTTCATAGCTCCGAGCTGAAGCATCGAGAGCGTTCCGCTCAACCAAGGCATGCGGGCGTCCAGTTCGATCAGGTCGGATATGCAGGTCCAAAGCTTGAAGGCGAAGATGGGAGTCTTCACTGGTTGTGCTTCGTCTAAGCCCGTGAGTGCATCAGGCGCTTTTGAATCTGATAACTGACTCGTCACCTCGTGTTTCTCATTGTAGGCAACATCTGCTCTTGGAGGCAAGGATGAAGACATGGCGAGAGTGGTGACAATCAGGCGTATCATTGCAAATGACAGAAAACACCAGTGTACGAAAGACCAAAATACCCCTTGGATTGACCAGCTGCGGCGAGCCGGTCTAGGCAGAGGAGCCGCTGACCCGGCCTGCACCGCCTCTGCAACATCTTCCTCGATGGGTTCAGACTTGCGTTCAAGGACTCTCGTGAGAATAATCAGGCATTCGTAAATAAGCCATGGCTGAGACAGCCGATTGGCCAAGACATTGCCAATGATTAGCTCAGAGAAGATTTGACCGACCAAGGAGGTTAGGCAGTCGTTTTCGAGGTCTTCGGTTGGCAGCAGTACGGCCAAAACGCCTTGTACCAACAACTGGCGGTAGATTGCCTCGTTCTCTTGCTGCTTCGCAACGGTCTCTGGTTGGTCTGGCCGTGGTATTGGTGACAAGGGCGCCACTGGGCAAAGTGCGTGGTAAACTTCTCGTGGGTCTATCTCCGTTGGAGGCCTACATACGGGGTCATGCGCTGCGCGATAGGCTGAAAGGTGGTGTTAGTGCATGTGGAAACGAGCGGACAAAGAGCAGGCTTACCGATGATATGTTTGTCAAGCAAGTCGGGAAGCTCGTCGAAGAGCAGGCTTTCTAGATCGACCTTCCGCAGCCGTTGTTCCAGAGCTCTGGTACAATGGGCTATGATCTGGACAATCTCGTCGACAAAGGCCTCATCTGGTGTGATCTTGCTGTACCAGGCCTGTACGTATTCCCTCAAAATGACAGCAATCAGGGCGTATAGCTGAAGGTCGACGTCGTTTCGACTTGTCAGGGGCGGCAGCAGCTCCTCAATCGGGGGCGGGGTGGTTCTCTCCTTATCGGATAGCTGTTGGGAACATAGGACACGACGGATGAAGGCGGCAGTGGCCCTGTCGGAGAGGAAGTCGGTAGGGGCTGCGCGAATTGATCGGCGAGCGGAAGGATTGCTCTGCAACTGCGGACGGAGACGTTCGGTAGCGGGGGTCGAGGGTGTCGGGGCAAAGGAGGTGATGTCGTTCGCGAAACTGACTGTTGCGGGGGCTTTCGGGCGCGGCGTGGGTGCGCGAGGAGTAGCGACAGCTGTCATGGCCGTCTAACGTCTGTAAAGCCGCAGTCTCATGGTATGACTAGGTATCAAGGGCGACCGGGCGCATGCGACCAGCACAGAAGAGTTGACGAGGAGGAGTTGTCGTCGACTTTGACTTGCATCCAGCTAGATTTCGGACGACGCTGATCTGTGCTGTGACGGATCAAGGTGAAGTGACGACGGGACTGGGGACCTGCCCCCGGCTCCCAGGTTAATTACAGGGAATGCTGGTCTGCCGTTGCAGGTGCAAAGCGGCTCAACCTCCCGCAGCTGTGACCCCGTGCGCTGCAGGACGGCGCCCGGACCTTACATAAGGCAACCTAAGCTAACAGTAGCTGAGGAAGCTGCGTCTGCAAAGGAACGCCGCTGGCATCAGTTTGTCCAACAGGAACAAGACAGAATTTTCTAGAAGCGATTATTACCTTGGCATCGATATACACATACAATATGGGAAAAGTTGATGGCGAACTTGCTGCTTCTCATCGATGCGTGCATGGTACCTCTGAATACTCCACAAACAGCAACGTCTAGACTCATAATTTCACAGGGTCAAGAAAGCGTGTCGGGTGCAGTAGAGTCGGCTTAGTTTTTCCCCTCCTTTTCTCCCCGCCTCCTGTTGTACAATGCACGTGTCGTAAGCAGTATAGTACACTTATTTACAACGCCTCTCTATGCACGGCCTAGTATCATTACCAGTACCCTCCAGCCCCCTTAGAGATCCTTGGTCGCCGTTTCGTACCTGTTTGAGTCAGTATTATTGTTCAAGACCATGCTGTTGTACAACATACCTCTTTCCACGGAATGCCCAGACTCCCCAGTTTCCGCAGCTGACGTCCTGAGGATCGAGGTCGTTGAGATCCCACCTCAGACTGCGGAAACGGTTCTCGCCGGGCTCCAAAAGGATATCGAACTCGCCAGCAGCGGTCTTACGAACCCACTCAATATCTCTCTCCATGTCGAACTGGGTGTATCCTGTGGCAATGATGGGAAGCTTCGTCTCAAGAAGCATCGGCAGAGTCTCGGACCATTCGTGGCTGCTCGCTGGGTGACCCAGGCCGGGGTGGAAAAGGCAGAAGCAGTCAAAGTACGGATCATATGGCGCAAAGTATCCCGTCTTGTGGATGGTATGATAGTAGTCCACAATAGTGCTGATCTTTAGCTTGTGGGATATCCGGTCTTCAATCACCATGCCAAATGGATTCTCGGGTGTTCTGGGGGGAAGCGGGAATTCGTCATCCCTGTTCGCCATACTTTCAGGGCCGATGAAGATGAGGTGGATCTTGCTCTCGGGGAACAGATGCGCCAGCTGAAGCCAGACGTTTCTCGGAAGCGATGACTCGGCGCGAGCGCCCAAGCAGAACACTCTCACAGGCGGCGCCTCAGGACGAAGGTCCTTCATATCTGTGCCCTTTCCTGAAAGAGGAGGGTGAAGTGTGTAACGCAAAGCTGTTCACTCATGAGCTTCTTGATATCACAAGCTTCGCGACGAAGGACCTACCACTCAAACTCTTCAAACCCTCGCTTGTGAGCCTTTCACCCTGCTTTACGCTGTACGGGCTGAGCTCATGCAGAATGCTGCCAATAGTAATGGGGTACGTAAGCATCTTCGTGACCTGCCTCATGCTACGCTCGTCGTTGATAGCCTCGAACTCTCGGCTGTACATAAACGTGTCCCAGTTGGTCATGTTAACAACGGCCTCCGGCATTTGGTCGTCGGCCATGACAAACTCTGGGAAAGCACGGCCAGACCGCAGATCATGGTCATCCTCATTGATCTCCTTCAAAGTGTCGCAGATCTCAAGATGTGCCTCGTAATTATCCATCCAGTGCTCCTTGCTGCAGTAAACAGGAACTCCACAGTCGGGGCATTCGAAGTCAACATGCGCCGGCGCAAGGTTTCCAGTCTGATGTGCGTGCTCATCGCCCTGCGGTGCAATCGTGGGTACACGAGTTGCTCTATGGTCTGGGTGCGGGCAGTACGCATGTTGTCTCATGAAAGCCGCTCGACGCCGGATCTCGGGAATGGGCGAGTTCGTGAAGGAGTGGAAAAGATCGTCTGAACGGAGCTTCCGGGTTGTCGTCTCGGTGCTCGCAGGCTTAGCAGCGGCTGCCTCGCTGGAGGCCTTGGCCGTTGAGGAGAATTGCCTCGTCGCATTATTCGCCTTCGATTTCCTCGGAACGGTGGAATGTAGACCCCTCGTCGAGTGGGCTGATGCGATTCTGGAAACGGTTCTAACACCGCTGTTGGAGATCAATTGCCTCCTCAATGTCGCGGAACATTGTCCGCAGACGCTGGAGGCTGCTCGTCGCAACGCCGGCTCCATCTTTGCCAATACCGAACTGTGAGATGCGGCGTGCGGCGTGTGTCGACAATAGCTATGACCAGTGTATGCATTCCAGAGCTCTGCCCGCGGTGGGTTGACCCGAAATTTTGGGTGGCCCGGATCAACTAGATGCCGGATGTGGGTCTCCACCGAACTTCGTTTCGAGCAGTTGCCAAGTGGGAACCTACAGCTTCTGAAATTTTGTACTGGAGCTCTCCAGCCTCCTAGCCCACCTTCACTTCAAAACACCACCGCGTCGTGTCTCATCATCCAGTCGAGCTCGAACTCTGAGGCCGCGCAGGCTTTCTGCGCCCACCTGCAAACATGGCGACGACCTCGAACATGTTTCTTTACTCCCTGACCCTTCAGCCGCCAACCAATGTCACTTTGGCGGTGTTGGGTCAGTTCTCTGGAACGAAGGAGCAGAACATCGTCACGGCGTCTGGATCGCGCTTGACGCTCCTCCGACCCGACCCGGCCCAGGGCAAGGTCATCACCCTGCTTTCGCACGATATTTTTGGCATCATTCGGTCCATGGCCGCCTTCCGGCTGGCAGGAAGCAATAAAGGTAAGTTTTGTTCCTCGTTCCATTTGAAGCTTCACTTAGTGATTCGAGAAGCTTGCCAGTCGCGACGCGCGTCACTGAAGCCATTGTCGCTCAGTGCTGGCGATACTTGATCTTATCGAAACTTTGCTGACCTCGTGTCAAAGACTATCTCATTCTTGCGACTGACTCTGGAAGGATCACAATCGTCGAGTACATCCCCGCGCAGAACCGATTCCAACGGCTGCACCTAGAGACCTTTGGAAAGTCTGGAGTACGACGCGTGATTCCTGGAGAATATCTTGCTTGCGATCCCAAGGGCAGAGCTTGTCTCATCGCCTCGGTCGAAAAGAACAAACTTGTCTACGTTCTGAACCGAAACGCTCAAGCCGAACTCACCATCTCCTCGCCTCTAGAGGCGCACAAGCCTGGCGTCTTGGTATTATCCATGGTTGCGCTCGATGTCGGTTACGCGAACCCCGTTTTTGCTGCCCTGGAGATAGAGTACACGGAGGCAGACCAAGATCCCACGGGGGAGGCCGCTCGCGAAGCTGAGACTCAGCTGGTGTACTACGAGTTGGACCTGGGACTCAACCATGTTGTCCGAAAGTGGTCCGAGCCTGTCGACCCAACAGCATCTCTACTTTTCCAAGTTCCTGGTGGTCAAGATGGCCCCAGCGGTGTCTTGGTGTGCGGAGAGGAGAATATCACCTACCGTCATTCAAACCAAGAGGCCTTCCGCGTACCGATACCACGGAGACGTGGCGCTACGGAAGATCCTTCAAGGAAACGCCACATTGTTTCTGGTGTCATGCACAAGCTCAAGGGCAGTGCTGGAGCCTTCTTCTTCCTACTCCAGACGGAAGACGGTGATTTGTTCAAAGCTGTGATCGATATGGTTGAGGACGCAGACGGCAATCCTACCGGCGAGGTTAAGAGGCTCAAGATCAAGTACTTTGATACTGTGCCGGTGTCGTCCAGTCTGTGCATTCTCAAGAGCGGCTTCCTGTATGCTGCTAGTCAGTTTGGCAACCACCAGTTCTACCAGTTCGAGAAGCTCGGAGACGATGACGAAGAGAAGGAATTCTCCAGTGACGACTTCCCTGCCGACCCCAAGGCTGGTTACGACGCAGTGTACTTCTATCCCAGGCCACTTGAGAACCTGGCTCTGGTAGAGAGCATCGACTCAATGAACCCCCTCCTCGACTGCAAGGTCGCAAACCTCACTGGCGAGGACGCGCCTCAAATCTACACAGCATGTGGAAACGGCGCTCGCAGCACGTTCAGGATGTTGAAGCACGGTCTGGAGGTTAATGAAATTGTTGCCTCGGAGCTGCCCGGTATTCCTTCAGCTGTGTGGACGCTCAAGCTGAGCCGTGGCGATCAGTACGATGCCTACATTGTGCTGTCCTTCACGAATGGAACCCTTGTGTTGAGCATTGGCGAGACCGTCGAGGAGGTTAGCGACTCAGGATTCCTTACCTCGGTGCCCACGCTAGCAGCGCAACTACTTGGTGAGGATGGCCTGATTCAGGTCCATCCCAAGGGTATCCGTCACATCCGCCACGGACAGATCAACGAGTGGGCCGCCCCTCAGCATCGATCTATCGTTGCTGCCACGACCAATGAACACCAAGTTGCTGTGGCCCTGAGCTCTGGTGAGATTGTATACTTTGAGATGGATGGCGATGGATCTTTGGCAGAGTACGACGAGAAGAAAGAAATGTTCGGCACCGTCACCTGCCTTAGCTTGGGAGAGGTCCCGGAAGGACGTCTCAGAAGCTCGTTCCTTGCAGTGGGTTGCGATGACAGCACGGTTCGTGTTTTGTCTCTAGATCCCGATTCGACCCTCGAGAGTAAATCGGTGCAAGCCTTGACTGCTCCTCCTTCATCCTTGGCTATTATTGCCATGGATGACTCTTCTTCTGGCGGCTCAACCCTATACCTCCATATCGGACTTCACTCTGGTGTCTATCTGCGGACGGTGCTAGATGAGGTTACTGGAGAGTTGACAGATACTCGGCAAAAGTTCCTGGGCCCCAAGCCCGTGCGACTCTTCCAAGTCACCGTTCAAGGACGGACGTGTGTGATAGGATTGAGCTCACGTCCATGGCTTGGATACTCCGACCCCATCACTAGAGGTTTCGTGGTTACTCCCCTCAACTACGTGGACCTGGAATGGGTGTGGAACTTCAGCAGTGAGCAATGCGAGGAAGGTGTTGTTGGCATTCAGGGCCAGTCCTTGAGGTAAGCATGCTCTTTCTTTCTCTTTCCCTTTCCCCCTTACCATGATGAGAATTGGATTCCTACGCCAAAGTGCAGTGAGGTCTTACGCAATTTTTACCAATTGTTCCTACTGAAGGTTCTTGTTTCATTGGCATCTTTCGAACATTCACTTCGTGGCCCGTCGCTAACAAGAATCAGGATTTTCGCCATCGAGAACCTTGGAGACACCATCACACAAAAGTCAATACCCCTGACCTATACTCCAAGGCGCCTTCTAAAGCATCCCGATCACCCCATGTTCTACACCATAGAGTCAGACAACAACACACTGCCTCCCGATCTCAGGGCCAAGCTCATCGCGGAGCCTGGAGTGGTGAACGGCGACGCAACCGTTCTCCCGCCTGATGAGTTTGGATATCCCAAGGGCAAAGGTCGTTGGGCATCCTGCATCAGTGTAATTGATCCATTGTCGGAAGAGCAACGAGTATTGCAGACCGTTGATCTCGACAACAATGAAGCAGCGGTCAGCGCAGCCATTGTCTCTTTTGCCAGCCAGGACAACGAAAATTTCCTGATCGTTGGCACAGGGAAAGACATGATTGTCAACCCGCGACAGTTCACGGAAGGATACATACACGTATACCGCTTCGGCGAGGACGGCCATGAGCTGGAATTCATCCACAAAACCAAGGTCGAAGAACCTCCCACGGCTCTTCTGGCCTTTCAGGGCAGACTGCTCGCTGGTGTCGGCAAGACCCTCAGGATTTACGACCTGGGTCTACGACAGATGCTCAGAAAATCACAAGCAGATGTCGCGCCGCAGTTGATTGTGTCTCTGAGCACGCAAGGAAGCCGCATCGTCGTGGGTGACGTACAGCACGGTGTCACCTATGTCGTCTACAAGCCCACCACCAACAAGCTCATCCCATTCGTCGACGATACAATTGCGAGATGGGTTACCTGCACAACCATGGTAGACTACGAGTCGGTCGCCGGAGGAGACAAGTTCGGCAACATGTTCCTCGTTCGTTGTCCAGAGAAGGCGAGCCAAGAAGCCGACGAGGAGCAGGCTGGTTTGCACTTGCTGAACACCAGGGACTACCTTCACGGCACACCTCACCGTCTCAATCTTCTCAGCCACTCCTACACCCAAGACGTGCCGACAAGTATCACAAAGACCAGTCTCGTCGTTGGTGGCCAAGACGTCCTGCTTTGGAGCGGGATCAACGGAACCATTGGCGTCTTCATTCCATTCGTCACCCGCGAGGATGTCGATTTCTTCCAGAACCTCGAGCAGCATATGCGCACCGAAGACGCGCCACTCGCAGGCAGAGACCACCTCATGTACCGCGGCTACTACGTCCCGGTCAAGGGCGTCATTGACGGCGACCTCTGCGAGAGATACACACTCCTGCCTAATGACAAGAAGCTGATGATCGCCGGCGAGCTGGACCGGTCAGTGCGGGAGATTGAGAGGAAGATTTCGGACATTAGAACACGTTCCGCCTTTTGAGGGGGCATATAAGCGGTGGTTTATCAGCATCCATTTCTGGGAAGGAGACTTCAAATGTTACGTGTATTGTACAAAGCGTAAGGTATATGGTAGCGGCGTTTCATACAGGCCAAAGAGCCGTTGGGTTGTACAGGACATGATGACGATGCAATGAACAAGAGGTCTAATAATACCAATCCCCCCAAAAACGCCTGTCAATCTCGTGTGAATCAATCAATCATCCGCAGCCTCACGCAGATCCCCTCCAGAACGGCCCCCGGTTCTTGGGCGCGCTCTTGTCCTTCCCACGTCGGCCACCCTCTTGCACGGGATGGTCCCTCTCCCACGCCTCGTCCGCGGCAAACGCCTCCATCGCTTCATCGAGATCATACCCGGCCTGCTCGAGATACAGCACGGCAACGTCGTAGTCGGAAACCTTGCACCCGGTCATGAACCGCCGGATCTTGCTCTTGCGCAGCTCCTCCTCCTCGCCCTCGATCGGCCGCGGCGACAGGCTGATGCCGGCGGCGTAGTACTCCCCCGGGATCAGCACCGTCCTGCGGCCCTGCAGGAGGTGGTCGCTCGTGATGTTGTTGGCGCGGCGGAGGACGGCGGCGGGGACGCCGTAGCGCAGCGACAGGGAGGCGACGGTGTCGTGCTCGTGGTTGAGGAAGTGCAGGGTGTCCTCGGGCGGCGTGGCCATGGCGGACGAGCCGGCCTTCTCGTCGTCGACGGGGACATTGGTTGTCGCTGTGTACGGCGGGGGCGGGGCCGAGGGTCCGGAGACGTGGAGGTTGCTGCGGACGACGGAGGTGTAGGCGGGCGGGTCTTTGAGATTCGGCGGGAGGACGGAGGTGGCGGGGTTGGACGAGGTCTGGCAGTAGGGGCAGTAGGACGCGAAGCGAGGGTTGTCCTGAACCTTGGTCAGCATCTGTTGGTCTGTAATAGCAACGGAGAGGAGGCAGTACGTGGATGCAGCTGCCGCATATGATTCGTGCGCAGCATTCCAAGACACGGTCATCGGGGAGCGGCTTCTCGGTCGCGGGGTGGTACCGGGGCACGGAGGTCAGCAGCTTGGCGCAGGTGCAGCAGGCCGAGTTGTCCATCGGCTGCCTCTCCTTCTCCGTGGCCAGTGTCCGCTCGATCTTCATGGTTCTTAATTTTGTAGCCACCAGGACAAAAAGGAAAGGGAAAGAAGAATAATGTTATCGGGAGTTATCTGGTTGGAGCATGAGGTTGGACGCGCGCCGGATCACTTGACGGTTACGCGGGCGCATAGGGGTTCATAGAGTCCCCGCAGGGTCGCCACCCCGCACCGCCACCGCGGGAAGCGGCCGGCGTTTTAGACTGACGTCTTCCATCCGGAGAGTAGCGGGATTAGTCAGTGACATGTGCCCAGTCTGATGTTAGCAACGGCATGATGGGTAGCTGCCAAGAACAAGCTTGTGTCAGTCAAGCTTTAATCTGGTACGCAATGTGATGGTTTCATGGACCATGTGATGAATTTGTTATGCTTTTCAAAAGCGATTGAATGATGTCCTGGGAGAATTCCAGCCGATAGGCAACATTCCGACGATACCATGTCGGAGAAATTCGCTTTCTGTGGTAAATAAGATATCCGCAACCAATTCCCATCGATTCTGGAAGCTATCCTCAATCGCGCGAGTGATTTGTTGCGATCACAGGCAACAACAATAAGACTTGCAATCGGCTGTGCTGGATGCTGATGGTCAGATTGGCTCCCGTGGAAGACAGGCAACTCCCAAGATAAGTGAATGGGTTGATCGCTCTGTCGCGATCATTTCGCGACATGGTGCCATTTTGTTTTCAGCATTCTCGTTGCGGTCTGAATTGTTACAGACTCAGCTTCTACTTGCACTGTTTACCCCCCTTTATCTCAGTCTCGATATTCTTCGCTGGGTGCGTCCAATATAATGCCTGCCTCTGAGATAATGGGGATAAGATCATGTGCTTGGACGCAGACTATAAGAAGTGCAAACTGGAAGGTGGAGGTGGAGGACGAAGATGCGATCCCGAGTTAGCGACTCAATCCGCTATGGTCCTGTGAATAAATGGCCAAGAGACAAAGACATGAGTTCAAAAAGCAAAAGCTCGGGTGCGGGTTCGAACCGCAGACCCTACGAAACCAGCAATTGGATTTCATACCAAGTTCAAACTAACGATCTAGGACGTTATACCTCTGGGCCACTTGGCCCTTCATCAGGCTTGGTTGGTAAGAACCGCACCGAGTCTGTCTAAGAAGGAAGGAAGCGCTTGCTCAGTTTGGTTTTGGGCAGGTGCGTTGAGTCGCTCCTTCCCCCAGCCCGCTACTCGTAGATAAAGGGATAGCTTCATCCCACTGAAGTTACATGTGAGGAATATATATAATTATAATACTAAGTCTAAATGGCGTTATATTTAAGTTAATAAGAGCGGCTAAAGAGAAAGCTGATAATATAGGTTATATGATATATCAATTTAATGTTGAACATGCTTATATATTGACTTGCTCTCTCAGAGTGGGATTTTGTTTTCGCACAACTCCTTAATACAACGGGCTTAGCATTGCTGGTGAGTTATCTATTGACAGCAAATGTGCTGCCCGGAAGGTTATGCGTAGGTCTTCACGAGTCGTTGTGGTGTCATTTGCAATCAAAGAAACTCAACAGATTCAGGCTGGGATTATTATTCAAGTTTAGAAAGAAGCGTATTCAGGTTGGTTCGTGGCGTCAGTATCTCGATTTGGAGAGCACGCATAATGTCACGGAACCAGACAACAGGGCTGGCTCCGACAGCAAAAACGTCAAAGACTCGCCAACTCGTATTGATGTTTGGCCTTTGCCGAATACCGTCTGCATGGCTCCATCCATCTCTTTGCTGCCTAAACGGAGCCAAGGGCAACCGCAACTAACTTCCATAGCTCGAATATTTCAGCTAAACACACACCACGCCCCTAAGCCGCGACGTGGTCAGCGGCCGGGGGGGATAAGGAATAAGTGATTCGAACACTTGACTTACCGTGTCATCCAGAGATGCACCACGTCACAATGCAGATTCCGAATATCCTCAAAATCTACAGCAACATCAATCTCATCTTGGCCATGAAACCAAATTTCATGAAAACCTCTTGGCTCGGATCATTAACACAGTCATCCAAGGGTCTAGGCCTTCAGATGACAAATGTCCTCGGCCTGATGTCCAGAGAAAGCGTCGAGATTCCTCATCACACAGAGATCAAAGCCCAGAATTCAGCCAACAGAACCGTTCGGGATCGAGACTGCGTCACATAGCCAAGGAACATCACGCACGCCACGCCGCTCACCCGGAACACCCCCCTCGATGCGAGCGCCTTCGGACAAACACTCCATCACCACAGTTCTCCAACTCCAAACGGCCCCCCGAAGCCTCCAATCCCCACCTCCCGGCCATCCCGATCCATCAACCGTTCCCCCGGCGGGTCTCCTTTCGGCCCCAACGGAGTCTCGCTTCCCCCGGTGTCTCCCTGGCCTCTCCAAACAATCCAGCCAAGAAGAACAATAGGACTTTGACACCAAGCAAAAGAAAACCCCGTCACCGTCCTCCAAAAAAGTCCTACTTACGTAATTCCCGTATGCCCTCAGTGGAGAAACCCTCCCGTGCTCCCTCACACACACCCCCTTCGTCAGGTTCGACACCCCCCGACATTACCATTAGGTGATTCGGCTCCACTTCCCCGTAACACAAACTCACGATACGTGCCTCCTCCCCCCGTCTCCCCAGCCGGTTGCGTATTCCGGCGCGTGCGTCTGAGGAGGGGGGAGGAGGAGACGGGGTCAATCAAACATGAGGATGGGGTAATCACAAACCTCCCCAGATTTTCCAAAAAAGACAGATTCAGGCACATGTACATGCACATACGCGCACACATACGAGAAACGGACGCCCGCTGCCGGGACCTCCCCTCAACTGCCGTCACGTCACGTCACGCCTTGACCTCAACCTCAAGACGTATGGTCCCTGGTTCCGAATCACGCACAATCTTGTTACTAACACGTTTCTGAACTGCGTCGCTTCTATTGGCCTTGGAAAACTTAAAAAGACAACACGCTGGCCATATGTGCGCTGCCATTGGCAACGCTCTCGCAAAGCTATGCATCTCATACATTTCATGACCAAGAAGAATCAAGGATCATCTGGGAAGGAGGACCGCGAAGCAACAACCATGCTAAGCTATTACGAACCGTTCCGTCTCTTGTATACTAGGCACGCAGGATTTCCAACACAAGCTTCGGAAAGTAGAAAGCCCACTCACACACGGCCGTCTCTTCCACGTGTCTTTCAGGTACGAGAAGGATCCTCTCAGAAAAAGCAAAAGGTGCCAACACTTCTGTTGTAACTTTCTCGCAAACCCCGAGTCAAGCTCCCGTTGCGCCGCCGTAACTATTACCTAACTACATGGTGAAAGCGGGCGTACGCAAGTTCCCACGATGGAGAACAAAATGACCAAGATTGCACCAAACTTGCATGCTACCTTTCTGCACAGGAAAGAGACCAATCGCCTCTCAGAAACGATGCCACGCAATGTCAAAACACTCGCTCGTGATGCCTCATATATGCGGATGCCATGCTTAGAAAGCAGGTAATTAGAGGCTGCCGCCTCAGACCAAGTAAGAAGGAATGAACCATGTTGGCCAAGATATTTCACACGGACTCTGCTCCGACGCCGCGACTATGGATGCCGTCAGCCGAGACGTGATGAAGGAGGCTGGTTTCGCTCAGGGGCCTCTTCCGGTCCTGGAACATCCGAGTCCCACTTTGTCCGCCGCCGGCCGATCAGGACCTCACTGCGGATCTCTCCCAACGACGAGCCATCTTAGGAGATCGACACCAAGCAAAGACGGCTCTTACAGACAACCACGACAGCACCGTGAAGACGATATTTCAAAAGCAAGAAAGATGGAAACCTTGTCATGCAGAAAATAAACAAAAACTTTTTTTGATCCCTCCTGTTTTTCCCCGTGCATCATCGTACGTGATGGGTTTGAAAGGTTTGAAAGACAACGTAAACGCCATTAAAATCATTAGGAACAGGCTTTCTCTCCTCATAGCCCTCCTATCCAATGTACAAGAAAAGGTTTCAGAGACGAGTACTACAGGCCGCCAACCCAAACCTCCTGTTTTGGGGTATTTCCGCCGCCTAGACTGTGTCCTATATTCGGGAAAAAAAGATGTGAAGGAATTGATTGTACTTTTATGTCGTGATCGCATTTCCCGTAGATGACCGCGGCGCGGGTATTGGTGCCATCTTTTAGAAACGTTTCGATGTCCCCGTCGCTTTGTTGTAATTAAGGACGCTGCTACAATGCTTCGCCCGTTTAAAAACAATCTCGCCGTCCGAATGCTGGTTTTTTGTCGTCGTGTCGCCCGGGTATCGAGTATTTCGCTCGCCACAACCTCCCAAATAAAATGATTACTTTTTCTTTTCTTTTGCAAAACAAAAAACAATAAAACAAACGGCCATTGGCCGTGAGAGACTTTTTTTTCGTGGTCAAAACCATTTCCTTCCCCTCCAAATCATCGGATGGCTACACCAAGCTTTGTCGCTGGCGCTGCAGATTCGATCCGTCGGGGGCGTAGGGTTACCTCATGTTGCTGGTGTCGAAAGAGAATTGTGAAGGGAAGGCCATGCTGGCACTCAGCCCAAAGGGATCCCAGTCGATGCCAGTGTCCAGGAGCTGGGTCATGGAGGGATAGGCACCGCCGGTGGTCTGGGCCGGCTGAGCAGACTCGGCCTGGCTCGTCATGTGCTGGCCCGGTCCAACGGAGTTGGGGGAAGCCATCATGTTTTGTGGCGCGTCACCGGAGAAGTTGTTCGGGTACGGACCAGGGCCGCTTGGGGTGTCGATCTCAGAGTCCTCAATCATGTCTGCTGGAGCATCGTATTCTTGCTCTATACTCATGTTAGAAGAGAAACAAAACACAGAGATGGCTTTGCTTACCGAGCTGCTCAATGTGGTTCTGGAACGCCGGAGTCGGGTAATATGGACCGTTGTTGCCGACTCTCGGGGGGCCGCCGGACATCATGTGAGCCCGGGCAGCCGGGTTCATCGGGGCCATTGGGCTGAGCTGCGACTTCATAGAGGGAGCCATGGTACGCATCGGGCCGTTCTCAGAGGCCGCCGGTGAGAGCGCCGGCTGGCTGCCATACGGGGCCGTGTTCGTCGGTGAGTTGGAGTGCGACGAAGGCGTCGGGCGGGTCTTTGGGGACGCCGCCGAATGGCCTCCCTGTATTGGCGGGGGGAGCGGGCTGATGCCGGGCTCAAGCTTCGGAGCGATGCTCGAGTTGGATCGTCGAGACTGGTGGTGACGGTTCAAGATGGCCCGCTGAATAGGCGGAGGCTGGACCATGTTCTGCGGAGCATGGGTCGGTCCCAAGCTGGGGCTGCCCGTTTTGGCTCGAAGCTCAGCTTGAACATCGATGCCTATGACTGATAAGTAAGGGTCACTTGAGATAAGACATTGCCATCTTACCCTTCTCCAGAAGGATACGTTCAAGCAGAGAATTCTTGTAACGCAGCATCAGACACTCATCGGCAGCGGTGCGATGAGCAGCCTGCAGGTTGTGCAGGTTGGACTCATGGACACGGATAGCCTCTTCGAGTTGCTTGATGTACTCGGTTCGACGCTCACGGAAAGCAGCCTGAGCCTGGCGGTTACGCTGCTTACGCTCCTCGGACGTGGCGTAGATCTTGGGGTACGGATTAGCATTCGGTCGGGGTATGAGATAAGACCAAACAAGGTTTCGTCCCAAGTGAAACCTTAAGATTGTGTGACACAGACAAAAGTCTGGGGAAATATGGTGTTGAACCCGCAGTAGGGAGATAGGGAGTGAAAACAGATGACGAGAAAAGATTGACTCACGGGTTTGCGACCACCCTTCCGCTTGGGCTGCTGGTTCTCGGGGGCGGCATTGGCGTTGTTGCCAGTGCCGTTAGTCGCAGGTTGCTGTTCGGCCTCGGGACTAGAGCCCGTGGTCTCGGGAGTGTCCTCCTTGACGGGATCTTTGTTGTCGATGGACATCTTATCTGCCATTCCTTATCTCGTCCGGGGGTAGTTGAGGCAGCTTGCCGGTCGGCAGCGGCAGCGAGGACAGCTGCAGCAAGCACGGTAGACCGAAAGAAGGGTAGAGAGGTATCTCTCTAGGCGTTGAACGCGGCCGTTGTGACGTCGGGCGTTCCACACTCCAGCCCTATGATGTTCTGGAAGGTGTTCGTGTATGGGTGTTTGCGCGTGGTTGCGGGCGCAAGAGAGATGACAAGCAGGGACGGGGCAGTAAACAATTGCCCGAAAAAGGGATATCCGGGGGAAGAGATGGCAGTGGCGCCAGCGAGCGCCCGCACGGGAATTGGGGCGAAACCGCCAGCGTGGTAGACGGAACCTGAGAGGGTGGGAAAAATCTACGCAGGCGCAAGATAAGGTACAGAGCGCTGCGCTGCTGAGACTGTGACTGGGGGGAGAGGCATCCAAGCGGGCGCAATTGAGCTTCAGTTGAATCTTTGACAGTTATTTTTTGCCAGCCCAGAGATAAGGGATGCAGCGATGAGAGGTTGCAGTGTGTAAGGAAATGGAAGAGAGCGGCGGTCTTTTATGTAATGATAATAAACTGCGAGCTCGAGGGGGGGCGCTCTCCAGCCATTCGTCGCCCAGACCCAGCACCACCGAACAGGGCCGCCGGCGTGGGAGAGAGGGGGTGCGCAGAGGGGAGGGGGGTGAGCAAGTTGAGGGATGGGCTTAGGATGGACCGTCGAGTGTGTGGGTGGAGGGACGGTGGAGGATTGGAAGAGGGGATTCAAGGAGGAGGGAGGGGGGTGTGCAATGGAATGGGGTAGCGGACACTCACACACACACACAAACACGCTCTCACTCTTTCTCTCTTCGCACACTTGCAACAAGTGCGAGAAGACACGACGGGAGGAGGGGGGGTATGTGTGGGGATGATCAGACCCTGTAGCTGTCTGTCTGTAGGCCAAGCTCTCGCCCAGGTCGATGTTCCTGTTAAAAAGGACGGTATGCTCTGCTTCGGAGAGCCCACACACGTTGACAAGATGGAACCTGCTTGTCTCTCCTCTTTCTTTCCCTTTCGCTCTTCCCTTTGGCTCGTCTTCGTACGGGGGTAAGGAAATCAAGCTGGCAGACAGGCTGGCTTGGCTTGGCGGGCTGGACTGATCAGTTGCTTGTCCGTCCCGTGTGTCTCCCCACGTTTCGATGCAGCTGCAACGCGGGCAACGTTTTCTGGAGAACGTGCGGCCAGGCTCAGGAGCGTCAGGAACCACTGCACGGGGATGGTGGCCACCCCCAACAACCTGAGAGGTTGGCTGAAAGAGAAAAGAGGATTTGGGGTCAGCAGCAGATGACGATGGACCGCGTGGTGTCTATCCTTCGGCAGAGCCAACCAGCAACAAGTCGTGGAACCCGGGCAACGACCAGGCCGCTCACGACGACGGTGATGGATGGATGGATGGACGGCTGCGCGACGGTTGCTCCAAAAAGGTAACCCCAAGAAGGAGAAGAGGCGAATGTGAGCCTGGTGCTGGTGCTGGTGCTGGTGCTGGTGCTGGCGGATGTCGTCGGTTGCGTATGCTGCAGCAGACAGAAGAGACCAGCAGACGAACAACAGAGATGCAGCTTCACTGATCAGGTCGCGCGGCTGCTGCGCCAGCCCAGGAACCCCGCTTCTGACGGTGGAGGGTTTGGTTTTGGTCGTTGGGGTTCGTTCGTTTTCCTGCGGCGTGATGATGGTTCGCCGCGCGATGTCCGATGTAGCGTTGTCTCGGCCTACTTGTCGTTCCAGTCGTAGCTTTTGCGATGGCCTGCACGGTCTCAACGGCGTCTCTCGTCTTTCTTCGTCGACTTCTCACGGGATTGACGCCAAACACAGCGTCGAGAACAGAAGAGATTCCGTAGTTGAAGAGTCCGAAAAGCTTTTCAAAACCCGTCCGGGCCAAGGCAGGAATATTGGGGTGGGACTGGTTATATGGCTTTGGGGGCGGGTACTTGGCTCCAGGTAGCTTTCGCAGTCCTGGTGTTAACGCGGCCCCCAGACTACCCCCTGGCGCAAACCAGTTCCTGCCTACCTCATTTTTGTGGCACACGCACGAAGCATTAACATGAGGCTTCTGGCCGTGGAGAAGGTGGGAAAGCTGGCCAGAAACCAAGGCATTTGCCTCGTTCACCAAAGTGGGCAATTATTGGTCCAGATGCTTCTCTTCTTTCAAGGCCATGGCTGCCATCGATGGCTCCTCTCGGGACCTTGGGGACTGGTCCAATACCAAACTAAGATTGGGGGGCGTACCTTAGGATGGGATGTGGCTGTCCAGTGCGCCCTATCGCATAGTGGTATCCCGTCGGTGTTGTGCAGCATAGCAGCTTTTCCTCCGACCACCGGGCTGTCTGCCGTCACGTTCCTGACCCGAATTTTGTGCGTCTTGCGGCATCCGACTGGGACCTGCCCGCGATGAGACTTGGCCCTTAGGTTCACCATTGAAAGCTCAGGGAAGGCATCATTTGGGGGAACCTTGTTGACATTCAGGACAACCAAAAGCTGCCGTCGTCAGATCGCTGCGGTAAGGGCTCCAAAGAGGCAGGCCTGCCCGCCAAAGTCGGACATGAACCGCAACAATTGCTCCAAACCAATTCAAATTGCTGACTCAAGGATCCAGCGAGAGCTTCTGCATCCGTGGCTCCTCGCGAAGCTCGCAATTAGCCAGCGACAGACACAGAACGGCTCAGCAGATCGATATTGTGACAGCCTAGCCAAACCCCAGGTCGTGCAAGGACCGACGGGCAGAGAGATCCCTCAAGGAGCCGCGCGTTGAATGATAGGGGGTGATATTTATATGCACCGTGATGCGCGATGGGCGACGACAGAGTGTCTCTTTTGGCCCGTTCCACTGTTCAAGCCTGGGCAGTGCGGCTCAGTGATGAACCTAGAAATGATGCAAGCGTTGAAAAATTCCATCACCCATCAGGTCAATTTCGCAGACTCCGAACCGGAGGCTCCCTCACAAGCCTTTCCTTGCGTAGACGAAAAGACACCCAGATCACGGGCGGGCTCTATCGTCGAGCATCAAAAACGACCATCCTTGGCACCCAAGAGGTCATTTCACCAAACCTTTCAGACGTAGGACGTCCCAGGCGTATTCGCGGCAGCCGGTGTTGCTGGCGACTGGTCGATTCTGGCGGTCATCAGACGAAGCTGGGGCCGGGCTCTGAACTGGAGCGGAGCCACGTTCGCATCGAACAAATTTTCAGATCACCTGAGCTCCAGCCAGCATCCGGGAGGCGGAGAGCTTCCAGCTGTCGTCCAGTTGCGAGGCACACCCAAAACCAACGCCCCTCCACCAGTCCCGGTGCAATTGGAGACTTGGGGTACCTGTAGCGCATGTACCTCGGGGAGAGAAACGTTAGCCTGGCCAGAGAAACGCCATGTGCGTTTGTTGACGTTCACTGAAAACTGTTGGTCCTCGAGGGGAACGAAACATGTCAGGAGACGACAAGTGTCCAGAGCAAGGCTGAGCGGGATGTAGACAAGACGCCGAGTGAATTCGAGATCTAAGGCTCTCAAACCATCAGCCCCATTGACTCCATTGATGATCGCCAGGCTGGGGTGTTTCGACCAGCAGAAGTGCAGTTGACGACGCTGAAGCATTCATAGGTGAGCCCAGGCCCTTGAGCGGTGCCGCGGTAGCGACTCCATGATCCGCGACGGGAGCAGTTCAAGTGCCGTAACAGCAACGGCGGCACTGAAAGCGGACAGCGTGTTAAAGACGGCGGCGCGGGGTCTGGACTCAATGGCAGGATGCAGGCTCGAAGCAGATTCCCGCGCTGGACAAGCCTGTAGCGTTGGATTGCATCCCTGCGAATTGTACGGTAAGGCGACGTTAGCGACGCACTAACGGATGCTTGCCTCAGATCCTTGGACTGTTGAAGAGAGAAACTTGTATCTCCGCGGAGTCGTCTCCAACTCTTTCTTTTCGGAGGTCTTCTCCAACTGCCTGCCTTCGTAACGTGACGCAGGGCGACGTGATTGAAAAAGTTGGTGTGGTGGCCCTATCCCGGTGCAGGAAAGGCTTTTCGACGTTGCGGCGGCCAATAATTGTCTGACTTGACCCTCCCGGAGCGCTGCGCCGATGGTTACGGCAGGAACCGAGCAGTCGGGAGAGGTGAGGTGACTGACGGTGTTTCGTCATATCCTCGTCTGTGCCGCGAGGTTGAAATAATTTCCACCCATCCTTCATGCCCGGAGGCCGCGATGGCACTGAGGTCATCCATCCTCCGTTCTCGGGATTGGACCGATCTCTCTCACTCTCTCATCTGACTTTCTGTTCGAGACAACCGATGTTCGTCCTTTTTGATTTCTTGGGGGCAGCAAGTCCGACGCCAAGCCTGCTCAAGGTTTGTTGCAGACAGCACTTGTTGAGCTGGCAGGCGATCTCGAACGTGCGCAGTTGCCAGTGACAGACAGTCTGGTGCCGTCTGGGCTTTGGCGCCGTCCGTTCGCACCGTTCATTCGCTCCGTTCGTTCTAATCCGTTCAGCTGACCGTCTTGGACGAAATGGCCCTAGCGTCGGATCGGGGTCCAAAAGCATGGCCCGAGCTTCTTCCACGTCCATCTCTCAGTCTCGGTGCAGAAAGAGGGATAAGCACACGCGAAAAGTGGAGCTTTTCCTTCCAGAAAACTTCTAGTCTCTCCGACTGGGCCCCGAGTCCGGACGTTTTCCGCGCCCTCAAGGTTCTCACTCATTCGCCGTGGCATCCGAACATCGGAAAGCCAATCATCTGACACGAATGCAAAAAGGCCTTTGCCTGCCCGGCGTCGCATCACAGACAGCAACACACCATCAGACATCTCTTCTGCCCTTTTTTTCCCTCTTCCTCTGCTCTTTTGCAATGCATCCGTACGCATCCAGGCTCCCGTACACTACGCGAGCCCTAGGGCGGGGCATTCCGCTAGTGGACCGCAGCTGTGGATAGATTCCTCAGATGCAAGCCGTGTCGTTTCATTGCCCCTTTGGGCCAAACCCGTAGAGAGGGGTGTGTTCCCGACCATACTTACTGACAGAGCTGGCCGCCGGCCACCCGCCATGTCAGCACCTGGCGGCGCCGTTCAAAAGTCCTACGAACACGAAAGTGCCAGCTGCATTGCGGTTACGTAGCGGTCAGGTGATACTGTCCCCCGTGACTCACAGAGGGTTCCGCGGGAATCGCAGACAGGCTGACCCAGATCGTGATCTTCAGAAGAGAGTGTGGGGTGCCCGGGCGTCGACATCTGCAGTAATTAGACATCAGACATTCCATTGGCACCTTTGGTCCGTCACGATGCTTGGCTTGATGCCTCACAAACGTGTTCGGGATGAGTCCGGCGTCCTGCCAAGCTCATGATGCCGCCGGGTCCGAAAGCCCTCCAAATGTGAAACCGTGTCCGCGGCCGGATGGAAGACGTAACGAAGCGGCGGTCCGAAGACCGCTGAGCCTGATGTCTTCGGGGCGTGTGTCGTGGGTTGAGTCTCTCAAAGCTGGGATGAGTCGGACAAGTGTGTCGAAGATGCTTGGAGAGAGGAAAAAGTCAATTGCCAGCATGGACCGGAGGCGGGCATGCTGAGCTTTTTCAATGTCGTCCGGTTCCCAAACCACTGACGGAGTCTCTTGATTCATTCGACATGGAGTATCCATATGTGCAGAAAACCGCTGTCATGGAAATTGTGCCTCCTCGGATTATGCTTTTGTTGAGCCAGCTGCGAACAGGTGTCGGCTCTGAGAGTTGTATTCAACAGAAACACGCAATCCGATCACTCAAACTCTATGCGGCTCTGCAGTGTTACAAACACTTGTAACTCAATCTGTTCCAAAGATTAATCAGTCAAACAACTTAACAGTCTTTCAATACAATGGTCCATCCAAGCAGCTTTTACCGTCCTTTATCGAGTTGCCCGGCCTCTGTCAAGCTCGGTCATGCTCCGTGAGACTGTGTGCCTCCACGTCTGACTCGAGCCATTCCTTTCTCGGCCACGCCAACCCCAAGCCAACTGCGCTTTGTACCACACGGTCTGACGTGGCCTTCATAGGCTGCTTGATCGCCTCGCCTTCCAACAAATCAGCATCCGGCATGGTGTAGTGGTTAACATACTCCGCTTTCAAGCCGGTCAAATGGTCTGAGGTTCCGGAGAGCTCCGAGTTCGATTCTCGGTGTCGGAAACGTGTCTTTTTGCTCTCTTTTGATCTTGGTCTTATATTTACCGGCATATTTTTGGTCCTGAACCGCATGGAGAGGCACCCGCTTAGAGACGTGGCGCAGGGGCGATGAGTCGAGTCGTTAGAGAAGGAGATACTGACTGAACTCAAGGTTGATGATACTGCAACATGTCAAGCACTGGTGGGAATGCAGACTAAAGATGACAACTCTACGAAATTCGAGACTTCACTGTCACCATGACTCTCTTGTTATAAGGAGAGATAGAGGTAGTCATCATCAACTGAGGAAAGAATTTTGCAGCCATCTATGAACAACGTCGGCGCATATGCGCGCGGTTTGGTACGCTCAGTGGGACAAATCTGACAACACAACACACGGCAGGCGAAGTTTCTTAATTGCGGAAATCTGCGACTTGAACAGAGCCTCAGCATGAATCTGATACGTGCTTGTTGATGTTTTCATCCTTCGTACCTCGTGCAGTCTGCTCAACTTTCCCAAAAGCCAATCAACAAATGGAACTGGGGTGGAGAGGAAACCAACTGCCGTCTTGAGATGATCACACAGAGCCATGAAACTTTACTGAGTCTTCGTGTGATTCTTCAAGCTCTCTGATCCATTTTTTGCCCGTGTCTCCGCAACTCACATGAGAAGATGGCTGCGTGCCAAACAAACCGGGCCCTCCATGTGCTCTCCGCGACGGCCAATATCTAACATAGACCTGTGTCTCTGGCTTCCATCCTTCGACTCTTGAAATTCGCCAGAAACTCACCTAGCCACAAAGCAAGAAAACTCGGCTGCAGACGGCGTCAGGCTTTCCGTTTTTGTCTTTCCTGTTGCATCCAGTATCGTTCTTCTTCTGGACTTTCACCATTGGAAGCTTATCAAAGATTCAATATCTCAACCTTTCTGTTGCCACTGTAGTCAAGACGAATCACACTGGAAGCCGTGGGCGGACTCTGTACAATTGCGAGAAAATCGTGCTCCTCGAGCAAGAGCATCTTTAATATGATACCACGAAGCTTCCACGTAAGTAGGCTTAACTTTATTCTGAATACGATGTCTACGCTCCATACCCCCGCGCCAAGTTGGTCGATGTCGCCTCAGTGATTAGCACTCGGCAGAGGCGTCGTCTCGAGAAGGCCCAAGGCCTCAGGGGGACTTTTGTTTGCCGTATACCTAGTGTAACTGAAAGACCACCGAGCTTCGTCCAAGTGAGCCTTGCAATTCCGTGGACGATCGTGTATAGTTTCCTTCCTGCCAGCAGACTCGATCGAACCTGCCATCGTCTCCCACAGACGTCTTACATCTGGCCTCGAAGTGGTATTGCAACTGGATTCAACAAGATCACACAGGCTTGTGCCTTCCCAATTACCGTCAGATATCTGTCCACCCCCTGACGCGATCGATTATTTAAACCCCCCATTCCTTCGCTGAACCGTCAAGAAGTTGATTCACATTCAACAACAACAACATCATCATCAACAACCTACGCAACTCTTCACGTTGGACACCCACTCCGATCAACTCCGCCATTCACACTACAAGATGAAGACTCAGACTAGACGCGATGGCCCTCAAGAAGTGAAGGAGACCACGAAGTCGAATGCCGCAAGCATTCAGGGGCAGGCAGGCTCGCCCGAGTTCTACAACGAAGTCTGGGCGCATCATCTAGAAATGCTTCTTGCGGAACAACCAACCCCTCCAAGCTCCTCGAACCAATTGACTCCTCCAACCATATATTCCGCCTCCCACCCGCTCGCAACCGACTGGCCAGCCGACTGGTATTAATGAGGAAGCCTCCGGCACCTCGTAAGAATCGTCGTTGATTGCGTACATGGCTTCAATGCCTTGTTTGCACACATTGCCGGTAATCTGTGAGTAGCCAGCCGTCCCATACTCTGATGATAGTTGACGAAACACTGACATTTGACATGACAGGCCTGGAGATAGCCCAAGATGAGCTGAGAGTGAAAAGATAGAGAGGAAGAATGACGGAGAGGTGCTAGTCTGCGAGTGGAAGCTTTGGAGCGCGAGATGAAATTGAGAGGTAGGCGTCAAATTGAGCAATATGAATACGAATCAAACCCGCCAGACCTACACACCTGGACCGTGACTGCTGATCGATGCCACCGGTGATGTACACATTCTTTCCATCCTGTCGCGTGCGTGTATTTGCTTCACCCTGGGAATTACAAGCATTTAAGCCGTGAAGAGGCAGGTGATATTGCTGCCTGCCACCTGGTACCTGACGCTTCTTTGGTAGTCCCAATTCGCGCCAGCGATTGACTTCTCTTTCTTTCTCAACACAAACATATCGTCCCCACACTCACTCCTAAGAGTCCATTCGCATTCTTCCGAACAACTTCTCGACAACAACTCCTCCACATTCACTTCCCAGCAATCCCGCCGCAACCACAACATCACCTCAACATGAAGACCACTGTTCGCCGCGATGGCCCGCAGGAGCCACCCAAGCCTCGCTACTCCCCTTTCGACAGTGAGGTCCTTCTTCAGAATTTCGCTGCGCAGAACGACCGGTGGATCAGAGCAATAATTCATCCATCCTGGTGGTCGATCCTGGAACTGGACGTGAAGCCTCTTACCAGACGCAAGGCCAATCAGCCTCAAGCTCGACTTCCCGCCACTGCCATCCTTGGGTAACAATGCCGATCCAAAGACGGAAGGACAGACGCCAGAGCTTCACAGATGGAAAGAGTTTGCAGGGCGCTGCTTGCTTCGTTCTCTACGTCACATGGCAACCGAAGTATTCTGCGACGATTCTTTCTTACTTAGACGAGGTCTGATGTAGGTTTCCCTCTAGCTCTATCTTGCAGGACTTTTCGCCGGATACAAGAAACTGACCAAGTGAACACAGAGTATCAGATGAGATGGCTGCAACGGGAGGAAGGGCAGGCAAAGGCGGCTTGGATTGAGGACAGAGTGTGGTTAAGATGGAAATCGAGTATCAGAGGGGAGCCAGCTACCCAACTAGACACCAATCCTTAAATCGAACACCGATTACGCTATGCATACCACACAAACCCAAAGGACTGAAAGCCAGATTGTTGATATCGATCCTGCCCGCAAACGGACTTCTTCAGGGAACTCCGCCTCTTCACGGCAGCTAAGCGTGACCAACAGGATGCTCCAAGTCACAGAAGAAGTGATTGTAAGATCAGAGTGAAACTGTGAAGAAGCCGGTTCCCGGAACAGCCTGTCCTCCAAAGAGTGAGTGGCCGTCGCACACGAGATAAGACTAAATGGGTCATGTTGGACAGATTACCAGTCAAGAACATCACCAGATTAAAGTTGGTGGATGTCCTGCTAGAACACCCCGGCGAACCTTTCCTATTCCATAGTGGCAATTCATTTCTGAACCGTAGCTTCTCGTTTGGAATGCGGCAACGAGGATCAAGTGTCGTCATTCACTAGCATGGCGCTGCATCTGGAACTAGCTGGATAGCCAGCATTCCGCACCATGAGCCTCATTCTGGGCAAATCGTCTACTGTTGAGACGTCGCAGGAAGAATGACAGGCTCAAATTTGGTGTTTTGTTGTCAAGCCTCGACTTCTATCGCATGTCCATATTTTATGCGTTCATTTCTACCAGGCCCAAATCATTCTGCAGGCGGAGTGTTTGTACAGTGCGTGTTCACAAAGGAAATCGCTACACTTTGGCGAATTTGACTTCGAGTCGCAACTCTCAAGCGAAGGTGGGAAGATCCAGTTCCTCGGAGTCGGGTAGACTTTCGCTAATATTCAACCTTGCTGGGCTCTTCGTAGCATCGATCCATGGAATACAACACGAACACTTGGAGTCTCATGCTGCGTCATTATGAGGGGCGAAACGATGCGACAGTCCGGGCTCATCTTTTTCTTTCAGTCCCTTTCATCCTCGGTAGACAGCGTTTACTCCCGAGACGTTGACCCATATGTTTCGAACGAGGTTAAATGGAGAGAACCGGGAACTAGAAATGTGTGATCCGACACTGGCTTGCGTTGAGTTGCAGCCACCAGATAATGGCGTTGCGCCTTTGAACGCATAGCCGAGGCTGGCTTTGTTGTTGTCGTGATCGCATCGTCCACTAGACTTTCCGTTCGTTGATATCTCTGAGTGGGCGCACCACTGCCATCCAATCGACCAGATGCAGCCACAACAGGAGGTGTCAATGTCAACGTCGTACTTACCGTGGCGTCCAGAACAACGTGAACAACAACAAGCCACGTGAAACAACAGAGAGTTCGAGAAAGAGTAGACGTGGACCCCTGGACACGAGGTGCGCCTGCTCTGTTTGTTTGACCCACGACATGTTCAGGGTGAACCCAAGCAAACACTGGGCGAAGGCGCCGCGAACGGTAAACAAATGCGCCCAATGTACGGTGCAAACACTGTCCGGATTGCGGTAGCCCCACTTGATCACCCAAGGCCCGGGGCGTGGAGCTTGGGCCGTCACTGTTTTTCTACCTCGAACGGACCAATCGAAACAAGGCAAATGACTGTGGAATGTAAACAAACGGCAGCCCCTCCAAGCACTCCCCCGTCGCGTTCTACGTACCAACACCGAACCTGTGAGCCACACCCACTGTCACTCTCGCCTGACATCATCAAATCTCTGTCCCCAAGGACCTGGCTTGATCGACGATTTCTCCGTCTTGATCCTCACCCATACTAACCTTACAGCAACACCAAAACCACGTCGACGATACCCTCACAGAGCCGCAATCCAACATGACGCCGCCTCGCCGTCGTTCGGCCCGGTTGGCCAGCGGCGCGAACACGCCCAAGGTAAGACAATCCGACCGCCGGCTGTAAACAAACGACTCGCGGGCCCCGAACTAACGTCCTTTTTCTTTTTTAGCCCAAGGCCAAACAGACTCTCGCTTCCGTTGCTGAGCGAGATGATACTCCTCCCTCCAAGTCTGTCGCTGAGAGCTTGAACGCCCTTGTCGTCCCCGATCACGACCCGGCCACGCCTTCCTCCTCTTCTCAACTGAAGGCTCCCCTCTCGGAGATGCACCCGAGCAAGGTTCATCCTACCGTTGCCCCTCCCTCCGCTACCTGGCTTGGCTTCAGAGACATGAAGCCCTCCGACAAGACCACCGATACTCAGGCGACGCCCTCCAAGACGTCTGGCGTGCCTGAGTCGCCCTTTACTTTCCGCGTTGATCAGCCGACTGGAGACACCGGCTTGAGCAACGATGCCCAGCGCATGATGAATGAGCTGCGCGAGGAGGCCGCTAGAATTAAGGCTGAGCTGCTGGCTAAGCGCGAACTCGAGAGGGAGGACGAAGAGCTGAATGGACGACGAATTGCAAAGGCGAAGGGCAAGTCGAGCCGCTACAGCGCTGCTCACATGGCCGAGTTCAAGAAGATGGACTCTATCGAAGGTCATCCTTCCGCCTTCCGCGCCCAACCCGGCCGGGTCACTCCTCTGAAGAGTTCTCTCAAGCGCTCGCAGTCTAAGGCTAACTTGGATGATACTCCTACTCATCCAAAGTCCAGCCTGAAGCGCTCCCCCTCAAAAGCCAACCTCGACGACACTCCGAGCCATCCTAAGTCGATCCTCAAACAGCCTTCTAAGCCCAACTTGCTGGCCGCTGGTACACCCAGCCAGAAGTCGAGCCTCAAGCGGTCTCCTTCCAAGGCGAACCTGGACGACACGAACTCCAACGACGCGAAGAAGACATCGGCTGGTCCTCACCCTAGGGCCCGAATCTTCGCCAACCTGGAACCCCCTTCGTCTGTCAAGCGTGTTCGTCAGCGCTTCGAGGACGATGCTTCGACGGCGCGTCCCACTTCTCGCGATGGTAGCTCCCTTCCGCGCCCCAAGTCCAGCGGTAATGACGCTCCTGCTGCCTCTGCGCCTACGCCTACGCCTGGCCTTCGGTCCCAGCCTAGCCTGGCTTCGTTGACTAGCCCTACCAAGTCTTCCCTTGCTCGCGCTGCTGGCAGCAAGATGCCTCTGCCTAGCTCGCTGGTCAAGTCTCCCAGCAAGCCTGACCTGGGAAGCCTTGCAAGATCTCCTTCCAAGCCCGACCTTGGAAGCCTTCGAAAGTCTCCATCCAAGCCCGACTTGGGCGGCCTCACAAAGTCTGCAACCACTAATGATTTGAGTGCGCTGGAGAAGACAGCCGAGCTGAAACGCCGGATTGTGAGCCCTGGACGATTCGAGAGGGTCAAGTCTATTTTGCGAGGTGGAAAGGGTGCCTTCGATAAGGCGAAGAGTGCTATTCCCCAGCCTGCGGCTGGTGTCGCGCAGACTCCCGCTCCCCAGGTCGCCATCGAGAAGGCACCGCCCGCCATCCCCTTCACTACTCCCCGACGCAAGCTATTCAAGAGAGTTGATTTTACTCCTGACACGAACCGCACAACCGACGTTCCGAATACGATCGCCCACAAGGCATTCGCCTCTGCTAACCCAATTCGTAAGCAAGGCGAGGTTCAGTATCCCAACCTCGACGCTATTCTTGGCAACAACGTTACCCAGAGAACCAAAGATGATGGCCTGTACCCCGATTTGACGATTGAGAGCCCGTCTACGAAGACTGCAGAGCCCAGCAATGCTCTGCCCGCGACCGTCCCCGGTACCTTTACCTTCCGCAGCGACCATACCATTCGGTTCGGTAGCGCCTCTCCCACTGGATTTGGCTCGACTGCAGGACAATCAAGCATCCGTCATGTGCGTAGATCGCTCGACATGCCGGGTAGCTTCCCCAACGACTCCAACACCTTCTCCAACAAGGAGAACCGGTCCCTGATGCAGCTTCTCGCTGGAAAGCCCCACGGAATGACCAACAAGAAGCGCGCTCGAGCGCGCGAGGAGGACGGTGATCTCGAAGAGGCTTCCGGTGAGCGGGCTGGCAAGAGACGTAAGGCTGAGCCCGTCCCTGAGGGAGACGCTCTGCTTGCTCCCAGACTTATGGGAGCTACCCCCAACACCGTCGGCAAGAAGCCGCAGACTCCCCGAGTCCTTGCTTCTCCGAGCCCTACTAAGAAGCGCACCGGCATGAGCCTCAGCCGACTGAACATGCTGGCTAAGCCGAAGATGCGCAACTGAATACGGCATGAACTTCCGCATGGAAATATTATGAGCCAGCACATTGCTTCGTGACACCGTAAAGGTGTTATTGAATTGTACTATATGATGACGAATGGGGAGACACTCGGCTGTTAGTTGCACCAGAAGACTGGTTGTTCTTCTGCTCCGGTGTCTCAGGATCACATGAAAGGCGTACGATGGATGCTTTGATTTGCAGATTGATTAGTTTGGCAGAACCAGGGGGATTGGCCGGGGATGGCTTGGCCATGGCGTTGTTTGGTCTACATGTGTACAATACGATGGGCGTTGACAAGAGGATTGCATTTTGTGTTTGGTCTCGGTCAAGGTATCACCTCAACTGAGTTTTAGGTTTTAAAAGCTGCGCGCCAATGCAATGGCCATACGAGTTTGAGCAGAATTTTGTGCTACTGGAAAGTGATTCGGGCGATGTGCAGGTGCTGGTGAGAGTACTCCTGCCCTTGAATAAGGCTTTAAGCACTTGCCAGGCGCGTCACCGCACTACTACGGTCAACGTTATGCGCCACTACTCCCTAACTTCACGTCATGGTCGATTCATTCTCTATACCACACTTATTCGAATCATTAGGAAGATATCACAGTCTTTGAGTCACGGGGAACATGGATCCGGCACGGGTTCCATTCACTTGCGCCTTTTGCTAGCAGCTCTCCGACGACCCTCCACAGGTCCTGGGCCGCTCAGCCCGCCTCACCTGCTTATCTTGCTATACGGCCATTATCGACCTCGCAATATGCTGGGTCTGCGGCGAGATTGTACTGCGTGGAGACGACTGTGTCAGTCTGGGCTGGTGCTTCTGGCATCGAGCATGCTACGGCTGTCTGTTCTACGGGAGCAAGATCATCTACCGCGGGGTGCCGTTGTCGAACCTCTTTGACGACCACGGAGAGGACCTTGACAGGGAAGGCATGCTAGGTAGGAGGAAGGGAAGGGAAGTTGATGTCCCCCCGGTCTGTGTCGCTTGCTCCGTCGGCCTCGAGGGAGAAGACTTGGTGCAGAGTGGGCTGAAAAGGACCGAGAAAGTCGACAGCGGTCTTGGCCGCATAAGATGGGAGCTAGGCCAAGGGAAGACTGGGAACTTGGTGACAGCTCCGGCTGTAAGTGAACAATCGACTAATCGTTTACGTTACTAACTCTTGAGCAGTCAATTCGGTCCGTCAGTCGAGACTCGTTGTCGCTACGTCGAGATGCCCTCCGCGGTGGAGATGAGCAACGTCCAGTGCCGCTGGATTCTACGATCTATGTCTCGGTAAACGACCCTTTGGAGGAGGAAACCTTCAAACCAAGTCCAACGAAGCCAATTCCAACTTGGATGCAACCGTACCGGCCCATTGATCAGGTAGAAGAGCGTCCAGTAGCCAACAGTCCACTTCAAAGTCTCGTTGGATTTGCACAAACCCCAGAGACATCGGTGTCTGGCGGCTCGACGGTGGGAACAATGGGGTCGCCAACGCCAACCTACCAGCCGACAACACCACAGTCTTTCTCGCCGTGCCCTTCGCCAATGTCTCTCCGCATGTGGCCAACGGACCAGCGACGTCCCCAGGCCCCCACTTGGGTTAGCAACGAACCTCTCAAGCGCCCATCGTCCCGCCTCGCAGCTCGTCTCGGGGACCGTCTGGAAAAGACCGACACGACTACATCATCAGGTTACATGACGCCTCCCGAGACCCCTGGTGAGAGGGAAGCACGACACATCACGCCGCCCCCGCAACTAAGACGTGTCCGGCCCCGAAGCCCACTGGTGCCACCAGGCCACGGACGCAGAGCTGTGCGTCTTGTGCGCCGCACACCGCCGCCCCAGTCGGCTGAGTATCTGGAGCTGTACAACCCCATCCGGTCCCCTTCACCACGGCCGCGTGCTAGAGAGTCGGCCATGGTGGCGCTGAGGCGAGTAAGCAGGACGGCTAACAGTCTAGGACATTTGCGTGAGACACCAGAGACTGGGATCGATCGTGGCAGAAACAACGGAGACCACGAGAGGATGACGGCTGACGGCGCGGAGTCGCCCCGCGAAGGGACGAGGAAGAAGACAGCTTGGAGGAGGGTCTTCGGAGGCGCAAAGTGAGACGTAACGCGGGGTCCGATCTTGGACCCTGAGATTCATTGTCTAGGAGGTATCCTTACCAGAAGCACTCTAAAGTGTGGAATGCACCCGAAAATAGACTGCTTTAACCCGACGGCCATCTCAAAGTGCCATTAGCCTCGTGGGGTTATTCCCGGCCGTCCAAGGAATAAAGCCAAGGAAAGATTCCACCGTTGAAGTTATGCAGAGGGGTCAGCTAATATGACCAGGGTCCCGGACTGACACCCGCCCAGCCCCTGTAAGACGGTGCCCCACACCTACCTGAGGTGCCTGCCAGAAGGTGCCGCCGGCTCATCCCGCCAACAGATGTCAGCCAAACTAAAACACCCTAACCATCAACATCCATCGATCGCAAACCTCAGCCTCGCATCGTCGCATCCCACAGCATCGCATCCCCAAACCGCGAGCTCAACCACCGCCCTCGGACACGAGCCCTCTACCTGACTCTCCAACCGAACACACGCAAAGATGGCGCCAATGGACAAACCAACTCCCGCCGAACTCGAGCGTAAGCAACGTCTCGTCAACTCCTCGCGGCGCCCGCTAACCCTCACCCGAAACAGAACAGCTCAAAGACACGATCCAGGACCTCTACCAGATCATGGTCCAGGTGACGACCTACAACGCGAACCAGACGCCCACGGGCCCCGCCCTCACCGACTCCGTCAGCGCCCTCTCCTCGTCCCTGCAGCGCGTGCACATGACCGCCACCGCCGGCGCACCGCCCTCCCCCGACCTGCCGGGCGCCCTGCCCAAGATCCCGCCCGAGCTCGTGCAGTACGTCGAGAACGGCCGCAACCCGGACATCTACACGCGCGAGTTCGTCGAGCTCGTCCGCCGCGGGAACCAGCTCATGAAGGGCAAGATGAACGCCTTCGCGCAGTTCCGCGACGTCCTCGCCGAGCACATCGAGAAGGGCATGCCCGAGCTGAGGGACGACGTCGGGAGGGTGCTGGAGGCGACCAAGGTC
This sequence comes from Colletotrichum gloeosporioides, assembly GCF_011800055.1. Lineage (NCBI taxonomy): Eukaryota > Fungi > Ascomycota > Sordariomycetes > Glomerellales > Glomerellaceae > Colletotrichum > Colletotrichum gloeosporioides. Next base: position 448,019 of record NW_025544655.1, on the reverse strand, counting down.
ACCGGGAGCGGGCGGCCTGGAGGGAACTAGGCACGGGGAGAGAGTCGTGTTGGATAGACGGATGAATGGATGGATGGATGGATGGAGACGCTGGATAATTGATACCCAAAAGTCGTGACGACGCGACAAATCACACATTTATAGAGACTCATGAGTGCGACACAATTAAAAGGATTGCAACATGCAGTAGGCGACATGAACCTGCTCGAGACAAAGTCTAGAGTCCAATTACCAGGTGTGTGAACTATGCCTAACCTTGATGACATTGAAAAGCAATCCCCCGTAGTAGAGATATGCAAGACGCCTCCCAGCCCACCCCCATATTTGTTTGGGAAGACAAAAACTAGTAAAAAACAAGACTGACATGTGCCCCTGGGTTTCTTTCTCTCTTCCTCATGAATTTGTGAAATTGGGTGTCGTAACTCTAACAAGAAAAACGCAGGGTTTGAAAAAGGTTTGGGTTGAAAAAAGGGGGTGACAATCGATCGATGCCTTGATAACGCCGCCGGTGTGTGACTTTTCTTGCGTCATGTCTATCCCGAAAAAAACAGATCATGAATGCCAGTCTGCAGTCGACTCATTCCCCGCCACGGAGCCGTATGCCCAGCTTCCGGGCCCCTAAGATGCAAATATACACGAATCCCGCAGTTATCGCGGCCAGTATCAGGAGCTGCATGGGAACTAGGACCAAAGCGGCCACAACCCACACTCCGTACTGGCGTACCTTTTCCACAATTCGGCCACCTCTATCTTGGCGCCGCTTCATGTGGTTCTTCATCGTCTCTTGGGTGAATGAGCCGCCCGGCTTGCGTCCCGGCTTGGCCGACTCGTCGTAGCGTTCTGCTTCATCTTCCTCCGATTCGGATTGTCAGGTCGAGAAGTTGAAGCCGCGTCCACCGAACCCTTGGCCGCCGCGCGGGCGACCACCGGAGCCGTCAGCAAACGAGAAGTGTGCACCGCCGCCGGGGAAGCCGCCTCCATTGAAGCCGCCGCCGCCACCGAAGCCGCCACCACCTCCCATCATGTTGAACAGGATCTCAGGGTCGATGCCTCCGTGCATGCCGCCCATGCCGCCCATGCCACCTCCCATACCACCGCCACCGAACATGTCGGAGGGGTCGATGAGGTCCTCACCGCTGTCATATCGAGCACGCTTTCTGTCGAATGGTTAGTACTGGTCAGGTTGATTGTGTTTAGACAGGCCACTTACTGAGAATCGCTCAAGGTCTCGTAGGCTTCACCAATGTCCTTGAAACGCTCGGCAGCCTGCTCGTCGTTGGGGTTCTTGTCGGGGTGGTGGATGATGGCCAGCTTGCGGTAGGCCTTCTTGATCTGGTTGTCATCCGCATCCTTCTCAACGCCGAGGATCTTGTAGTAGTCCTTGCGCTGGCTCTTCTTGAGCTCCAGCTCGGCCTTGCGAACCTCCTTGGCGATGGTGCGGTCTTCGGGGTCGAGCTCCTGGATCGCCTTCCACTCACGCACAGCATCCTCCCACTTGTTAGCCTGGCCAAGAGCATTGGCCTTGGTCTTGCGAGCCTTGAGATATGTTGAGTCCAGGCTGATGGCACGCTCACAGTCGGCGATGGCGTCGTCGTACTGCTTGAGCTTGATCTTGCAGAGCGCCCTGTTCTGCAGGATCTTGGAGTTGGTGCCGCGGTTGGCGGGGTCAACCTCCAGAGCGGAGGTGTACTTCTCAATGGCGGACTGCCATCGGCCAAGCTTGTAGTCCTGGTTGCCCTCCTCCTTCATGCGGTCAAGCTTCTGGACGATTCTCAGGTACTTGACGGCGTCGCGCATATCGGGGTCGCAGCTGATAGCCTTGCGGAAGTGGCTGACGGCCTTGTCGTTCTCGCCCTGGGCGTACAGAGCACGTCCGCGGAGCACCAAAGCCTCGGGATCCTGGCTGTTGCTCCTCAGCAGGCTCATGGCAATGTTCTGCGCCTCGCCGAGGGCATTCACGGTGCCCATCTTCAGGTAGGCCTCGCCACGCATCAGTTGCCACTTGCGGGGCTTGGAGGCACCGAAACCCAGCTGTCGCTCGGCCTGGTCCAGGGCGTGCAAAACCATGGAGCCGGCGGTGCCATCTCTCAGGGCGCTCTGGGCGGCGGTGATGTGCTTAAGCATCTCCCGGGCCGGAGCCTGGTCCTTGGCAGAGGGAGGCGGGTTGATGCGACCGAAGACCAGAAGGGCCTCCTGGGGCTGTCCGAGACTGGTGTAGATGCGGGCCAGGCGGAGGAGAATCTTGGGGTTCTCGGGGTCGAGATCGGCGGCGCGGGTGCAGTCCTCGAGGGCGTACTCATACTGGGTGTTGGACATGTACGCAGCAGCGCGGTTGCTCAGGTAGGTGGCGGAATCGGGGACCAACTCGATAGCTAGACTGGACTTAGTAACTGTGGTGTCGCGGACTTTGCAACCGGCGGCAACATACCCTTGGAGTACTGGAGGATGGCATTCTTGTAGTCCTTCTCCTTGAAGAACTTATTGCCCGCACCCTTGTAGGCCTCAGCCTCATCCTCGGTGGTGGGCACAGGGCTGGAGGGGTTGGACTTGTGAGGTGGGGGAGGAGGGGCATCGCCGTTGTCATTGCCGTTGACGTTTGTGTTGATGCCGTTCGGTATGGGGACGGAGAATGAAGCCTGGGCGGAGGGTTGGGGGGCCGGGGCAGGAGAGGAGGAAGGAGCGGCGTTGGACTGGGAGGAGTCAATGTCCATGGCTCCGGGGGAGTTGCGACCGCTCATGGCTGAAAGGCGCTTTGCACGCTCTTCGGGGGTGAGGTTGAGGGGGTGAGTGTCGTAGTCGATCTTGCTGGTCCTGCGTGATCCGGGATCGGTAGGGTGGCGGCCAAAGGTGCGGGATGTGCGCGATGACTTTGTCTCCCGAGGGCCTGGAGATGCGGGCTGGGAGGATTTTTTGGTGGGGGATTTCGTCGGCGAATGAGCCTTGGTGGGTGACCGGGGCTTGGTGGGCGACTTTGTGGGAGAGGAAGCCTCCGAGTTGGTGGGAGGAGGGAAGTGAGAGTAGGCTGGGGGGGCGTCGTAGTCGTTTTCGTCCTGGCCGGCTTGCTGCTTCTTGGACGACTTCTTTGCGAAGAGCTTCATTGATAAAGCAAGCACCCTCTGAGGGGAACCAAAAGAATGCGCGGGCTTATTTTTTTTGGTTAATTAGGTAAGGAGGGTCGGCAGACCTCGATGCAAGGTTATGCTTGTGCCGGATTCCCCAAAGCGCATTAACGGGCCTAGTGAAGGAGCCGGCTGCAGCAGCAACTTTTTTTTTTCCTGCGCTCAAGGTTCCTTTTCCTTTGGACCTTGGGTGCGCCCGGGTGAAGGCAGCTGTACCTTGTCTCGGGGAGTGGAATGCGGGAAGGGTTCGGATGGTGCAGGCAAGCGTTTGTCTGCTGCTTTTGGGGGCTGCAAAGGCAAAAGAAGCTCAAGAAAACAACAAAAAGTCGAAGAGCAGGACGAGAGAAGGAGGAAGAAGGAGTGAGAGAAGGACAGCGCGGGCTCTCGGAAAGGCGAGGTAGAGGTAAGGTGAGGGCGAGGGCGAGGGCGCGCAGAAGGAGAGGCGGGAAAGAGAGAGAGGAAGGAAGCCCAGGCAGGTAAGGTAAGGTTTAGGAAGAGAGGAGGCTCAGCCAGAAGACACACAGCCCATTGGCACTTGGGGAGTGGACACTGGAGGAGACTTGACGGGCTGGAGGAGGTGCTCGAGAAAGCCTGAGAGGCGGACAGGCAAAAGATAGAGGGGTAGGGGACGGGAACCCGGTGGAGGCAGGTAAACGTCGGTAAGGCAAGGTAAAAGAAGCCAAGGTAAGGCAGCAGCAGCAAGCAAGCAAGCAGAAGCTCAGTGGCAGCAGCAGCAACAATAGCTAGAGATGGAGATTGCACAAAGTTGCTTTTCAGATGTCATCCTGAGAGACGAAATAACGGAAAATCCCAAACAACAAGCGAGACGAGCCTTGCTCGCCCGGGGGACTTGATCGATTTATCAGCTGTGCACAATTTTTTCTTCTTCCCCTTCCTGCCTCTCCTCTCTCCGTCTCTCTCTCTCTCTCTCTCTCTGCCCGCCCTGTACCTATGGATACGGGGAAGACGGAGACTGTACAAGGCCCTGGACGCCCATGTGCTCGCCTGGGCGTGCGTGATGTGGATGGACGGCCATGTATATTTTACATAGCACACAACCCAGCGCTGCCAATTACAACAGTTTACACCCATTATCCCCATGACACCAGCTGGCGGGGACTGCTGTTGCTCGCCCTTGCAGCTGTTCCAGGCGGTGCTTCTGCTCCTCCCCAGCCCTGTCCGCGAGGAGGATCTCTCCCAAGAACCAAACCAAACCAGCCTGCCAGAGACAACTGACATCTCCATGTCGACCAACTGCCTGTCTCGCCTGGGCATGGCACTTGGCCTTTGCCATTGGGCGCCCGCGGCCGGCAAAACGTGTATCTGATACCTGCAGAGTCGCGTGCGCTGTGCGTGCAGTTGATGTAACCAAGACCGGCCGCCGCCACACATCCCCACAGGAAGCTTGTCCAAACGGTCCAGTCCCGTCTCCCGATGACTACTCGCAGCCGCCAGAGAGCCAATGGCGAGGCCAAGACGTCGTCGACTTGTTTACCTACCTGCACAGCGGTGGATGAAGAGATCGTCGGACGACTGGTCTGCGGACGACGAGGAGAGGAGTGTTACTCGCTGTTGTTCGTCTTTCTCCTGTCTCGTTTCCTAGCCACCGTGATTTCGCAGTCGCCCTCGGCGGACCAATGGCGCATCACGCGCAAAGTATTAGGTTCGTCGGGGGCCATGTCATATCCTCCCGGCGACCGACGCAGGCCTCAACTGTACTGGCTAGAAATAGACCAGGATAGTGACTAGACCTGATCCCGAGAAAGAGGAGCTTTTCGTGTGTTCAACCTCCATTGGAGGGTCCTCCAGCTCCAGGGCCCAGGGACGACAGCGTCATGGCGTTTGCAGGGGGACCACAGCTGCCCTTCCTGACTGTCGGGACACGGCGGATATCAGACGTCGAGGATGAGATAATGCTGAGCACGTTCCTTTCACCGACTCCGAGGCTTTTAGGGGGAGAGCAGAAGAGGAAGAAGCAGGGAAACACTGTAGCCAAGCTGTCGTACAGCGGCACGCGAGTAACATGGAAAACGCAGCCCGGCCGGCAGACGCTGAGTTTTCAGGCTACCTATTGTGCATCTGCCTTTACTTACAGCCCAAATTGCCATACCCGTGCCGCTGCTGCTTAGGAAGGTTCGGGATACAGGCTAAATCGGCATATCGAGGCGTTTGCAACAAACGGCTATTGCTCTTCAAGTCCGCTGCATCCCAGCGGGCCGGTTCGAGAAGGTTCGGTGGGGCTCCGTCCCGGACCCTGCGAGATACGCCCAATCAGCGCCCGCCATTGACCGCTGTCACCTTGGGCCGCCGAACCGCCCGAAGGTGCTGGTTGCTGAATGGCACCCGACCACCTGCACCGACCGCAACTGAGAAAAAGTCCCTGAAAAATCAATGTGAAAGCTCGGAACACCCCATGTCCCGGTCACTGCCGCCGGCCCCTTGACTAAAAAATAAAATAAAAAAATTAGAGGTGCCCTGCCAGCTGCTGCCGTTGCTGCTGCTGCATGCTGTATGTACAGGTAGGCAGGCCGCTGCAGACTGCCCTGTGAGTGGCCCCGAGTGGCCTCCTCGCTGAGGTGATGTGCATCTCCCAGCCTCCCCCTAAACCAAACTGATGGCATCACCACCCCCTCGGCTTGCCCATTCAAATTGCCCATCCCAAAGTCCAGATTGCCGCTCAAGGCCACCGTGGCCAGGGTTATTACGCAGTCCAGCGGGTCTTCCCAGAACCCCTCTGGATGCAAGTTGAAGCGGATGCAGAATACGTGCATGCACTGCCCTCAACGGCCTGCGTCCCAGCCTTTTCCATTACACTGAAATCCCCATGTCTTGAGAAGAGACACCGTCGTTGCATGTGGAATCGTCCTCGACGGAACAGCCCTTGATCCCCCGCCCCGGCTTTGGCCTCTGTGGGATCTGTCCCCGGTCACTCGACGTCAAGTCATCGTCACAATGGGCGCCTGCCGCAACGGCTTGTTACCTGGCGCCAAACAGGCCTACCTCTCTTGGCGCGAAATGCTGTGAAACGAAGCCGAAATTATTCCTGACACTTTCCGTGATCCGCGGATCAGTGTCCTTTGATTATTTCCCAATGAATAAAAATACAGTGCAAGTCATGTCCAAATCTGTTCGTCAATCCCTCCGTTTCCATTTAATTGTGCTCGTTTCCCCTCCCCGCGGTTACGGCAAGCTTCGTCTCCACATATTGCTCGCCCAATGTCGTCACACCCCGATCTCCCCTGCGCCATAGACTTTTCTTGTTTTGTAGCCTCAGTCCTCCGATCCCTCGGCCGAGTTAGGCTCTGATGCCGTGTTGGAGGAGCCCATGATGGAGTTGACAAAATCTTGGTACCTAAAGACCTCGCCGCGCTTGCCTAATCCGCCCTGCATGCTGCGACTGAACGCCCTGCGGCCCGTGAAGCCTTCAATCACCTTCTCGACCTCGGCCTCCGTCAGCGGACGTTCGCCAGGCTCTGGCGCAGTATTTAGCAACGCGTCTCGCAGCTCGTTCAGGTTGATCTGGCCACTGTCGTCGTCGTCGAACGCGGAGAAGGCGGAGAGAAGCTCGGATTGGTGGGATAGAGAGGCCATCATCGTGGCTAGAGAGTTGAGAAAGGCCGCCATCGTCATCGTCTGAGGTGCGGACGGCGGGAAGAAATGTGTTACATCTGATGCGTTGGATGGCAGGCCTTGAAAGTGTCAAACAGTGCAAGCGAAGCAGAGCGGTCACATCGTCGACTTACCCAGCTGGTTCAGCATGTCCGCCACATCGTCTCTGTTAATGATGCCGTCGCTGTCGCGATCCAGAATCTCAAATCCTTCTCTGAGTGTTCTGACTTGAGCAGGTTGCAATTGCGCAATGGCGCCGCCGTGGCTGACGCTCTTCTTCAACGCTGGCCGCGCAGCGATGGGCGAGGTCATGATGTTGTTGGTCTCGCCGCCAGTGGGCGTGCGCACTCTCGGTGTACGGCTCTCGACTGTCTCTGTCGGAGTGGTTGGGTTGCCGAATCGCCCGTTGTTGGTAGCGTAGGACGCCTTGGTCGGTGATCCGGACGGGGTGACTTGTGTCGAGGCTTGGCGCACAGCAGAAGGCGATGCTGGAGACTCTGGTCGTCGGAAGGGTGAGCTGCGCGGAGAGCCATATGGTCCTAGTGGGGAAGGTTTATAGCCAGCGGGCATTGCCTGTGGATTCTCGACGTCAAAATTCATGCGCTCCTCGAGGCGATTCGACGCGTGAGATGGACCCTGGCCTACCATGATGAGGGCTTTTGGGGCGAAAATAGATGTGGTGGGTGGGAAATAGGGAATGCCTTGCTCAGGAAGTCTGATGCCGCGCGCCCACTTGGCACCAAAGTAAACAATGCGAAATATGGAGAGGCCAAGAGGCGTTGGTTCACGTCTGAGAGGGTGGCAGTGATGCTGCAGGACGTGGGGAAAAGCAATGGCAAGATCAAAAACTGCGCACAAGTGTTGGATAGAGCCGATGGATGTTGGTTTCGTGTTAGAGCCAAGCTGGCGGCGTATGTCACTTGGGAAGCGGTCAGATCCAGCCACAAGACGAAGGCTGATTTGGGGTCGAATGTAAACAGAGGCGCCTTTTCCACGACAACCGCAGCCTTGCAGCAGCATCCCGCGACGCATGGGCCATGTCTGACGTGGGGCACTCAGATGTGGCTGGTGGCTTGTGGCTCAAGAAATCAAATTGCCGAAAGCGTGCCACCAGCCACAGGGGTTTCACGTCAGGACCCTCGGCGCTAGGCGCATTTTAGGTTGGGTGCGACAGCATGGGCCACCGGGAACATCAAAAGGGGAAAGGAGGGAGGACAAGGGGGCGGGGGGAGAACGTGGAAAGGGGAAGGGAAAAGGAGGGGACTTGGGAACGTGGGAACCTGCTTCTCATAGCACTGAGGGGGAGTTGTCGGAAAGTCGATACATAATCAGGCGGCATCAGTGATCGTTCATCAGGATCAGCAGAGCTACGTACGCATTCGTCGGCGCTTTCGCAGGCACTGCCCACTGCCACCGGCCGAAGCCCACTCCTTTGCGGCGATAGCCACGGACAATGGAAGACGCAGTCAGTGGTTTACTGTGGTATGTTGCTGCGGCATGTACACCTCCCCTCAGCGTCAATTGCGGACTGTAGAGTACCAAGTAGAGGTATCTAACCCCGTACTCCGCCTACCACCTGTCTCTTTGTTTCGTCTGCCCGTGAGCTGCCCGCCCGCGCACGCCGCCATCGGGCTGTCCATCTGGCATTCTGGCCTGACTGACGGACGGACAGACTGTGTCTGTGTGTCTGTTCAGCTACGATATGCAGTGCCAAAGTAAGGGTAAGTGAAGGAACAAACTCAAGGTTGGTTCCTTAAGGTGATATCCGTAGGTACACTCAGCTCACTGCTGTGCCCGTGGACCGCGAAACTTACCGGGCGAGGCAGAGAGCGATACCGACCTGACTCTGAGATTCTGCACACATAGTATATCCGTAACCACGGAACGACGACTAATTAGTTTGTCCCTCACCTGCGACCCGCGACCTGCTTGGGCGACACGCGGAGAGCCACACCGGCGCAGCGTGGGCACCAACCACAGACGGGCAACCCTCCCCCTTTTTAGTGTCCATCAGGGGCAGACCTCCCTCCATCTTCAATCAGACGCGCTGTTTGGTCCAAAGAGGCGTACCTTGCTTCTGGCGCATTTAGCTGCGTGTTGTTCGTGCCGGTGGGGGATCGAATTGGATTGCACAATTTTAAAAAATAGGAAAAAGAAGCACCACACCTTAAACCAGCCCCTGTCAGGAGTTCTACAAGGTCCTTACACCACCAAGAAGGCCACCAGCGACGGCCACTACCACCTTCACCATGGAACCCATGGACTGACTGACCATGTGCCCTTCTTACCTCACCTTACTAAGTAGGCGGGAACAGAAAAGACCCAAAAGACCAGGCCAAACGTCGTAGCAGATGGTGTCTCGGTGCCGTTCTCTTCCAACGCATTGACATTAAACGAGCAGGATATCCCTTCTCTGTTGCCTCCCATTCCCCGAGGGCGATCCTGTTTCCCTCTCCAGCGTCTGCCTGTGTGCGCCAGTCACTGCCCGGATCTGACGTTTCGAAGAGCGCATCCGGCTGTCGTCTGAGAACGCCTCCGCGCGCTACCCTGCCTGGAAATACAAGTGAACACCGCAAAAGGCACGCCTACGGCTAGGTACCAGCTGCTTTTTTCCCGCCTAGCCTGCCTTCTTGTAAAGCTGAGGTGCCGCACCTAGGTCCCTGACTGACTGGGAGTCCCTACAGGATACAGCGCCAATAATACCTCCCGCCTGCCCTCCCTCGCACTCTACCTACACTGCCGAACAGTCGCCCTCCCTATCTCTATCTTGCATCTCGGGACCCCACGACTCGCACTTGGCTCTCCCCAGGACAGGAGTGCCTTACCTTACAACCACCATCCAACTCGCCTCCCGACTCCCGACGATACTGCGGACGCCGTACTCGATACCAGACGTCCTCCCTCTCGGTCGCATCATTCATGTCGCACTCGGACTCTCGTCGAATGTATCTGGCTGCCGCAAGCCGTCGTTAAACCGCTCCTGCGACCACCGCCGCCAACGCCCTCCCACTGTCGCATTGTCGCAGACAGCCAAATCTACTTCGCATCGCTGCACCTCCCCGGACGGACCTCGACACTGCAGTGCATTGGATGGCTCTGCCTACCGGCAGCCTGCGCAAGCCTCGATCCCCCCCATTTATCGATTTGAACTGCTCCGCAATTTAGCAGTGCGGCCCTCTTCAACATGGCTTCAACACAGACCGCGCTGCCGTTCCTCACGCGCAACTACTCCAACACCCAGCAATATCAATCGCCCAACGGCCCCTGGCCCAGTCGTCGGACTTCGCTCTCCAGTTTCCCTACCGGCTCCGCCTCGAGATCCCCCTCGCAAATGTCCAACACTTCTCGCCCCTCGCGATCCCCTCAGCCGCCGCCTATCGCCGAGACGGACCGCTCCTCGAACCCCAGCTCAAAGTCCAAGACGCCCTCCACCGGTGTGTCGTCGCAGCACTCGTCGCTTTCTGCCCCGCGCCGCTACAACCCCGATGCGCACCCCCCACGCAAGTTGCGTTCTCAGTACCCGCGGGGCTCGACCGAGAATCATGTCGAATACATTCTGGTCGCCTCTTTCGATATTGACCGAGGTCCGGTCATGGAGCACCAGTACCCGGTCTCCATAACTGGCGACGAACACATGTTGGCGGAGCTCATGTTACCCGATCAAGCCCACGTACGCAACCAGGACTGGACCATTTTCTTCTTGCACAAGGATACGAGTCAGGAAGAGGAAGACGAGGAGCGCAAGGCAAAGGAGGCCAGGAAACGAAGGCGCAAGAGGCTGAGGAACCGCGCAGCTGGAATCATTGACGAGGAAGACGAGGGCGAGGACCTGGGAGACGAGGAAGACTTGGACGACTTGGACGATTATGACGATGACGAGACCGACGACGACGAGCCGGAAGGGGGAGAAGGGCCACCGCTAATCTATGTGCTGAATCTGGTCAATACTAAACAAGACAAGACGGTCAAGAGAGGTGCTGTGGTCAAGGCCATGGCCATCTGCACCAGGCATCCATTCTTGCACATTTACAAGGTAAGATGCCTCCCTGTCCATTGTTGTGTGATTTCACAGGACTGAACCGTTTCCAGCCCCTTCTCCTGTTAGCCCTGGATGAGTACTTCAAGGCTCCAGTACCCGAAACATTGGCCATGTTGTACGACGCTGTGAACGCCATGGACCTGTCCCTCATGCCGAAACTGAGCCTGCTCGAGAGACACCTGCTGCAAGCCAGTGACAACAAAGACCTGTTTGTGGAGAAGTTTGAGCAAATGATTCAAATGCGCATGGCCGAGGACCGTGGCGAGCACATCAGCGACCAACCGTTTGACGCGAGCCGGGAGCCTCCAAAAATGCCAGGCGTCTCGAGAAAGGGAACGAAAGCGCACATCGAACTCGGCTCGACATATTCAGTGCCCCGGGATACGCATGAGTTCGAAAGCAAGGTCATGTACAAGGGTATTCCGGTGCCAATCAAGGTCCCGGTAGCCGTCATGCCGGAAACCGTAGGCGACTTCTCCCTGGTCAAGCTCATCCAGAAATTCTCAGAGCCTCAGGGCAAGTCACCACAACCGTTCCCGTTGCACCCGCAGTTGACGACGAATGGCCCGCATACACACCCGATCATCGTGCTGGTCAATGCGTTGTTGACGCAAAAGCGAGTGATTTTCCTGGGCCATAACATGCCTTCGGGCGAGGTTGCGGAGGCAGTTCTGGCTGCGTGCGCCTTGGCATCCGGTGGTACGCTGAGGGGCTTCACGCGACATGCATTCCCCTACACGGATCTAACCAAAATTGACGACTTGCTCAACGTACCTGGCTTCATTGCGGGCGTTACCAATCCGACGTTCGAGTTGCACCCTGAATGGTGGGATGTCTTGTGCGACCTGCCCACGGGGCGTGTCAAGATCAGTAGCAAGATTGACCCCGCGCCGGTCACAGAGGGGATGGTGTACTTTCAGCAGCAGAATCCGTCTTATGCCGGACTCGTCGGGGGCACATCCAAGGTTGCAGCTGAGAGTGATCTCACGGGCGACGCGGCATTCATGCAAGACGTCTTGAGGAGTATTGCTGCAAGGCACGGCGAGAGGGTGATACGCGCCAAGTGGAGAGACTGGGTGATCAAGTTCACCCGAATCGCGGCCGCCTTTGAGGAGAGCGTGTACGGCGCGAGCGCTCTCTACATTGGCGGCGATGAGTTGGAGATGGGATCCATCGGCATCAACGGTCACGGCTACGTGTGGCCGGATGAGCAGTCAAAACACAAGGAACTTGCGGGTAATGTGACAAGAATTGAGGGCTGGAGAAACACGAGGAGTTACTACAGCTTCATCCAGGTAAGAGAAAGAAACCGTCGTTGTGGCGCGGCAAGGCTGTGGACTAACCGTCTCAGGATCTCGCACAGATGTACCAGGTCAGGCCGCTCAAGGGTCTCGACCTCCACCACATGCACGACCGACTGCGCACGCAGCGGCTCAATCCGATGCAGAGCAAGGAGATTTATGTTCAGTTCTCCAAATATGTCCATTCCTACGATGAGATCTGCCTGCTTCTGAGCGTCGCACCGGAGTCTCACGCTGGACTGTTCTATATCGCCCTCGGTCTCTTCCACAAGGACCGCGAGGTACGACTCAAGACGGCGGATCTCCTGGAACGTATCGGCGAGCACGAGGCCGGGCAGCATTGGTGGAAGGCGCTCAGTCGCTTCGAGAAGCTGGCGTTCAACCGGATCCGCAAGGAGGCGGACGCGGAGATGCGGGCGAAGCTGGAGAAGGAAGGCTTGAGTCCCGAGGTGGAGAGACGGATCAGTTAGGCGCTTTTCCCGGACTCGTTTCTTGCACTTGCATGCTTCTAGACTTTATACTCCCATCATGGCGGGCGCTGCTCATTCGTACCGGCGCTGGCGTTCTTGCTTTGCGGTACCCCTTTTTTCTCGTGCTGGGAGGCATACACATGTGTTGCCCTACGAGTCCCAAAAAAGAAGGGGTCGCGTGGGCGCGGAAATAGTTGGCATTTGGTTTTCTTCACGAAGGTTACGATGGAAACGGGTGGATGATACGTCGGCTATTGTTCTTAAATTCAAAGAATCTCAGCAGCAGCGGCATACTACTCAAAAACTAACTTGTTCAATTACGCGCGCGCAATACATGTTCCCTTCCGTCCCACCGCACATACGATTTATGGTATACTCCTTCCTTCTCCTCGCCTACTGCTCCAAGCCGCAAACCTCGAGGTGATTGGTTTCATTTATTTGCTTTACAGTCTTTGGTTCCGGCCCTCTAGTCAGGCGGAGCCGAGACCCAAGTGCTTGGCGGCGTGGTCTACGTGGTCCTTGGCGAAGGAGGCCATGAAGAAGTAGGAGTGATCGTAGCCCTGCTTGTTATCAGCTTCACACCGTCACCCATTATTCATATTCACGGCTGAACTCACGTAGTGGTATCTCAGGGACAGACCACCAATGTTCTTCTCCTTGGCGACCTTCTCGAAGTTCTCGGGAAGAAGCTGCTTCTGGATGTAGAAGTTGTCACCGAGGCCGACGTCAATGAGGGCGTTGAGGGGGCCGTAGCTCCAGTTCTTGAGCAGCTCGGTCGAGTCGTGCTTGGCCCACTCGGCGCGGTCGTCGCCGAGGTAGCCGCTGAAGGCCTTCTCGCCCCAGGGGCACTTGCTCGGGTTGGCGATGGGGGCGAAGGCGCTGACGCTGCGGTACATGCCGGGGTGGCGGAGGTAGAGCGACAGGGCGCCGTGGCCGCCCATGGAGTGGCCGGTGATGGAGACGCGGGCGCGGTCGAGCTTGCCGGCGAACTCGCGGAAGAGCAGCTCGGGCAGCTCCTTGGTGATGTAGGTCTCCATGCGGTAGTTCTGGCGGAAGGGCTCGCGGGTGGCGTCGACGTAGAAGGAGGCGGCCTCGCCAAAGTCCCAGCTGTCGCGCTCGCCGGGGAGGTCGAGGCCGCGCGGGGAGGTGTCCGGGTAGACGATGGCGACGCCGCGGGCCGAGGCCTGGGACTGGAAGAAGCCCTTCTCGGTGCAGTTGTCCGGGGTGCAGGTCAGGCCGGAGAGGTAGAAGAGGACGGGGACGGCGCGGGTGGTGGCCTGCGGGGGCAGGTAGAGGTTGACGGCCATGTCGGTGCCGGTGGTGTTGGACTTGTGGGAGAGCTTGAGGAGCTGGCCCCCGAAGGAGGTGATGGTTGCCTTGGTTGTGAAGCCGGACATTTTGGCGGTTGGATTAATCTCTTTGTGTGACGAGATGGGGTTTGGGGGTATCGATTGCAATTGGAAGCTGGGGTATATATGATGTATGATGTGCTGCTTATTTTGCAGAATCAAAGAAGCAATGAAGTGGCGAGAGAGGAGGGAGAGAGATTGATGAGAAGAAGAGAAGGAGATTTTGAGGGGGAAAAGCTGGAATTATTCTATGGCCTGGAAGTTAAAGAGGAGTAGTACAAGGGCCCTTGGGTATCAAGAGGTGGCATCGGAGGGCGTCTAATAAATAAAACACCGAGTTATGTCCATTGAGATCAGATCGGAGAGGGTCAAGCTCGCCAAAGTGGAGGACGGACGGCCTTGGCCGTGTGTAGGCCCAGAGACGGTGCTGAGGAGTCGAGGTACGGTCTCTGCGTCTTCTGCCATTGACCGTTGACCTGGTCGTGATGATGCTGATTCTACCCCACCATGCATGTCTAGGCCAAGGAGGGGTAAAGGTAAAAAAACGGTACACCATGTTGAAGGTAGGTAGCTGTCACTGCCAGCTCTCCGAGGAATTGTTGGTCGACATCGGCCTCGGTAGCGCATCCGACGCTCACAAAATCCAACGGCACCCTTCGGAAACCCGGGCGTGTACATGCCAAAGGTGGTAAAGCCATCCGGGAAAAGGTACCTCTTCCATGATAGGTAGCGGCTACTATGTGGGTGGGTGCATTACATTATTTTGGTGGTGGTCTTTTCGCTCATGCTGCGACGAACCCCGCATTGCGTGCGGGACCGGAGAGCTCAGCTGGGTGCGTCATTGGCATGGAGGGGAACGCCTGGTCTGGCACACCATGTTCCCCAGCGGCACGCAGCCCGCCTAAGCTTTCAGCGGATTGTAAGCAGCCCAGCCCAGCCCGTCAAGGTGCATTCTACAGCTCTCTTCCCTGAAATGATGCTTCCCCAACTCAACCTTTCCCCAATACCTACTACCATCCCTCCATCCATCCACTCAAACACATAATTATTCATTCTTTTCCTCTTCATGGCTTCCACGAAGATCCTTGGAAAGAGGCTCAGAGCGCGGAAAGTCAAACACCCGGCCCAAGGCATTGAAACTCTGCATGGTGGTTTGGTGTATATCGACTTTAGGCACATACGCATCTTTCCTCCCAGCACTGGGCAACATGTGAGCTGGTTGGCCAAGGATTGACTGACTCCCTTTCCTTTTGCGAGGGCGGATATCGCATTAAGAGAGATGATTCGACGAGGTGGCAGGCAGTTTGACGGACATGGCGTCCACCCTCCAAACTCTTTTACTTCCATTGATAGTCGCTGGTCGAGGCCATGTACTTGCAAAGATGTCAAAGCTGCATCGCTCCGGGCATACCAGCATCGGTGCCGTCTTTTCTGGGTTTTATCCACCGGGCAAGGCGTTGGCTATCGGGCAGCCGATGGGTCCTCAAGCGATCGGCTCCTACCGAAGGGACGGGACGCACGCCGAAAACATCGCCGGGTGAACCCCGAAGCTGGCGATGTCCAGCAATAGCTGATATCTTCGACAGTACGCGTCGAGCAGGCGCAACCCATGGTCACACGTGTCAGGTCCGTTGCTGCCGGTGCATTTCTAGCATCTGAGTGGTTCATGCTGTCCTGTCATAGACTTTTGTCGATGGGATGGAGCTCAGAGATCTTGGAGTCCAAGCGGACACGCAGCGAGTCGAGTAATGGGAGGAGGAGACGAAGAATACCACCTGACGAACTCGTGGAAGACCAAGCCACAGACAGCATGGTCGACGTCGCGTTCGGACGAGAAACCGTGAAATTCAGACACCTCATGGGAAAACAGCCTGCGAAAGCCTCACTCGACTGCCTCACTCGCGACGGATCTCTCGGAGTCGAGGCGCCAAGGACCTGGAATAAATGGTGAGACGGAACACGCACGACATTTGACGGTCGACTCGGGTTCGGACTAGTCGCCGTTGGTCGTTTGATTCTGACAGCAGATGCACACATCAGCCAGTCGCGTTGCACATACACCCCAGCTTGGCCAACCTTCTCTCTTTCTCGCAGGAAGATCCCGTGTTTACAGATCGACCACCAAGGCATGAAGTCGGACAGGCCCACTGTCGCTCGCTCGAACTTGGTGAAGCGTTCATCGCGATGCCGATATACCTGACGAACCGGGCTAAAAGGGGGGCGCCGCTCGGTCGACAGGCCGCAGTGTGGCACCTCCGTACGTTTGTCCGCGACGGCACGAACGTCATGCCCGGGCGGCCGGCATGCCCGGGTTGCTGAGAAGGCAAGGCATCCCTCACAATGAGAAAGCCTCGGAGAACTACGTCCGCAAGGGTGGCCAACCGTCAAGCCGCGCGCAGGTCCAGCTTCAATCTTATCATTCGCTCAGCACTGCAGACGCCATCACGCTTCGCATTCCCGGAGGGAATTCCGGCACAGTCTGCTTCTGTGTCAAGCCACCTGCTCTTTAGACGCACATGTGTTAAAGGCACTTGACTCGTATCATTTGTCCAAAACGCCTTGTTGAATTCGCACGTCGCTCCATCTGATGCTCTAACACAGCTTTGCGGCCCAACCACGCTATGCTATTCCGCCATTACCGCCCCGAGCTGGCTTCGCATTAATCCCGCTAGGTCACCCTTTACAAAGGAGATGGGGTGCCGTGTCTCCCCGCCGCCAATTACAGAATGCAACTGAGCCCGATACTTTCAGAGAACAAGGTGATGCCGCCCATGAACGAATGACTACCTGACACTATGCCGATCCCAGAAGAAGAATGAAGGAAAGTAGAGAAAACAAGAGAGAGAAAAGGTAAAAGAGAGAAAAAGAATTGACAGCTTAGTCTGTCGCGTAGATGTAGCAGAACGGCCCGGCCATGGTATCCATCGCGTTCCTGAGGGAAACCTTGTCGTTGAGCGGCCCCAAGTCAAGGAGGTCGTCGAGCTGGACCACCGAGCTGGGAGGGCTGTTCTCCATGGTGCCGGTGCCAAAGATGGTCTAGGTTTCAGTCAGCCCTTCTGGTCATCCCTTAAAAAGCGCAAGACTTACTTGACGGTTCTCCCAGTCCAGGTTCTGCCAGAGCCAGTAGACACGGTCGAGCTGCGTGTGGTGGAGGTAGAACACCGGGTCGCCTATCAAGAAACTCGTCAGCTAAAAAAACAACGTCCCTCACCAAGCAATCTAGCCTCTCCAAACTTACCAGGGCTGATGTAGACGTCAGAACCGGGATCCAACCCGAAAGCATAGTGTCCCGCCCCGTGGACACCCAGCTGGCCGAGACCGGAATAGTTGGTCTGGCCCTGCGCGATGCCCTGGAACCACTCAATGTTGTCGTTCTCCGTGATGAGGTCCGTGACGTTGCGGAAGCTCGCCCAGGTCCGCAGGACGGCGCCGTTGAGGTCGCGCTTCAGGCAGCGCGGGTTGTCCGCCGTCGGGGTGTCCGAGTTGTTGGACACCACGGAGCCGAGGTTCGGCATCGCCTCGGGGCCGAGGTGCACCGTCATGTTGGTGAAGGGGCCCGACGTCACGCAACCACCGCCGGTGCCGGCGGGCAGCGTGATGACCTGCTCGGTGCTGTTGAGGACGAGGCCGTCGTGCGCGACGTAGGCGCCGTCGCTGCCCATCGAGGTCGCAGAGCCGTCAAAGATCGGGCTGGAGGCCGGGTCATCGCCGTCGAGACTCCATTCCCAGTAGGGGAGCGTTCCTGGGCTTGCGTCAGTCGCTGTTGAAGAAGAGGGGACTCTATGGTTGACTTACCCGTGTAGCCACACTCGGTGCTGAGCTTCTCCTCATAGGTGTGGATGTAGTAGCGGTGCCAGAGGAGGAACGTGGCCTTGGAGAGGTAAGTCAGCGGGCAGGATATCTGGAGATAGTTTGTGAGTACTTACCGACATGTGGACGTAGCCAGTCATGTTCTGGTGCAGGGCCACGAAGTCGTCAAACATGGACTTGGAGCCGGCGATGTCGGTGTAAAGGGGAGCCTTGGACTGAAGGCAGGTGACGGCATCCGTGTAAGCGATACGGTCCTCGCCAGGCATGTTTCTCCTGTCGAATCGACCTTGGTCAGCAACTTACATCGTTCGTCAAGGGGAAGGAGAAGGCAAGCTAGATAGCAACACACCATTCACGGCGAACGCGGACGTTGTCCTTGGTGCACTGGGAAGTGCCATTCGCAGCCAGGCGCGCAAGAGCGTTGTTGTAGGCCTGTGCATGAAGATCCGAGAGTGCTTCACCCGAGTCGACGGCCTCCTGGGTGTAGTTCGTCGCCCGCGGCATGACACGAGCAGACGCAGACTGCGCCAGCAGGAGCGGCAGAGCGGCCGCCGCGAGGATGGAAGACGGGGGAAGCATCGTGAACGATGAGAAGGCGGCAACAAATTAAGACTATAGCCAAGAAGCGAGCGTTTGGCTAAATGTATTGGTATTAAAAAGAAAACGAGAGGCGTTGTCGGCTCGTATCGTGCTGGCTTGGCCCAAATTATCTTTCTCTCCCTTCGACGAGAAGTTCTGAGGCTCTTTTATATCGAGAACGATCTGCGAGCCAAGCCCGAGACGGGCCTAAGCAGCGGTGACGATCACCGGAAAACAAGCCTTTCACATCCTCGTTCTTGACAGCTCCCGCTGCGTCGTTGCCGAAAAGATGGTGTGCTCGCTGCTGCAGAGCTACCCAGCTAGTCGGCGCCCCCAATCCTACGAACCAGGGGATCGCTACACCTCAGAGAACTCATGGCGATTGCGCACGTCGACGCTCGACACGTAACGTCCTTATCCACTGCTTTCTATTCTAGAGGAGGGGGGGGGAGAAAGAAAGAAACGGGTCAAGGTTGTGAGGTTGTAGTCTAAGCTAGGCCTGAGGCGGGCCAAGAGAAGTCTGTACTGACAAGACCAACGTGGTAGCATGGTATGGATCCCGGAGTCTGAGGCGAAGCAACACACACAGCTTCGAGCCGAGTGACGAGATAAGCGTCTTTGACAGGCCCGGATAAGTTGAGCCTCCCGCTTCGCTTCCTTTCGCGTTCGGGAACAGTGTGGGGGATAAGCCAAAGAGAGTGCCCTACACTGGTAAGGGCACACTTTTTGTTTTCGTCACGACCGAGCCGAATCACCTGCAGCGGATGAGTCCCGTGAAGCGGAGGGTTCCTATCAAGGCGGTGGGCGCGTTGCAATCTCTGCTACTCCTCTATTGCATGGCGGGGAAAGAATGAGTAGTGTCTTACGCAACCAACAGGCCCATCCCCTGAGGTCCGAGCAGAAAAATGATGAAGACGACGACGAGAAATGTCAGAAGCGAGGATTTCGCTCGGTTACTAGCCGTTTGTTTCCCCGCGCTGTCAAGGCTCGTTCGCGGGAACGAGCGAGAGACCGAGCCGAACATCGAAAGAGTTGACGATATCAACTCACCAAGACGGCTCTTATCGTCATCGCCAAGACAGTAAGCAACGCTGGCTGAAGCATACTTGCAGAAGGTGTTTACCGCGGATCGGCTGCACTTGGCTTTCAGATCGAAGTTCAAGCTAGATAGAGCACCCATGTCGACGGCCATAAGCAACAATTAAAAGTGGCTCCCAAGCAGTGTTAGGAAGCCGTCTTGGCAACCTTCTTTTGTTAACCTTCTCTGCCAATCTACATGAGGTGCGTTAGTAATTCTCCCTATTCCCTAACGACTTAACGAGGACCCGTAAATGTCCAAAGACGGGAACCTGGCAAAACCTTACGCGTGTAATTCGGACGACGGGGAGTGGCTTGGCTGTTGGCGACGTTTTGTTCTGTGCCGATCGCAATTCACACAAAGTCCTCCGGGGCGGGTCCGGTCTCTGGTCTCCGGAAGGCGGGCGGCAGGCGGCCCGGGATGGGATGCAAGATCGGTGCTTGTGCTGTCTGACTCGCCAAGACCGGCCGTGTTGGGCAGGTGCTTTGGGTTCCTTGGGAGGGGTCTCAGTGTTTGTCCCCCCGGACCACTCTCGCTCCCACCCGTTACACTGCAGGCGGCCACTCGAAGCGACGATCCGAGGAAACACGTAATCCTGTTTCTCACGAACCCGCCGCTGCACTGCAATCCACGACGAGAGCAACATCCCAAAAAAAGAATGCCATGGGGCGGGGATCTGGTTTTCCTCACTGCGGATATGTAATTTTGTTTCTTGTGTGTTTAGAGTTTGATGAAATCCAATTGCCTAGAGAACGCCACGCTCAATGCAAATCAAATAAAGTACACTGCTTTTGGTGTCTTCTTTTTATAAGTTGTGGTTGGGTTTGCTTCTTCTTTTTGTCTCCTCGAGCTTTGTTCTCGTTGTCCTGTGCATTCTGACAGAGCCGACATCTCCGGAAGAGAGTAGACGCAGAAGGGGCGCAGCTTCGGGAATCTGACTATCCTTCAGGCAACGACAATAGGGGATGGGTATAAGTGCCTTGCATCTAGTCGCGTAGTCTTCTTCTTGCCCCGGGTAAAGAAAGCCAAGATCTCTCACTGGAGGAGCTCCTCGCAAGTCCAATCCTCGTAGCTGACGTTCGGTTAGCCTGCGTCGCTCACGGCATCGTCCATCCGGGCAGGCTTGCGTGGACTGCAGGGCTGGGGGGCGGGGGTTGGATTGGGTTGGGTTGGGGGTCATCCGGGGTCAACACTTACTATCCGTCCGGCATGTATCGGCGCACGATAAGAGGAATCTTCTTCTCGCGCATTTCCTTGATGGCGATCTGAAGAGGATCCGTCTCACCTTCCAGGTCGACGAGTACCGGCGCATTCATGCTACAACAGGCCCCGCGTCAGCAAAAGTGTCGACCGATGGCCTGCATCGTGAAGTGGGAAAAGGATGGCGCCGTCGTACCTGATTTGCAGAGCGCGCGTGCCGAGAATACGGGCGCGTTCGTACTTTGTCATGTAGGGCGTGGTCGTGCGCTGGTCATCGGGGATCTTCTTGTCGCGGTGGCTCTTTTCGTTGCCCTTGCCAGAGTTCGCCGCAGCAGAGGGGTCGCCCGACACGACGACGTTGTCTGCGTCCTCCTCGTCGCCCTCGGCGCGGCCAACCTCCTCGTCCTCAACGGGGACCTCGGGATCCCAGTAGTCGGCGGCCTCGTCCTCGTACATGGGCTCGTCGCTGCCAATCGTTAGAGTCGCGTTTCTTCCTCAATGCAGACAATCTGTCTGGACGTACCCTCCGCCGACATCATCGTCGCCAAAGTCAGACATGTTTCTTATCGATGGTGATTGCAATTAACTGAAGGATGCCGTAGTGGAATTGGATGGTGGTCGAGCTTCCGTCGCGTAATTGTAGGTGTCGCGGGGAGGGACGAGTTGACTCTGCTGGATCCAGCCGTAAAAAATTATTGACGAGGCTGCGATTCAGTAGCTGGCATGTGGGTCTTCACTAGCCTTATCAGTACCAGAAAATGCTTATCCGGACCGAGGAGACCCCGGCTTCCCCATTGTGGCTGGTGAGCGCACAAAATTTCGTCTCACCGCCTGACGATATTCTGCCAGAAATAAGTTCACGAGCTGGTTTCCGAGACGATACTTTTCAACCCATCGTCAAGGAAGGCATGCCCTTCCTCAATCGCTCGCCATGACGAAAAGGAAGGCTTCAGAGGCTGCCCTCGTCTCGGAACCAAAGAGGTCCAAGATTGAAGATCCCGAAGGCACCGGCACTGGTACGCACATATCTGGCAATTGGGTGTAAGCCAAACTTTTTTTTCTCACTAACATGACGCCCGGGAAGCCCTCAGCGACGATGACTTCGACGACACGGCCAGCAACTCCGCCTCGACAGCCAACGCCGACGCAGAGACGGTTCTGACGGGGCAGACCTCCCTCACCACTCGCTCCCGCAAATTCCCCTCAGACCTCAAGACAATCCCCTGCACCTATCCCGACTGCCACAAGACCTTCAACCGTCCCGCCCGCCTGGCCGCCCACCTGCGCTCCCACACCGACGACCGCCCCTTCAAGTGCACCTACCCGGGCTGCGACAAGGACTACCGTGAGGAGAAGCACCTCCGCCAGCATGTCAAGGGCTCCCACACCCAGGAGCGAGCATACACCTGTACCCACGATGGCTGCGGCAAGTCGTTCCTGACGGCAACCCGTCTGCGCCGCCACCAGGACGTCCACGCCGGCCAGGAGCGCTTCCGCTGCCGCGAATACCCCCCGTGCAACCAGAGCTTCCGCAAGCACAACACCCTGCAGCGGCACATTCGCTCGGAACACCTCGGCGCCCACGCCTATCCTTGCCAGGAAACGGGCTGCGGCGCCGGCTTCGACTCTCAAGGCGCCCTGCGGAACCACACTCGGCGGGAACACAGCGAGCCGCAGTTCTGGTGCGAAGAGTGCGGCGGCGAGGAGGGCGGCGCCAAGGTCGGCTTCACCTCATTCGCGCTGCTGCAGGCGCACATCCGCAAGGAACACCTGAACTGCATCTTTTGCGAGTTCAAGTGCACCGGCCAGTGGGAGCTGGAGCGGCACGTCGAGATGCGGCACTCTGGCATCTCCGTCGAGGCCCGCAAGACGATTGCCTGCACCTGGGAGGGATGCGACAAGAAGTTCACCAAGAAGCACAACCTCACGGTGCACATCCGCACTGCCCACGAAGGATTCCGCGTCGTCTGCGGCGAGCTCGATGTGATGGGTGCTGCGGGCTTGGAGGGCTGGTCGAACGAGCAGGGTTGCGGCGCGGGCTTCATCAGCAAAATGAAGCTGGAAGAGCACATTCGGCACGTTCACCTGGGTCTGCCGCGGCCGCAACCTAAACTCGCCGAGGGACCGTCAAACCTCATTGACGACATCGCCGGCACGAAGCGGAACATCCAATGCGCGATTGAAGGCTGCAATGCCCGCTTCATCCGCCACCACGACCTCCAGGTCCACCTCGAGAACCACCCCCCTGCGGCTCCGCAGATGGACCAAGTCGAGGCAGCAATCCTGAGTCTGGCGGACACCCCCAGCTCAGAAGACATGAGCACCGCTCCCTTTGGCGAGAACCGTGAGATGCCGGAGCTGCCGCTGTACGGCATCATCCCCGGCGTTACGGACTTTACCGGTGGCGACCAGGGCCAGACCGACGATTTCTGGATCGGTGCCGCAGATGACTTCAACACGCCGCCGCAGACGTGGCAAGAGGAGGAAGCTGCCATGCGCGCCCTCATTGACGAAGACTTCACCCGCTTCGTCGATCCGGCGCTGGGAAATATGGCGTAGAAAAAGGACACATGATTTTGACGACGTATTGATACCCGGCCGCAGGCCACACCAAAAGTTGATGGATGGGGAATCACTAAAAGTTGTTGCTTTGTCACATGTATATGTAAATGGAATCAAAGGAGCCAAGATGTTACGGTCACGAATGTGGTACCTCGAAGTGCGCTAGTGAAATCATTCATTTTCATTATACCCATAATTGATGCCCCTCTATAATGTGCCGCTGGAATGCTGCTTAGCAAGTCTACTCGAACCAAGCCAATGACAGCGAAGCGGTAGTGATGACTCTAACACAACTGGAGCCTTCCGAACCCGAAAACCTGCCTTGGTATGATATGTGTATGCCCGTGCCGACCGTAACCAAAAAAACCGATCCTGTTACTCCCTGAACCGTTTGAGCATGACTTAAAATGCCCAATGCGAAAGCCCGTATGCCGTTAATGCGTAGATGCAATGGCGCCAGTGATACCCAGCAGAGCCATGCCTATGAACCCGAAAAATATGCAGAGGTTGCGGTTGTGATTCAAGCTGAGCGCCTCGACAAAGAGCTGCAGGCCGACGCTGACCATGATGCCAGCTGTGATGGCGAACATGCAGGCGTAAGCTACTGGGGTTGGGCTGATGTGGGTGTGATTAGCGAGCTTGAACCACAACACAGCAATGCCAGCGCCAAGGGGCTGGCTGAGGCCGCCCAGGATGGCGGCCCAGAACATGGCCTTGAGACGACTTCCAAGGGCCATGTACAATGGCAGAGCCATGGCAAAACCTTCGGTGATGTTGTGGACGAAGAGAGCCATAAACACGTTGAAGCCGAGTGACGGGTTAGCGTGGTTCGTGGCGTAGGTGATGAAGCCTTCAGGGAACTTATGAAGTGCAATGGCGATGGAGGTTTGCAGACCGAGTGACATGAACGCGTTCGTGGGCACATGGTGATGATGTTGTCCTTCGACATCCTCTTCCTCGCCGTCCTCGCCGTGCGCCGCGTGGTCATGGTCGTGATGATGACTGTGGTTGTGGCTGTGACTATGGCCATGATCATGATCGTGCGCTTCGTGGTCCACGTGATTCCGTGATGGCATGGGCTCTCTTGACGCCGCCCGACTGGTCCGTACCTGTCCACTGATCGGTGAATGGCACTGGGAGTCGCTCTCCTCCAAGTCTGTCAGATCGGTATGGCTGTGGTTATTTGGGTACAGCTGTGCAATGCTGGTCCTCACAATAGTTGGGTGTCTCGAGGAAGCCGCTGAACGGTTGGCCACATGCTTGAAACATTCCTGGCCGCATGGATCGGAGTACCCAAAGCAAGGGCCCTCCTCATCGCAGTTCGATTTCATGTCATTCATGAAAGATGCGATTCGCTGTTTGACTTGAAGCATAGACGGTCGCCTTTCCACCGTCGCACCGCGGCTTCGCGATATCCGCGGCGGGTGCGAGTGTGTTGTGTTGAGGGCCAGGGCGCTCCTAGCATGTCCCTTAGGCATCAGGGATCCTCCGTTCTCATGCGCCGTCTCTCCATTGAGCAGAGGCGTGGACTCGGTAGCGTGGCCATTCTTAGTGATGCTCTCCACAAAGGGCCGTCGCGATGATCGGCGACTGCCCGAGTATAAAGACGTCTTTCTGCTCTGGCTGCGTGACCGAGTATCGGCTTCATTGTGTGTGTGGTCACAATCAACCACATGCGACGGCATGTACTGGTGCAGCAGACGGGAGATAACCTGTATACCAAAAAAGCCCCCAATAAAGCAGCCCATCATAATGAAGCCCGCCTTTTGGTCTTGGTAACCATCCTCCTTAAGGTACTGTTTTGATGACGGCAGCATGCTGTTTAACGCAGAGTAAAGCTAGAGATCGGGAGTGGTATTAGTAATAGTTCTGAGGTGTCGCGCATGGGGCTGCTGGAATGACATACCATAACGCCGAAGCTCAAGCTCAAAGAGCTGGCAAGAAAGACATTGCTTTCTTGTATCCTGAAGTTGCGCTGCCCTGGTAGCAATCGTACCAAAATGTCGATGCAAATGGCGGACGCGCCTACGATACAAGCTGCCGAGAGACACCAGTCAGCAAAATTTCCACTTCAGACGTCCATGGAGTTTTGTCACCTACCAATTCCACTCACGATACTCATGATCCACCCCCTGGTATCGTTGTCAATCTCTGTCGCCTTCATGATGGGCGGCTTGGGCTCAGCGCCTCCAATGGTTGCCTGTTGCGATCGCGATCCTCAGCGCATGTAGCCGAATGGTGTTTTGATGTCTTTCTTGTTGAAGCGCAATTTGTTGGACCCAATCTAGGAAAGTCGCCAGAGTCCTAGGTGTGCCTGGGGAACAGGTGCTGGTGTGGCGGCTTCGATTCGTCCTGCAGGAGAGCGGGTGACGTATTGCGGCGCGCAATAGACCCAGACGAGTGGGATATTGGTTCGAGGGTCCCGGGAGACGGGAGCGGATAAGTATGGGGATGTTGTAGATTTCGGGAGAGGCGTTTGGAAACCTTGATCGTAGGTAGATTGTCCAAAGAGGTAGGCAAGATAGGGGAAAAGGGATAGGGAAAGTCGAAGAGGTTGCTGGAGGAAGCAAAGGGTATTGTTGTCGGTGGGAGAGTAGTGATGTAGACGGCTGCCAATAAGATGGAATGGGACTGGGCGCTGAGCGGCGTGCTTTCCAGATTTGCGCTGGGGCCGCAGCCAAAGAGGTGGGGGGCTTCACTGGTGTAAATAGAATGGGAGCGCCTGCAGCCTTAAGCTTTCCAGCAGCGCGGATTATACGCAGCAGTGGATTCGGAGGCGCTGGATTTGGCGCTTTCTGGAGCCACTGCGTTGTTTCTGTGTGATGGATCATGGGCGGTAGTGAAGTGGGCTGGGGGCTGGGGCCTTCTGTTGTTCATGACTGGACCGAGGCCATCAAGGTTCTCAAAATTCCTCCTCCAGTACACAAGTCACTCAGCTACTCAGGCAAGAAAAGGTCTCACGCCCAAACAAAGCTTGTTTCCCATCCATTCTCTTTTGCATATCTACTTTCCACTTCGGACTCCCCTTGCCTGCGCGTTATCAGTTGGCTGCCGCCCTACCCTGCCTGCAGCTTGCCGTCTGACCCTCCCCGATCGCAACCCACCTTTTGTTGCCTTTTGGTGCACAAGCAGGCGATGCGGCTCTTTCAATGAGATAAAGACGGCGTCGAATTCGAATGCATATGTTTCTCAAAAACTCTGTTTTGTTCTACAAGGTGCAGTCATTCAGAAAGAAACAGACTGCATACAAAAGATGCAAGTTGTCAGCCGCTTTGTTGGGATCCCCCGGCGGCGAGTCAAGCTGCTGGTCGACAACACACACCCATGGCCTTGGCTTGAGAACCCGGATGGCGCTACATGCCGGGTATCCTCGTACTCCCTCGAGACCCGTGACTCTTTGGCGATGTGCGCCAGCTCAGTGAAGCCGCCCGAAGCGCATGCTAGGGAGATGCCAACACATGTGAAAGGAGGGAAGACTGCTGCTGGTTTGGCGGCTGTCGTTATTTCAGGTAGGGACCATGGATCCAAAGAAACTTTCTGAGCATCGCAGGGTCTCGCCCAGACCGCGAATCGGAGGCTGGCATTTTGTCATCCGCTTTTTTTCTGAGCATGGAGCCCGCCTCGTCTCTCGGTGAAGCGACTGCACGCTCACCGAGGCCAGCCCCATTCCAGCCCCTCAGCCTGCACCCCGAAATCCTTCCACTCCTCATCCCCGCCATCGCACCTGCCAGCTGTCGGCAAATGCTCGGGACATCTGCAGTGGAAGCCCCACACGAGCTCCTCCTTCCGATCGGCGTCCCGGACCAGGCGCCGTCTCAAGCCCAAAATTTTATCCAGCTCCGAGCTCCAGATCCCCGTCCCGTGAAGAACCACAACTGAGACATCCACCACACCACCACCAGATCACATCCACGTGCCCTTCCTTCCAACACCCGTGGTCGTCGCTGTCATAACCGCCTGACGCTGGCGCCCGGTTTCCGTCCTCCTTCCCTCCTACAAACTACTTTTCGAATCCCCTCAGAGTACCGGCCGCGACCCAGCCCGCCATGTCGAAAGCAACATCCATCGCCCTCGTCGCGGCTCTAGGCGCGGGAGGAGGCGCCGCCGTCACAGCAGCCATGTACGGCCTCCGGTCCAAGCAGCCCGCCACCGATGCGCCCATGACCGCCGCGCCCTCAACAAACGCCTTCACCACCGCTCCCACCGTCCCCGTCCCGGGCTCCCAAGTCTTCGACAACAAAGCAAACCCCAACGCACCCCTGCCGTCGGCGCCCCCGCCAATCCCCGGCGCCATTCCCGGCGCCATCGTCGACCCCGCCGGCCTCTTCCAGTACGGCTTCCCCGGCCCCGTCGCCGATCTCGCGCCCCGCGAGGGCCTCATCTCGAGCTTCGACCGCCGCACACGCAACCCCCACTGGGTCGTCGAGCACATCACCCCCGCCTCCCTCGCCCAGAAGGGCGGCGACCGCAAGGGTAGCACCTTCCTCGAGGACCCCTCCGTCCCCGAAAAGTTCCAGGCCAAGCTCAAGGACTACTTCCGCAGCGGCTACGACCGCGGCCACCAGGTCCCCGCCGCCGACTGCAAGTGGTCCCAGCGCGCAATGGACGACACCTTCTACCTCACAAACATGTGCCCCCAGGTCGGCGACGGCTTCAACCGTGACTACTGGGCCCACTTTGAGGACTTCTGCCGCCGTCTGACGTCGCGCTACCCCTCCGTCCGCATCGTCACCGGCCCGCTGTACCTCCCGAAGCGCGATCCCGTCGACGGCAAGTGGTACACGAAGTACGAGGTCATCGGCAACCCGCCCAACGTCGCCGTGCCGACGCACTTTTACAAGGTCATTTTCGCGGAGGACGGCAAGGCCGGCGGCAACGTCGCCATCGGCGCCTTCGTGATGCCCAACGCCGTGATCCCCAACGAGAAGCCGCTCTCCGACTTTGAGATGCCGTTGGAGGCCGTCGAGCGCGCCGCCGGTCTGGAGTTTGCGTCGAAGCTGGCCCCGCAGCGTCGCAGGAGGCTGTGCAGCGAGGCCTCGTGCGCCATCATCGTGAGGGACTACGCCGATAGGCAGAAGGCTTTCACCAAGAAATGAGAAGGGCCGGTGTTGGGTTAAGAACATATCAAGGCGAGCACGGGAGTTTGCAACATGGGAAATCTGCAAACCCCCAGGGCCACAGAGCGGCTTCGCCAAGGATAAGTCGCATGTGAAGAAGTTCCATTCATGTCTGTACATTTACCCTCGGAGAGAGGAGCACAAACGAGTGAAACCATTGCTGGGGAACATCGCGGGATAGCATCTGAGCGAGACCGTAGGGCGTGTGGTTTGCTGGTCGGCGACACATACTTGTACACTAGATAGGCCCGACGACTGGACAGTTGATTGGACTGCCACTGCATCACAAGCTACCTTTCTCAAACCCAGCGAGTAGTGAATGTGGGCCCAGTCTTGGTCGGGGAAATTGACACGCATGATCTGCACGCCATTACGCTGTCATGTTTGTGGAATTACGTACTGCATGCATGGCAATATCTTCCATCCGGCGTAGTAACTCTTCAGGCCGGAAGACAAGACTGCGCCAGTGTCCTGTTCTGTTGTCTGGTCAGCGTGGAGACACAATACAATTTGACACGCAGCGACCTTGAGACCTCCGGGCAAGCATGTGCTGTTTAACTTTTATTGTAACACTAGGGTATCACCACTGCCCTTCTCCCTTTTCGTATTTACTATTCTTACACCAAGGTCACTGTCCAATTTGCAATTGTTGGTTACGCCTGGGATCTGTCCTGGGATCTGTCCTGAGATCTTTCCTTGAATCTCTCCTTGGATTTGCTCCAAGATCTGCCCTGAGTACTGCCACGTGACTAACGTATTCTCGTATAGTTGCCGCGTCGCTGCTCCGCCTTGAGACTCTCCTCCTGACTGGGCAAAGGAGCTCTCCTACCCCCGCGGTCGTGCCCATTAAGGTCGGCTCCGGGCGGCGGCATAGGCATGGGAGGGAATCCGGGTGGTGGCACAAAATTTGGCGGCGGGACCATTCCGGGAGGGAAACCGCCGGGCGGTGGAGGAGGGAGCGTGCCTCCGGCCTTCTGGATCATCTCGGCGATCTTTGCAAGGTCGGCAGGATTGCTCGGGTCTATGCCGCCAGGCAGTTGGATAGGCGGTGGCGGAGCCCCGTTCAGGCCAGGCAAGCCTGGTAGTGGGAACGGCAGCGGCGGAGGAGCTCCGCCGTTTGCGCCGACGCCTGGAATCATCGGTGGTGGCGGTACCGGAGGCCCGCCAGCGCCATTCGGTGGCATAGATAGACCGGGCAGGCCAGGCAACCCAGGCAAGCCGAGGAACCCAGGGACAACTGGCTGCTTGAGCGGCATCTTCTGATCGACGAGGCCGTCCATCTCGTCCTCCATCTCCTGCTCCTCTTCTTCCTGTCTTTGGCGACGACCTCCGCGACGGTCCCAGGTTCCTTGAGCCTCGGCCGCCGCCTCTCCGATGTGGTACCTATCCTGGAAGACGTCGGAATCTCCCGGCCGCTTTCTTGACCAGAACCTCGTGATACGGTCGTTCGAGCCAGAAGCCAGGATGTGACCAAGCGGGTGCCAGTCCAGAGACCAGATCGCGAAATCGTGTGCATATGGGACCTTATGAGCCGGGTAGATGGTCTGGGCGCTAGTTGTGGATGGGTCCGAACTGTCGTATGGCGCGATGGTAGTGTGGCCAGCTGGCGTGTTCGGCTCGTCTAGGATGTAATGATATAACGAGCCGTCGTGTCCACCGGTGCTGAGGAAATTCGAGTGAACGGGATGCCACGCGATGGTTGAGATGTCCTTCTCGTGTCCCTTCAACAAGCAAATGTCCCGCATCATTCGGAGATCGAAGACGCGGGCGGTTTGGTCTCTTGCTGAGGTTGCAAGGCAGTCTCCTTGAACTCGCTCAAAGAGCGTCTTGGTAATCGTGTTCTTGTGGCCGTGAAGTGTCGTCAAGCAGCGGCCGGTTCTTGGATCCCACAGCTTAACCACGTGATCTTTTGAACCCGATACCAACAGACCTTTGGTGGGATGCCAATCACAACTCTTGGCGTCCCAGCCGTGCCCCTTGAGAACCGACTCTTCGACTCCACCAGCGAAGTCAAAAATCTTCAATGTCGAGTCGTCGCATGCCGTGACAAACTTGGAATCGTTCGGGCTGAAGGCGAGGTCTCTGATCGGGTCGTTATGTGCAGCAATACTCTGAAGGTTGTTAAAGTTAGGCTGCCAGTACTTGACGCTGCCATCGTGGTCCGCGGAGATGAGCCAGTCGTCGTTGTGAGAGTAAGCTAGCGCTCTAATGGCGGAGTCGTGAGCCTGCATGATGGTCTCAAAGTTGAATCCGGTGCCGTTCCATAATGTAAATTCTCCGCTGGAGGAAGCCGTCAATAGACGGCGGCCTTCTGGTGTCCATCGGACGACATTGATAGGATGTTTGATCTTGTTCAGTGACGAATGAAGGTGCTTCACGGGTATCGAATCACCAGGATCTGTTCTTCTGGCAGAAGGAGGTGTGAACTGAGATATGTTAGCAGGCGTATGAAGTTATGAGAGATGCAATACTGACATCGACGATGAAGCTCGCGCTTGGCCTCTCAGCCTCGCCAGTGTAGACATCTCCGTCTGCCGGCGCGCGATTGCGCATCCAATGTGCGACGGTTGAGCCATAATCTGTTACGGGACCTGAGCACGGTGTCAGCGGTTCTGCTAAAGCATCTGGTCTGTCTCAAGTCTCCACGTGAGCCTGATGGAGAGATGACGCCCTGCGCGTGTCCGCATTACACGCAAGTTCAAACATCCCCATCATGCACCGAGATCGCGATTCCGTCAAAGAGGGCAACTCACGTCGTCCTCTAGCTCTAATAAAGCCTCCGTCCTGACCGTCTCCTGGCGGCCCTCGCCTGTCGTGATGATCCCCACGAGGATCGTAGGCCATCTTTAAAATCCCATGCGCTGAAACGTGCAGTAAAGAAATGCGGTCTTGTGGAGCGTGATTTTACTAGTCCGAAGTCGATTGCTATTTCTGTTGCAACCTGGCGCGTTTAGGTGGTGATGGATGCTTCCTGCTTGATGGTGATCCACGAGGCCGTCGCCAATCACTGAAAATGACCGCGACGCGTGCACGGGCCCGAACTATTCTCTCGAGATCACATGACCTTGAGGCTGATTGAGCCGGAGCCAAGGTCAAGAAGGTACGTACCTCTCTCGTGGCTTCAGTGGTGTCACATACTGGTGGTGGCGTGCGTTAGCTTCACGGTTTGTCTTATCGGCGCCAACTGCCTGCTTATCCGGGCCAACATCGGGCCTGACGCTTCCATTTTTATATTTTCCGAAGTCTTCCTCAGACCACGTTCTATCATCGATAGAATGAGGTGATAATTAGGTACGGCCCATGACCCATCGTCTTTTACCTAGCCGCAAGAAATGCCATGCCGCGACCCCTTCATTTTGGCATGTGATAGAGTTCAGCCACGGCTCCCTCTTCAATTTCTCTCATGGACGCCCCACGAAGCCCCGTGTCCCACCACTCAGAGCTTCCACCGGGATCGCCGTCGCTATCCGTGGAGCCGTAGCACCCCTGGAGCGCATGCATGCCGCTTTTCTCGTTGTAGCGTTAGCTCCCAGTAAGGTGATTTGGCCCGGCTGCCCGCTGTTGCTGCCAAAGTGCTGCAAATGCAATCCAGACCCGAGGACCTTGGCTGCCGTGGGTGCTGTCACCTCAGTGGACAGGTTCGGCGACCCTGACATTCTCAAGGTCCCCCTTCCAATCTTTGCAATCCTCGGGGCCGTGCTTCCATCGGTCCATCCAGTTCGCCAGGAGCTCTCGGCTGTTAACTCCTCTGATCACCCTCATTTGTTTTGCTGTCTTTGAAATTTTGTCTCTCTTCTCCGACTCGACAAGCCCGTTCTGCACGCCGGCTGCATTCTTGTCGTCAGCGCGCCTCCTGTTCCCTCATTCCTACACGTCGAGCAGCGAATCCCCACGCATCAAGGGCTGATGGCGTCGGCCTAGCTTCCTCCACCTGTTTTCCGCCCCCTTCCCCGAGCGAGCCCAGTGTCTCCCCCTGCCCTGTGCCTTGACGTACCCCCTTCCCTCTTTCTGCTGGCTGCGGCTTCAGATCCCCCCTCGCACGCACGACGTGCCCCTCCTCATCCAATCCACGCCCGACGCCAATGCGCTCACCCATCCAGATAGCTTCCCTCCAAGCTTAGGGAGCTCGGATCGATTCGCAAAAGCGCCGGCCTCTCTGCGTGTCTGCCCTTGGAAACACCGGCTAAGAAGTCAATTGGTAATTTCTTGGCTCTGACCGGCTTTGGTCTGGTGTCTTGCATATTGCTCCGATATCTTATCGTTACGCTTGCCACTCACTCCCTGCATTGCATATACAAAGCTTTCCTCGCCATTAGGTCTCCTCCCTCTTTTTAAACTTTCACCTATTCCCCCAGTCGTCATCCACCGCTGTGGCACTATTTTCTGTCGTCTTCTGTTCCCTCCATTGCTTCATTCTCGACCGGCCTCAATTGCGCTCAGGACGTATTGCCCGTCATGAACACGGCCACCGTGACGAGCGTCGAGAGCTCAACCATGACCACCACTCTGCGTAACACGAGCAATGGCAGACCCGAGCCGAAGTCCGCCAAGTCGTCCGCCTCCGCCTCCGCTTCCGACAACCAGCGCTCGACCGAGGAGCTGAGGAGAGCGGTCCAACGGAAATACAGACACGTTGCCGCCGTTCACAAGAGCGTTCGCCCTTCCACCCTGAGCCATGACTCCAACGCCGCCCCTAGCTTCCTCGGCTTCAGGAACTTAATGGTAATTGTACTAAGTATGTTCATCGACAACACCGCGGCTTGACGCCCTTGGCTGACATGATACAGTTGTCGGCAATCTTCGTCTGATGATTGAGAACATCCAAAAAGTAGGCGCACTTCTACAGTAATCCTAGTCACGTCACTGACACGCCGTAGTACGGGGTATTGATCTGTATTGGATGCCACGACTTCCGCAGACAAGATGTGCTTCTTGGCCTGGGCCTCTACGCCCTCATCCCTTGCCATCTGTTCGCCGCCTACCTCATCGAACTAGCCGCTGCTCAGCAGGCTAGAGGTCTGAGGGCCAAGTCGAAGGACGGAGCCGCCAGCCCAACGGAAGACCAGCGATCTCGGTTCAACGCAACATGGAAGGTCATTGCCTGGATCCATGCCGTAAACATTACTCTCGCCCTAGCCATCACGACATACATGGTGTACTTCCATATCCACCACCCCTTGATCGGCACCCTGACCGAGCTCCATGCCATCATCGTGTGGCTCAAGACGGCCTCGTACGCCTTCACGAACCGAGACCTGCGACATGCCTTCCTGCACCCCGTCAAGGGCGAGTTGGCAGCCATGCCCGAAATCTACGCAAAGTGCCCCTATCCGAACAACATCACGATGGGCAACTTGGGCTACTTCTGGTGGGCGCCCACGCTGGTTTACCAGCCCGCATACCCGAGGACGGAGAAGATCAGATGGGTGTTTGTCGGCAAGCGCATGGCGGAGGTCTTTGGCTTGAGCGTCTTCATCTGGTTCGCCAGCGCTCAGTACGCTGCCCCGGTTCTGATCAACTCACTGGACAAGATCGCATCGTTGGACGTGCCCAAGATTCTGGAGCGACTGATGAAGCTCTCCACCATCTCCCTGGTCATCTGGCTCGCCGGCTTCTTCGCCCTCTTCCAGTCATTCCTTAACGCCCTTGCCGAGGTCACCCGCTTTGGCGACCGTTGCTTCTACGAGGACTGGTGGAACAGTGAGAGTCTGGGTGCTTACTGGCGTCTGTGGAACAAGCCCGTATACACGTACTTCAAGCGTCACGTCTACTCTCCCTTGATCGGCCGTGGCTGGAGTCCTAAGGCTGCTCAGCTTGCTGTTTTCTTTGCTTCGGCGGTGCTCCACGAGGTTCTTGTTGGTGTTCCGACCCACAACGTCATTGGTAAGTTATGTATCAACACCTGATCGCTGCATGGAGCTAATCACAACTAGGCGTCGCCTTTGCCGGCATGTTCCTCCAACTCCCTCTCATCGCCCTCACCACCCCGTTAGAAAAGATGCAATCGCCCACGGGCAAGATGATTGGCAATTGCATCTTCTGGGTTTCCTTCACCATTCTCGGACAACCGTTCGCCGCGCTCATGTACTTTTACGCCTGGCAGGCCAAGTACGGCAGCGTGAGCCGACAGATGGCCTGCGCGAGAAGTTCTTAGACTGTGTTTTATTATAAAGACGGGGGCCGGGGAGGGCGCTCACCCGTCATTTCTCATGTGTCTTATCTACTGGGTTATAGAAAAAATAATAATACTGGCGCTGTTTTGACACCATCTTACACATAATATACTTGGCCAACACGTTCCGTCTCATCATCCGCAAAACGGAATCAAGGTCCCGACGCGCCTGCGGTACTGGACGTAGTCGTCGCCAAAGAACCTAATCAGGAGCTCCTCCTCGTGGCGTATCCTCTTGGAGAAGAAGAACCACAGCACGCCCGCGTAGCCGAGCAGGGAGACGACGTTGCCCATGACCAGCTGGGTGCCGATGGCCCACCAGAAGAAGCCAAAGTACGACGGGTGCCTGAACCACGCATAGATGCCGGCCGTGACGAGCTTGTGCGACTCGGTCTTGTAGTGCTGCACGGTGTGGTTGAAGCTCTCGCCGGCGGTGATCATGGCCATGGAGCGCACCGTCTGCCCGACGACGACGAGCGCCAGGCCCGCGGCCATGAGCAGGGGTCTCGAGCCGAAGGGCGCCCAGACGGAGTCCCTGAAGAGGACGTTCGTGAGGAGGCACTCTGCGAAGGCGGTGGCGTGGGCGATTGCGTAGGCGGGCCAGTTGGCGGTCAGGAGGAAGGCGTGGACGGTAGCCTGCGGGGTGTTGAAGGCGGCCGTGGTCCAGAACTCGAGGAAGTGGAAGAGGGAGAGGGCGGCGAGGAAGAAGGGGAGGCGCCAGAGCGGGGACGCGGTCGTCGTGAGGATGAGGGCGGTGGAGAGGAGGCCGGTGAGAAAGGCCGCGCCGAGGCAGAAGGCGCGCAGGGCGATGCCGGCCAGCGATTTGCGCTGGTGAGGGTAGAATTCCTGTCCCACGGGCGCGGGGGTGCCGGGGGCAGGCGCGGGACGGGAGTCGCTGAGAAGAGAGTCAGTTTCTGGCGGTGGTGACGATGATGATGGGGTGTCATCGTGGTGGTGATTCAGTAATCTGGACGGGTCTTGGTAGAGGGGATTCACGTGTCTGCGGGAGGACATCGTGATGGTGGGGTCTTGGTGTTGAGGGGTCGAGGAAACAGTTGCATGTGCTGTGCGGGAGCAGAGCCGTCCAGGGGGGGTGAGAGCAAGGCAGGTAGGTCAGGGTCTGAGGACGGAGATTTCACGGCGAGATCGGGCGGGTACGAAGGGAGCACGGAACCGAGGGAGGGGCTGCTACTTACACCCGACGAAAGCTTGTCATTGTGCGTATGTCGTGTGCCTCGTTGGCGAGAGCTAGGTAGCTTGCTTCAATGATCCGATGTCAAGAAGGAAGAGGTGGTGGTGGGTGTCGGCACTCGACGGTTTAGAGTCCGCGTTAGACTGGGGGCCGCGGGACGCGGGGACGGTAGGCAGAGGCCGTGACACTTTGAGGACAGGTACCTACCTAGGTACTTGATGGTCAGGTCAGGCAGGGGGGTTGGCAGGGACGGAGAAGGGTGGCGGGCGGCTCTAGCTCCTTGTGTCCGTCATTCCATGCATGAACGACCTCGATCTGTATCGTTCGAGTGCGTATGGATATCCTCTTTCTATTCGACAATCCTGTTCAGCCCTAGTTCAAAGCGTAGAGAGAGGTGTTGTGAGTGAGTAATCGCCGGCTTCTGGCACTGCAACTGTGTCGAAGAGCTGGTGGAAGTCTGTTCCCTGCAGCGGGCGGATTCGGTTGCGCTGTAATGCTCGGATCTTGCGACGTGGAGGCTCAAAAAAAAATGACAGAGTGGACAGCAAAAGAGGATCAGCAGAGATGGACCAGAGAAAGGAAAAAAAGGGGAGACTCGACGTTGGAGTTTGTGGAGAGAGTCGGCATGCAAAAAGGGACTCCGAGGTCCCACTTCAGCCTGGGCAGGCGGACTTTGTCGTTGCATTCCCTCTTCTAGTGAATCCCACAAGGACAAACGCCGTCTCCAGTGACCACTTCGGTGAGGGAAACGGTAATAAACAGTGGGTGTGCACTGCGTGTTTGGAAGTCTGGAGGACAGGACGGGTGGGACGGGTAAGGCCAAGCGCCCAGCGCGGGCCGAAGGTCAGGGGCGGATGACGCAAGTGCGTGGACCTTTTCTCTATTCTGCCCCCATCAGTCGTCGTCTGTGTCTGTCTCTTGCTGCCGTGTGGCTCCATGTCTCCTGCGGTCTTCGCTGCTGATGCTGCTGCCGCTCTAGTTTTTTGCTTCCAGGTTTCCATGCTGTACTTTGCGCTTTGGGCCCTCGACAAGGGAAAGCACGGAAAGCAACAGGTGCAGGCAGCATGTCGCCGCCTAGTCGTAAGCACCTGGGCTCTCGTTATTTTAGGGTGTTCGGGCTCACCGACACTGACGCTGGACCTGGACTTTTGCTCTTCTTCTGATCATGGGTACACTTTCGAAGAGCAGATAGACTACTGTAGCTCGAAACGGCCGGCAACTAACTCCCGAGATCTTTGTCACACTGCGGTGTTTAATTCTTATCCTGGCGGGGGAGTAAAAAAAGAAAAAGGGAAAACAAGAGACAGACCTGTCATAGGGCTGGTTTTGGTTTCTCTTGTTTGGTTTCTGTTTCTTCTCTCCATTAACACAAAAAGTTGTTGTTGGTCCCTTTATCTCTTGGAGGTTCTATTTCTGCAACCCGAACTACACCACGTATCTGCACCGCATATCTCTCTCTCCATCTTGGCTTGCTCCGCCTGCTGCCCCCCTCGTCTTGTCCTGCCCGTCTCGTCAGTCTTCGCTCCTCATCTCGCTTCGCGTTGTTCCTTGTCCGTTGCCCAACGAGTAGGAACGCGACTCTTGACCGTCCTCTTACATAAATCACCTCATAAGTGTTCTGCTGTACAGTATACACTACACCGACAAGCCGTCGCCTTCCCCCCCTTTCACCACACTCATGCACAAGAAAACCATGGACATCCGCACCATCGACAGGGAAGAGAACCGCCGGAGGATGAAGAATGGCGAGCTTTACCATGCCTTCACCCCGGATCTCATTGCGGATCGGAAACGCTGCCAGGCTGCCTGCACCAGGTTCAACAACGCCGGTGACGTGAGCCGCCGCACGCTTGTCGGCATGTGGAAGGAGTGAGTAGTTCCGCCTCCATTTTATTCTATTTCTCTCGGCAACCCTGAAGCCAACCCCTCGGCTCTTCTTTCCCGTCTTGAGATGCAGACCTAACCCAGAACAGCATCAACGGGGACACAATCCCTCTCCCTCCACCGCGGGCCCGCCGTGACGAGGACGACGCCATCTTGGAAGACTGGCCGTGGGTTGACGCCCCGATAAAGATGGACTACGGCTACAACGTAAAGTACGCATCTGGCCCCTCGCAACCTGTCTCGTGTCTCGTCTCACCGTCCGTAGATTCGGTCAAAACGTCTATGTCAACTCTAACAGTACATGGATCGACACCTGTACCATCACAGTCGGTTCGCGTACCCTGATTGGCCCTAACTGCTCTTTCTACAGCGGCACACATCCGCTCGATCCCACGCTCCGCAACGGCACTCGCGGGCCGGAGAGCGGGAAGCCCATCACCATCGGCGACGATTGCTGGATCGGTGGGAATGTTATCGTGCTGCCAGGCGTGACCATCGGAAAGGGTGTGACCGTCGGGGCGGGAAGCGTCGTGACCAAGGACGTGCCGGAACATGTCGTCGTCGTTGGCAACCCGGCGCGTGTCGTTAAGGAGATTACGCCGTCGCAGCCGACGAACGGTGCGGTAAATGGGTTATCGGCCACCATCAATTATAGCGCTACTATGTAGTCTTAATGCCTTTACGCGTTTGTTCAACATATCTGTTCGTGTGCGTATGCATGTTTTGTTCAGAGTCCGCCCTGAATGGAGAAGGACGAGATGATGAGGACGAGGACGTTGATAACGCCCCAGAGAAGGGGAACCCATGTGGACATCGAGAAGTAGCCGGCGTTGTAGACCGCACCGAGACTGTAAAGCCGTGGGTTAGCTACGTTGTGTCGTCGACGGAACTTTGCATGCACTTACATCAACCCGACGACGCTCCCGGCACACAACGCCTGCACGCCCGCCACGAAGGCATAGAACAACGGCACCGCCCATAGATAGGTCAGCGATCCGCGCTTGTTCGTGTGCATCGCGATCGTAATGGCGGCGGCGCCCATGTGCACCGCGGCGTAGATGATGAAGGTCCATATCACCGTGAAGCGCCAGATGTCGCGGATGTAGAAGAGGCTCCAGCGGTGGTCGTCCGTGAGGTCCCGCAGCTGCCAGTTGATGCTCGGAAACGACGGAACCTTGTAGTTCGTCGGCGGGTAGTTTTGCGCGCGAGAAGACATTGCTATAGGGCGGCCCTGAGGCTCGACGGGAGAGGAGACGATATGTTGAAAGTCGGTGGGTTTGGTGAGCTTTGGAGGCGCAGTGATTGCAGCTGCTGATCGTCACTACCGGGGTTGGGTGTGGGATGTTGCAGGGATGGCGCAGCTTTGGGGGAAGCTTGAGGTGTGGCTTTAGGGGCAGTTCAGGTGCCTCGGCAAAAACGCCCGCGCCAGTCCCGACGTCCTGCCATCGGCATCGGCACCGTTGATTACAACCACCGCGACCCAACAACGGCCGCTTTCGCTGCTCCTACCATTCAATACCATCGCGACATTCGCCCCAGCCTCTGGTGAGCCGACGCGATCGCAGCCCACGATGCCGGCCGACAGACTCCTCAACACGGTCCTGCAACTTTACCAAAACGTCCACGATGACCGCAAGACGGATCAGATAGTCGGCTCCACGACGACCCTCCTGACGACACTCTCGAATCCGCTGAACCTCGGCGTCCTTACCTCTCAACTTCTCACCGCGCCTGCGATTTGGCAACGTCACGATGGCCTGCGGACGAGCTTGCGAATCATCAGCATCTACAACAGCGCCGCGATACGAGTGCGACAGAACGAGATTGATAACGTCAAAAATGCCCATGGCCCGCGGCAGGGCGGAGGCCTCGGCTGCGACACATGGGTGCGCGCCGTTGCCAAGGGCGCGGACGATCGGTCCAATCGATGGCAGCATCTCCTGGTTCTGACAGGCGTCTTGATGGGCATGGAGGCGAATGATAGACAATCTCTATCGAGAGGCTTGCGGAATACGCTAGAGGAAGCCGTTGTCACGGCTGCAAACCTCGCTTTGGAACGTCAGGACGGGCCGTTCGCCTCGGCCTCAGTCGTTCTGGCGCTCAACTACGTCTTTCCGTTTCTGTCCGACTTTCACCAGAGCGTGATTAATTGCAACGCGCTCCTACCGATCGCGGTGTTGGCCATCACCGGGGATGACGGCTTTCAGGACGGCCGGTTCTTGGATGATATCCGCCGGGACGTGAAGCAGTACGGACAAATGGTCGCGTGGCCTCCCACCTCCCCGTCATTTGCGCTGCTGCAGACCATCGAGGGCAAACCCCTGATGGGCGGCATGGGACCGTTGTCCAAGCTGGCAGGTTTCGCTGCCACCAATGCGACTGACTCAGCAATCGTGCTCGACGCTCAGGATGCTTTGATGGAATTCACACAAAAGATACTGCGGTACTGGCAGCACAACCCGCTATCAACGGTTGACGGCGCCGAAGAGACGGCGCGGTTGGAGCAGAACACGCTGGAGGCGACGTGGCCGGCTTTGTGGCAGTTGCTGAAGAAGACGATGTATGCGACTGTTGCCGTCATGCAAGCCATCGTCGGCCGGAGTCTTCTTGACCCGCGCATGAGGAACGATGCGATCGCCCCGCAAGTGGCCACCAAAGCGTTGTTCACCCTGAGGAACTTATTCTTCATCTCTTCACGACAAGGAGCCAACGCATTCCAGGCTTACCAGTTCACCTACCTGACAAGTTTGGATATCCTCGCACGCTTCCCAGACGCGTGCGTTGCGTTCTTGGAAGAGACCAAGCCGCCCCATGCTGGGACGGTTCCTCCCAGCTTCTATGACAGGACTCTAGATCTTTTCTACCTGAACGTGGCGGAGCACCTGCCTCTCAACATGCCCACAGAGGCGTGTGACGCTTTGATTGTTCGCCCGGCGACGGCCTACCTCACCCACACCGGCGGCCTGACGTCCACAATGGTAGAGCTTTTCGAATCCGCCCATAGCGCTACGCTGTCTGTGCTGTCTTGTCCTCACAACAGCCCGCTGACGGTCGGTCTCGTTCCCTTTTACGTCGACGCCCTATTCGCATCCTTCCCGGCGCAGATCTCAACACGCCAGTTCCGTGTGGCCTTCAAGACGGTCATGCAGATCGTCTCCCCGCCATTCCCGATCTCTCTCGCCGAGCCGCAGCTTTCCGAAACCCTCCTCGAGATGGTCCGCTTCAAGGCCATGGATGCGGACACCGCTCCGCTCCCCCTGACCCAGGACGTCATCAACCAGGCCGAGAAGGGGCTTTCGCCTCAAGAGCCCATGTCAGAACAGAGCTCGCTTGTTCTGACGCTCATCGACTCGTTGCCATTCCTGCCCCTGCCTCTTGTCGAGGACTGGTTGACGTTGACAGCGCAGTCGATGAATGAGATTGCCGATCCCGTCCTGCGCCAGCCTGTCAAGGACCGCTTCTGGGAGGTGCTTGTCAGCGGCGAGATGGACGTGGAGAGGGCGACTATTGGCGTCGCGTGGTGGACAACAAAGGGGGGACGTAGGTTGGTCCTGGGTGAGCAGCTGGCCCCTGTGATGAGCGGTGCGATAATGGATGAAGGGAGGTCCAGTAGACTATAAGACGAGGAGAGTGGTGGTCGCTGTATGGGTTATGATGGTAATATGTAAGCGTTCTATCTTCCTTGGGTACTTTTAGGTGCATGGTTATATCCAACACGGTTTGATGCATGCAGATTATGGACCTTGCCTTTCTCCCAGCCCGTCATATTGAAGTCAGGTGGTGATTCCGTAGTAATCCCTCAGCTTCTTGCGAAAGGATTAAGTCAGGTTCAACCAGCCCGTGGGCAATGTCCATGTACCCTCTACGGGCACTTTCACCTGTGCCTTCTCGCGATTGCGGAGAGCACTGTAAAGACCCTGCTTTTCTGGACTTGGCAGTCACAAGCACTGTGCACGGCCAGAGGTCTCAAAGTATGGCGCAGGTGCGTCCAACAATCGGTATGAGGGACTTGGCAGCTTATTCCACCCTGATTCGCCCGGGACGCAATCCTCAGCCGCACAAGGCTGGTGGCAAGATAAGGGCCCCCCTCCTTTCCTGTAACCATTGTTCTAGCGAGGTGATGGCATTGGTCTTCATTTTTCTTTTCCGCCTCTAGGAACCAGTATGTCAATCCAGAGTCTATGCCCGCCCCTTCCTGTGCTCCGAACGTCTGACTGTGTCGCAGACTTCTCATATCGCTGAATGGTCGGTCGAACGTTCGAGCATAAGCCTGACTGGCCGAAAGATGGCACAGCAACGGGGTCACGATGATTACAAGGTGGCATGGATCTGTCCGCTGGAGGTCGAACAAATCGCTGCGCTGGAGATGCTGGATGAAGAACATCCTGCTCTCCCCAAGTCCCCAGCAGACCACAATGTGTACAGTCTGGGGGCCGTCAATGGACACAATATCGTCATCGCCGGCTTATACCAACCTGGAAACTGTTCCGCGGCTACGGTCGTAGCACAGATGAGGATGACGTTTCCTAATCTTAGGTTCTGTCTTTTGGTGGGCATCGGCGGTGGGGTTCCAGTCGAAACAGACAACGGGATGATTCGCCTAGGTCATGTTGTGGTCAGCAAGCCTGCGGCTGGCCATTCTGGCGCTCTGCAGTATGATCATGGGAAAGCGAGGGATGGCCATTTCCAGCGCATAGGAGCCCTAGCACCGCTGCTGGCAGTCCTTCTCAATGCTGCACAGGACCTGGAAGCAAAACGAGCAAGACTGCATATTGACCTAGTGTAGCAAAACGTCAGCCGGATTGACATAAGGCGTTGTGGCCTGCGATGGTTCCAGTATCCCGGTATGATGAACGATTATCTCTTCCTATCACACTACACCTATATTACATAGGGAGCGCCCTGTGCAGTCGCATGCGACCCATTGAAGCGTATATCTAGAGCGAGTGACGATGACGAGACGTATGTAATAGTTCATAGAGGCAATATTGCATCTGGGGAGTTGGTGGTGAAGGATGCAAGGCTAAGAGACGCGCTCGCTCAACAACATGAGCTTTTGTGCTTTGAGAAGGAGGGCGTGGGGGCTATTGCTGACTTCCCTTGTCTTATTGTCTGCGGAATCTCTGATTACTGCGATTTGCATAAGAACGATAAGTGGCATGGGTATGCGGCCGCTACGGCAGCTGCATATGCTCGGCAGCTATTCTTTCACTTGCCGGTAGATGAAGTGCAGCGGTGAGAACATTTCCCTTATGATTTAATTGCTCGCTGGCCTTTAGGTATTAATCATAACCTACGCAGACAACCCACCATTGGAGCCCACCCATACAGTCTCTCATTCGTGTTGCAAGGAGTCAACAGCGTGAACAACTTTGTCGCCAGGCAAGCAGAGCTTGGACGCTTATACGAGGCGTTGAAGTGGACTGAGGATCGCCGGGTCGTTGTTCTGCATGGTCTGGGCGGCATGGGGAAGACCCAGACGACGATAGCGTACGCGAAAAAATATCGACATGATTACTCGGCTGTGATATGGCTTGACGCAAGCGACGCCATGGCGCTGAAGCAGAGTTACCAACGAGTGGCCCGGCAAATTGCAAGCGAGGTTTCGTCCATCGTATACATCCATGACGCTGTTAATAGTCTAGACCTCGATGAGATGGT
Source organism: Colletotrichum gloeosporioides (assembly GCF_011800055.1). Classification (NCBI taxonomy): domain Eukaryota; kingdom Fungi; phylum Ascomycota; class Sordariomycetes; order Glomerellales; family Glomerellaceae; genus Colletotrichum; species Colletotrichum gloeosporioides. Next base: position 404,877 of record NW_025544655.1, on the reverse strand, counting down.
GGTGGCAGTCAAGCGATGGTTGGACGAGCGAGAGAACAATCGCTGGCTGGTGATCTACGACAACTATGACGACGTTGACTTTGGTACACGAGATAATTCGGAACAGACTACTCAACATATTGCAACGGAAGACAAGGATGATGACGGCGGGACAGCTTCGAAAGCATACGACATACGCCCTTATTTTCCGAACACCGAACACGGCGCCATTTTCATCACGACAAGATCATCGTCCGTAGGCCGCCTCGGACGCAGTATCCAGCTTGAAAAGCTAAGCGACATCCAGGACTCTCTGAAAATACTGGCATCAACCTGCGGGCCCGTCGATTTAGCCGATGGTAAGTCTACAAACGCTCCATCGCTCTACTTGGACTAAGAGAAACGGCAGATCCTGGCGCCAGGCTACTTGCACAAAAGCTCGATGGTCTTCCACTCGCACTCGCAACAGCCGGGGCTTACCTGAACCAAGCCTCAATCAGCTGCACGGAATATGTCCGAGAAGACATGGTTACGACTACACGAAGAGAGTCAACGCTTATTAGAATACGATCGAGCATTATATTCTACGTGGAATGTCACTCTCCGACATATTCAGCTGCAGAATCAACAAGCCGCTGAACTCTTTCGACTGTGGGCATACTTCGATAATCATGATCTATGGTTCGAACTGCTACATGCAGGAGGTCAAAACAAGGAGCCAATTTGGCTTCATGGATTGACGGAAGACAAGCTTAGTTTTGCCGCAGCAATGAGAGTTATCTGCGCATACGGACTAGCAGAACCATATGCACATGGCCACGAAGGCTTAGCATCAGAATCGAGAGGATATAGTATGCACACGTGTGTTCATGCATGGACGGCACATGTTCTCAACGCAATATCAAGCCCAGAGCTGGCAAACGTAGCAATACGATGTATAACATCGCACGCTCATCGTCGCACTGAAGCCGAGTTTTGGCTAGTGCAAAGACGACTCTTGCCACATGTCGACCGATTAATAGCGACAATCGATAGAGACGTCGAATTTAGACCGTCGGTGTGCAGTATATTTGGCAAGCTCTACCGGGATCAAGGCCGACTTGTAGAAGCTGAGTCAATGCTCGAACAGGCTCTTCGAGGCCTCGAGAAGACTCCAAGACCAGACCAAGTATTACGAGTCTCAGAGGTCTTTCACAGTCTTGGCGAGCTCTACTCTGATCAAGATCGATTGGACGATGCAAATACCATGTATGAACGAGCTCTCCAAGGCCTTGAGAAGGCAGTTGGTCTACACCACAAGGACACACTTGCGATCATTAATAGTCTGGGGCTTTTGTACTCCAAACGAGGGCAGCAAGAGGTTGCACAGGCCATGCTCGAACGAGCTGTACAAGGCATTGAGAAATTAAAAGGGCCAGACCACCCACACACACTTACGGCTATCTATAATTTAGGCGTTATCTACGCCCGAAGAGGCCAGCTAGAGGATGCCAAGATAATGTATGAACGGGCTTCCGAAGGCCGTAAGAAGCTATTGGGGCCAGATCACCCGGAGACATTGTCGCCGATCCACAGTATGGGCTTACTCTACCATTAAAGAGGTCGACTGGAGGATGCCAAGATAATGTACGAACGGGCCCTCCAAGGCTTCCAGAAGGCACTTGTGCCAGGCCACCGGAATATACTCATGGCCACGTCTTATTTAGCCGACATCTTCAAAGATCAAGGCCAACTTGAAAACGCTATGATGATGTGCGAACGTATTCTTCAAGCATACGACACGATGCTAGAGCCAAGTGTCTTAGAATTCTTGGTTCCGGCTTTGAATAGGCTCCAAACTCTCGCCTGCTTATTCGAAGAGCAGGGCGAAGCATTCAAAGCCATTTCATGTTACCAACAGGCCCAAAACGGGTTCTTGAATGTATTTGGACCAGATGACGAACGATACGCCTGTATATGTGGTCAGATTAGCTCCTCGCGGTCTTCAATGGAGGAGCTAATCATTACCCCTGGTGCAGCTCAGGCAGAATGCCGGGAGATCGACCGATAGGCAAAAGGTTGAGCCCTGGAGAACAGATAGATGGAGTAAAATCAACGGACCACAGAAGCGTGTGTTGATTGAGTGATGTATATCACTCATGGTGATTATCAAGACGATTGAAGAGTATGAATCCGCCGAGCAGGGTCCTCGATAGGCCTCTTGCTACAGACTCCGATTCGTCATCGACGAGTAACGAAACACAGTGCGTTGTTGTACGCAAAGACAAATCACAGTTGTAAAAGGATGAATCACTTTTGGTCAGGTTAATAACGCTTTCTTGGGTGCTCGAAGGTCCCGGAATATATCTACTACAGCTTCACACCAAACGTTGTTACATTAGAATGCTTGGTTGCCACAATGACTAGCATCTTCTTACCCTCCCACTAGTTTTCATCCGTAGTCGTCATCCCGATGAATCCATGGCATGCGAAAAGTTAGAGACTTACCATGCCCGCGATGGTTTTTGTATATCAGCGAGATCGGCACAGGTACGTGTAGGCAAATCACATCTGGCGTTGAAGACACACCCACACATCACTGCTAACAGTCAAATGGTAAACTTCTTGGTCATTACGTTGTATTAAACTCGCTGGGCCAAGCTAATAAGACGAAAAATCTCACAATGCGGAGAAGACATTACAAAATCTGAAGGCTTAGTAGTCATCGTTGCCGTACCCCTTGGCCTCTCTCTTCTCCTGTCCCTTGCTCTCGAGCTTGTCGCTGTTGAGGAGGTTGCCCGCCTTCTCGAGCACCTTGCCGAGCTTGCTGTCGCCGCCCTTGTTGCTGCTGCCGTAGCTGTCGTCATTGTCACGACGAGAAGAACCGTAGCTGTCGTCGTTGTCGTTGCGGCTGGACCCGTAAGAGTCGTTGCCGCCGACACGACCTGACGATCCATAGGAGTCGTCGTTGCGGCCCGTGGAGCCGTAGGAGTCGGAGGTGTTGTTGTTGCGGCCGGAGCCGTATGAGTCTGTGTTGGAAGACCCGAAGGAAGAGTCGTTGTTCTTGCGGCCCGAGGAGCCGTAGCTGTCGTTGTTGCTGTCGTTGTCGTAGGTGCGGCCCTTGTTCTCGGAGGCGTTGTAGGAGAGGGAGTCGGCGCCGGCGAGGTTGGAGGAGGTTGACTCGCCAAAGGCGGAGCTCTTCACGTTTGAAGAGCCGTAGGAGTCGTTGTCCTTGCGGGAGGAGCCATAGCTGTCATCATTGCGGGATGAACCGTAAGAGTCGTTGTTGGAAGAGCCGTAAGAGGACTCGTTGTTCTTGCGGCCGGACGAACCATAGCTGTCGTCGTTGTCGCGACGGGATGAGCCGTAGCTGTCATCATTGCGAGATGAGCCGTAGGAGTCGTTGTTGGAGGATCCGTAAGAAGAGTCATTGTTGCGGCCGGATGAGCCGTACGAGTCGTCGTTATCACGGCGGGAGGAGCCGTAAGAGTCGTTGTCGTTGCGAGAGGAGCCTAAGCCGGAGCCGGTGTTGGAGCCGTAGCTGTCCTCGTTCCTGCTGGAACCGTAAGACTGGAGATGTGTTAGTGGCGTGTAACTTGTAATATAAAGCTGAGGTTGAACCCACGTCGTCGTTTCCACCGTAAGACATGATTGCTATGTTTTTGTTTGGAGGAAGGGAGTGATTGTAGATTGGTTCAGATGATTATGAGATGATTGGGACGTATACCCAACAGATGAGGGGCTTCGAAGGGGTATTTAACGGCCATGACACCTGCAGCATGATGCCAGCGACAACGGTCTCACTCTCACATGTGCGCTTGGCAGGAACCTGGACCCTCCCGATCGACAAGGCGGTGGCCCATCGGACGTGTGTGTATGGGGGCCGCTAGGAAACGCATGTTTACGACATTTCTGGGAGGCCCTACGTGCTCGGGGAATGATGGGATGGATGGGACGTTGAAGCTTGATTTGGGGAGGTCACTGCCTTGCCTAGCTGAACCTGTTGGAGGTACAGAAGCAGGTTCGTGATACGCGCCACTTGGCAAGCGCGATTTAGGATGAGGAGAGCTTGTTTGGGGAAGCCCTAGGCTCTTCTCGGTCTGGTCTGGCGAAGCACATCCGATAGTGTAATTGTCCTGTGCAGCTCAGCTTGTTATGGGAGGGGGGGCAAGCAGGGACATGAGAGCTGACGATGGGGAACCACAGACTGGGACCCTGATCGGCGGGAATAATGAAGACTCGGAAGGACGGAATGCGTTCCCAGCTTGCCGTCGGGGGCCCCTCGGCGACATGTCAGACGTGCGGCATACTCAATTGCCAGAGGAAAACAAGGCAGCGCGTCTTCCTATCATTGATTAGAGATATTGCAGAATTGAGGGCGACACCAGCGCGGGTGTCGTGACGGACTGACGTCCGATCCACCCACATGGCGTCATACCGGAGACCATTGCGCAGGCCTCCCCGAGATGGTGGGATGGAGAACTGGTTGGACGCTGTCCAGGTGCCAGTCCAGGTGGTGGAGGGATATGTCATTGCGGCAGAGACAGCCAAGAGCTGAGGTTCTGGGACCGAGTGCCCGCACTAAGGCAAAGGCCGCATGTTTTAGTGAACGTCGTTGCCGTTTACCCCGCCATCAAGAGGAAGAGACGGAGGGAGCGTTTTCCCTGGGAGCTGGCAGATTTCTCGCGAATCGTTGGTCCCACGTTCTTGGGTCCCCTGTCTTCCTTGGAGGCTGCTGTCTTGAGGACGGCACTGGCGCTTATGTAACCAGCTACAGGGCACCTACCTGGCGCTAAGGTCCCTTTCCGTTGGTCTGGTGGGTTCTTCCTGACACCTTCCAGCTTGACAGGGATGCTGCGGCGCGAATACGTGTATTCGGTAAAGCTCAGAGACAATTTCCAACGACTAGCTGACATGAACCATCCCGCGTCCAATCAAGCTTCCTTTCGAGATGAGAGGCGATGCTAAGCTTCAGGGTCTTGCACTGCCACCCATGCCTGGATAGTTCCGTCGACCGAAGCTGGACCGGTTCCTGGCGATGCATTCTCTCCTTCACCACTCGTTCGGCGGCTTTGTGATCTGTTGGTCTGTCAATGGAGCCGGCGCCAGAGCCCGCCTTGATCGAGGATGAATATGACAACACCCTTGCCTGAATCTCGCGTTGCCAAGTATCACCAGATCCGGCATCACAAAAAGTCCAGGCGAGGATGTCTTGAATGCAAGACCAGGCGTGTAAAGGCACGTTTGCCCTCGCATCGCAACCAGGCGAACAGCAACAAATCACTAACACGTTGTCCGTAGTGTGACGAGAAGAAGCCGACATGTTCAGCATGCGCAAGGCGAGAGACACAATGCCATTACATGGAGCCAGGCCTCCGAAGGCCCCCTGGGCAGGAGAAGTCCGGCACTGGCAGTCCTCAGACAGACACCGACGACGCATCCGCCAACCATCGCCAGCCGTCACCAAGCTACGAAACCATCTACACCCCAGAACACTTGCTGCACCTTCGCCTCCTGCACCACTACAACACCTGCACGGTACAGTCCTTCACCGACGCCTTCCAGCTCGAGGGCTTCAAGTCGGAGGTCCTCCGTCTTGAGGTCCCGAGCCTGGCCCTCCAGCACCACTACCTTATGGACGCCCTCCTCTCCGTGACCCTCCTTCACCTGGCCAGCACAGACTCGTCCACTGACCTCCCCGTCACCAAGTACCGAGACCGCGCGGTGAGGCAGCTTCGGCAGCAAGTCGAGCAGGTATCAGAAGACAACGCCCGGCCCGTTTTTATGGCCTCACTTTTGCTGTCCGTGACTGCCCTCGCAGCCGATCGGCACACGGGCTATGATGGAATCTGGCTTACGAACTGGCTTGCAATGGCCATCGGGCCGCGGATGATGATCGATGGACTCAGGAAACAAGTGTCGCTCCGCCCCACGCCGCAGAGGAGTATACCGCTCGAGCACGCTGCCCCTGTAGCGATTCCAATGGATCTGGAAGATGCCCTGCGGATGGACGAGGACGACGAGGATTGGGAGTTTCGCGAAGACCTCCAACGTGCGGCTCTCGGGATTGGGAAGCTGTTTGGCTCGTTGGCTTGTCCTACCTGCGATGGCTGTGTGGCATTCAAGGCCAGGGCGTGGCCATTCTCGTTCGTCTCGTCGAGGTTTGTGGACATGGCTCGTCAACTGAGGCCCAGGGCTTTGGCCGTGATGAGCTACTACCTGCCCTTCTTCCACTGGTTTCCCAAGGTTTGGCTTTACGAGGACGTGGCTGTCCAGGAGATGGAGAGGATTGCTTTAGCGGTCGGGAGCGAGTGGGCTACGCCTTTGGCTGCCCCAAAGGTTGCTGTTAGGGTTAAGGATACAAGCCTCTTGAAGGAGTACCTTCTTGGGCTTGTGTCCCGGGAATGTCTTCGAGACGAGAGTGCTTTTGAAGGATTTGTCTGATTATGGTTGATAGAACCGAGCAATCGGGAAACAAAGGAAAGGTATGTATTATCTAATGTTCAGGAGTACCCCTGATTCTAACGTGGGCGGTTCAAAATCAGAAACCGACGAGACTTCTAGATACGGCTACTAGTCATACAGCCCAAGCTTGCTCGCATAGCTGGTCATGGCGGGGTACTGTATTCACAGCACACCTCCCAGGAACATCAACCATCCATATTCTGCATGGCCATAATCTCCTTTTTGCCGGGCACATACTTGGCGGGGTGGAAGACCGCCGTAACAGCCGCGACACCGAGCATCAACAGCGCGTCAAAGATGTACAAATACACCTCTGTCGAGAGAAGGACGCCATCGTTCCCTTCGACATACTCGACGAGTCGAAACAGCGATCTCACGAAAATCAGACCGCTTGCGACGTAGAGCACGCTCATCACTCCCCTCCATCCTCTGATGTGCCTCTGCCAACCCGAGTTGGCTTCTTCGTGCAGGACAGCGGGCGGCACGCGGTCCAGGAGTCGACGATGGAACACGGCGGCCGCCACGACGAAGAGACCAAAGAAGATGAGCTGGACGGCCAGGCCGAGCAGGATAATGGTCTTGCCCGTGTTCATCGAATTTGCCTGGGCGAGCAGACCCGCGCCCATGACCTGGACGAGGAAGGAGAGGACGTCGCCGACGACGAAGATCTTTGTGAGGCGCGAGGGCTTTATCGGGGAGAGGGGCGCGCATTGGAGGTAGAGGATCAGACGGCCGAGTACCATGTAGATCGAGGCGGCGAAGAGGGCGGGAGCGACGAGGAGGCAGAGGGTCTGGATCATGAAGAAGCCGAGATTTCCCGTATCGGTGGAGGAGAGGAAGCGGCCTAGATATCCCGCGATCTCGACTGATGGAAATGTTTGTTAGTGGTGATTTGAGGTTGTGTGGCCAGTATGGGATAACGTACGGAGACAGCCGATGATCAAGGGGATAAAGTACCATGCCCGCCGGCGGACGATGATAAATACGTGCCATGCGCACCCAACGACGAAGCCAATCAAGAAGATCATGGCAGCCGCCCCTGAGGGAGAGTACTTGTAGAGGTTGTAGGATGCCATTGTCGGGTTCTGGAGGGAGGAGGACTGGCGTGTAAGTGAGGTTGCGAAGACGGAGCCAAGGAGTAAAGACTGGATGATTTGAATCTATAGACTGACTCTTGGAAGCACAAAAAAGAAAAGCAGCGTTATATACAAATATTCCATTCGAGAACTTTTCACCCCATCCTACAAGTTCCACCGCATCTCTCCCTATCTCGTCAAGCAGCACCATCTCGCATCTCGCACTTCGCATTTCGCACTTCGCATTTGGCTATCGACACGGTGCAGTCGCTAAAGTCCACACGCATCCCACGCTCCTCATCGGCCCTTTCCGCCCCACCACGGAGTATTCCATTGCATTGCACCACAAACGGGGAGGCTATGTTTGGGAAAAAGCCCAGTTTGAAGGATGGGGGCCAGTCTCTACAGCAGAACCCATCCTGTACGCATGAGATTGCGTTGTGGGGAGAGGCTCTACACTCTCCCAGTGTAAAGACCCCCGATACAGCGTATCAGGACGTCCAGCACGCCTAGTGAGTCCATGTACGCTAGCAAACTCAGCCCCTCCGGTGCCCGGGGTTCATCTGAAGTCCCGGGCTTGCCCAGCGCCCAATTGGACTTACCTAGGTATGTAAACTTCTGCCCACATTTTCAAGGCGTCGCCTCAGACCTCGCTTTCGCATTACAAGACCGAGGGCTGAAAGCATGATCCTTTTTCTCCCACCCCATCACTTCATCCTCACCCCCTGATATCTCACACGTTGAACAATGATGATAATATAAGCAAGAACGCGCTGTCGAAGGAGAACTGACACATACCGGCAGTACGGCACACCCACCACACACACCACACATATACGACTCATATACGACACCTGAATATGAACCGCCGTGCTCATAAAAAGTCGAGGAACGGCTGTGTTGAGTGTAAACGCAGGCACATCAAGGTGAGGATTCCCATGAGGTTACCTCACAACAGCCCACGAAATATAGCTTTGCCTTTACTGACATGAAGAACTCAAGTGCGATGAAACCCGCCCCAAGTGTAAAAACTGCACCATCATCGAGCGGGACTGCGTATATAGGACGCCGCCCCCGGCAGCGGTGCCCGCAGCAGTCCCCGCGGTAGCACCCGGGATCGGCGGCGCTGAGGGTGGTGCCGAAACTTTCCCCTCGGGTCCGAGTACGCCGTCCAATACCGCCGGATGCTCACCCTTTGCCGACGGCTCCTCCGGGACGCCGGCGCAGCAGCAGCAGCAGCAAGGCGTGTCGCCCCTCGCGTTCCCGGACCCCTCCGTCATCCGCTCCGGGCCGCAGGTCAACATGGACCACATGGAGCTCCTCCTCACCTTCAAGCTCGAGCTCATCATCCCGGAAATCGACGAGCACCTCCGCGAGTGGGGCAGCCGGATCACGCTCAAGGCCGGCGTCGACGCCCCCTACCTCATGCACGAGATCCTCTCCGTCTCGGCGCTGTACCTCTCCCGCGCCAGGCCCGACCGCAAGCAGTACTACACGGAGCAGGCCGTCCAGCTGCAGATGGAGGCCATCTCCCTCTTCAACTCCTCCACGACCAGCAGCTTCGACATTGACGACTCCAACTGCGTGCCCATCACCATGTTCACCTCCCTCCTCGGTCGCCACCTCTGCATCGACGCCCTCGCCACCCCCGCCGCCGCCGGCCTCGACGCCTTCCTCGACAGCTACCTCAACTTCGCCCGCCTCCGCCAGCGCGGCGCCCACGTCATCCGCAGCGCCCGCGCCGCCCTCGAGAGCTCCGAGCTGCGGCCCTTCCTGACCTGGGGCCCGGGCCTGCAGGACCTCATCGGAGAGGGTCACGCCTGCGACGGCCTGCAGGAGCTGATCTCCGCGGCGACGACCCTCGACGCCACGTCGGCCGCCGCGTGCAGGCGCGCCGCGGAGCTGATCCAGGTGTCCTTCGACAGCTGGGAGAACCGCGGCAGCGTCCCCGGGCAGCAGCGCATGGTGCAGATGATCTTCACGTGGGCGTTCCTCGTGCCGGAGGAGTTCGTCGCCATGCTGAGCGGCCGCCGCGCCGAGGCCGTCGCCGTGCTGGGGTACCACGCCGTCATCCTCCACTTCGCGCGGGACATGTGGCAGATTGGCGCCGCCGGCGCGCAGCTGCTGACCGCGGTGGGGGAGCACCTCGGCCCCGGGTGGGAGGAGTGGCTCGCGTGGCCGCGCAGCGTTGTCTTTGGACAGACATGAAGAAGCCTCACGGTTTTGGGGAGAGAATTCCCAAGTGGATCTTTGGCATCAAACCGGTACTAAGCCGCTGACGGCGCAGAAGCTTGTGCCAAGGGCCAAGGCGCTGGTCCGTCCCTCGTGACGCAGGACTCCCGACGGTCCTAGGGAAATGGGGGTGCATTCAAGATGCCTTCCGTGACCGACGGCGGGGTGGGAGGACCATCTCGAAGCACTCTGAGCCTTGGCCTAGTCAGGCTGAAGCGAGTGCACGCGGTGATGGCCAGACGAGCGCATTCGACGATGGCGGCGGCGGATTGCGAACGACGAGTGCCTCGGCTTTGAAACAAGTCGTGGCTGTTGAGAGCGCAGCATCCGTCACGCGCGGCCGCTCAGGAGAGTGTGTGGAACGATAGGCACAAACATCAAGGCCCATCGGTGGTAAAGAGACTAGGTTTCCTGAGCCATCAACGCCATGAGTCGATAAAGATCGACTGGTGAAAGGGATTCCAGTCGCTGTCTATGAGCGTACTGTTAGCCACTGGTCATGTCACCAGCAACACGATTGTTTGGGGACGCTCCAGCTAGATAGATCAGACGGATTGATCGGCACTATATGTCAGAGCTACCCATAGTTCTCTGTTGACAAGCCAGAGATCTTGCAAGGAGGAGGAAAATATGATTTTAACGCTGCATGCTACGCTAAAGACTACCCCTGAATGATACTCAAACCGATGAGCTCAATTTAGTAAACCTTCTTGGTGATCCTCACAAGGATCACACTATCCGTCAACTTGCCGTCACAATCCATCAGATGAACGAAGCGGAATCCGCCCCTCAAACGGTCCAGTCTCACAGCCGCCCACGCAGCCAAGTCGTCCCGTCCGATCTCGTCGTCTCTAACGGTGAATCTCACAAATGTCAACTCCTCCACGACGCCTGGCACGCCCGTGAATTTGAGCTCCTCGCCCTTGAAGTCGGGGTCGATACCCCTGTTGGACTTGGTCTTGGCCTTGTACTCGCCCTCCTGCTCGTGGCCGTCGTTCTTGATGTGCGCGCCGGGCAGGCGTTCCTCGGGGGATTCGACGTGAATCTCAACCTTGACGTAGGGCTTGAAGCCGGAGACCTTGGTGTCGCCAGGAGGAAGAGGGAGGTTTTGGGCAGCCAGGACGTCGATTTGAAGGTCAAGGGTCTTGTATGCGATCTGCGGCACGTCTTTTGCCGCGTCGGGGGCAGGTGGCGGTGAGCCGGCCTTGATACAGCGGTAGCCTGTTCTCATCATTAGCATAACATCACACTACTAGACAAGAGGAAACTCACCCTCGGGCTTCAAAACATAACCAGACGTGCCCGCGAACATGGCCTCATTGAGCATCATCCCCTCGTCCCAATTCTGCCAGTTGAGCGCAACAATCTGGATGCCCCTGCGCCAAAAGACAGGAGCGTCTAGGTTGGAGGACCCGATACGCAGGCCAGAAGGATAAGCCCTCATCAGGTAGTGCCTGTTGTGGTGGAATAGAATTTCGGGCTGCTTCTCGTGGACCTCCATAACGCCCTTCTCCGACAGCGAGAAAATGTGCGTTGGCATCGACGCCTCAGGCTGCGCGAGTGACTTGAACGAGACACCCCGTGTGTAGATGCCCAGCCTGCTCAGTGCCTGAATAATCTTGGACTTTTTCTTGTTCGCGGCGGCAGCCTTCTGGTGAGGGGCTTCACCAGCTGCCGCGTCGTCACCCTCATCCGATTCCACAGCGTCACCCGTCGGCGGTGCGTACTTGACCTTTACCAAGATCTTGCCCTTTAGGTCCGCCGGTCGTGGCAGTTCTGCAGCGTCGACGTCAGGTGTCGGTATCAACAGGTCCGTCCAGCAGTCTTGCATAATCTTCACCATGACCTCCTGTTGTTGTGCGCTACAGTGAACCTCCAGGCTGACAATCAGGGGCGTGTCCGACGCGACAAAGCCATAATCGCGAATGGTCTCGCAAACGTGGCGGAAGGGGACCTCCTTGGTGAGCGTGTATCCGTGGAACACTTGAGGCTCGATGCCGTATGGCCTAGGTGACGGCGTCTTCACCAACTCAACCTCCAGCCCTTCAGCGGGCGGACTTGTCGTAGTTGTTGCATCCGTTACCGGCTTCATGGTTGTTGCATCCGTTGACGGCTTCGTAGTCGTTGCATCCGCTGCCGACTTCGTTGTAGTTGCCGCCGCCGCCGCAGGCGGGCTGGTGCCCTCCTTCTTCTCGATCCTCTCATCCATCTTCTTCCCCAGAGACGTCTTCTCGAGCCTGCTGGACAGTGAACTCGGCATCTTATCCTTGAGCCTCGACAGTCGGCTCTTCTTCACCTTGGTCCCGGCAGCAACCTCCTCATCGCTGCTGCTGACCGAGGTGCCATCCTCATTATCGGAATCATCGCCGTCCCAGACGTCAATCTCGATGCATCGGCACCCTCTCTGCAACACGTTCTTGTAGGCATGCGTGCTCGATTCACTGTACAGCTGGTTTCCGGTAAGATATGTGTTGTGGCTGGAGCTGATGAAGTAGCTCGACAGGGGGTAGGTCAGGTCCGTCTCTACAACAGGGCGTGTGATGGCGGAGTGAGAAGAGGTCATGTAGTCCAGGAAACCATTAAAATCCAGCTCCTTGTCCGAAACGCCCTCGATCGCCTTGAGATGCTCAAGGGCTTCCTCGTCGGCTTGGACGTTCTTGACAAAGGATGCGATCTGCTCCTTGTGCCATTTCTGATCGTCCTTGCTGGCGTGGACGTTGAAGATCTTGGTGAGGTGAGGCAGGATAGACTCGTTGAGTGACTTGACGGTGCGGTGATGTTCGCTGGCGCCGCCGCCTGCCTGGGGCGTGGAGGTGCCCGTTCCCGTGGGGGACACCGTCGGTTGGGTTGTGGTTGCGGTTGCGGTTGCTGCTGCAGCGTCCGCCATGGCTAGTGTCGATGTTGAAGGAGCAAAAAGAGGCGGTGAGGTTGGCGATGATGAGTGAAATAGGTTGTAGGGTCTAGGGAGAGGACGAACGAGTATCGCAGGCAAGTGAGACGCCAGATGATGCAAGCAGGCTATGAGATACAGGACGCGTCTCGTATGCTGGTGTCAGTCAACCAGTAAGCGTGGTTGAGCCGCGTGGTCGACGTCAAAAAAGAGATCGTCTTGTTTTGTTTGAACCTGAGCCCGGTTTTTTTTTTATAACATGTGGCAGTACGTCAACCCGCCAAGCAGCGATACGTGGGAGAAGAGGACAGAGGAATCTTGTTTCCCGACCCGCTCCTTTCGTAGTGCACAAATTGCAACCGAGCGACGATCCAAAGGTGCTCAGCTGGGCGGCAAGGGTCACAGAGGGAAGGGTCGAAGCTGAGTGGTTCCTCATGTGAAGTGTCCCCTGGTGATGCTGCCCCCCTCCCCTGAGCTGTCGGGGTCACGACGTGTGGTTATGGCGTCACAGGGTTCTGGCCTAGCCGATCTTTAGCGGTAACAGGCCCCCGGTCCAGCCCAGACCGCTGGGCTCTAGCTAGGTAGCTTCTCAGCTGGGCTCTGTCCTTTGGGGGCGATATTAATAGCGAAGCCCCTTATCGATAGCAACGACCTGGACACGATGGAACCCACGACCCCGCCAAACCCCTTCCTCTACCCCTCATTTTAGTGCCGGAATGTCGGTCTGGCATCCTTGCACCTGAAACCTCTGGTATCTCTCGGACCTGTGGTCGTCGTATGTGAAAGACGATTAGTTTGTGGTGATAAGTTATCGTGATAACTATACAATTGGCATTTGACTCGTTCACTTTGGTCTGATGTTGGAATGACGCCAAGGTCTCGGAACTGCTTCCCGACGAGCATGAACTTGCAAAGTGCGAGGAACGGGCCGCACCCGTCGTGTGTGGGCCAAACTCATGCTCAGGTCGCCTTCATCCCGGCTCTCTCATGTGCTCTCCATTTGGGTCTGTTCATGTTCCCGGAATGCTAATTCGAATGTCGTTTATTCGTAATGTATCGCTCATAAGTGTCGTCAGGTCGTAAGGCGTGATAGTGACAGTATGTACATATCCATCCACCACAACCCCCCTCGCCTCTGAATGTTAATGTTATCGTACCAAGAAACTCACCCATTATTTCCATACTTCCTCCTCTTCTTTCTCATCTTTTTTCCTGCCGTCTTTCTATCCATGTCCCTTTTTCTTCGCAGCTATTGCGCCGCCGCCCCTCCTCTCGCTTCTCTCATTGCTTCTGCTTCCTATTCACCAGTCAACTTCTCTCCCCCAAAACACCTCTCACGGCCGGATTGGCGATGTTACTGACGTCCACGTATTGGCCTTGCTCATCGTCCGCTTCCTCATCATGGCCATAATGTCCGCCTCCATGTGCTCGATGTTCTTCTCCAGGTCGGCGTCCTCGACCGCAAACTTGCCTTCCCGCCGACGGTCGAACATGATCCATCCAACGACGATGACGACGGTCAGGGGTATCGTGATTGCAAAGTAGACCCAGAGCGATTTCGAGATGACGGGATCGGCGTCTTTGGCGAAATCAAAGAACGTCATGCTAAAGACCGAGGCCAGGAAGGTGCCCGGCAGGAACACCGCACCGAGCAGCGAGATCGTCTTCATCGCCGTGCTGTCCCTCTTGCTCGCGTGCGCCAGCCGCCTCTGCTCACCAGCCATCTGAAACTGAATCTTTGACTCTCGCTGGGAGAGCAAGTTGTACAGCTGTCCCCGAGTCAGCACATCTTACCCGCTCTCCAGGGAGGCAGAACACATACCGCGCTTCGCTGGATATGGAGTCTCTCCAACGTGGTCGCCTGGTAATTCTCGATGCCCTTCAACTTTATCTTGTAAAAGTCCAACCGAGCGTTCATGCTACGGTGCAGCTTGTGCAGCTCTACCGTGAACTTATCCATCGGCACCTTGTGCTTGAAAAGCGCCATCGCAGACTCAAGCTCCTTCACGACCTCCCGATACGCCTGCGGCCGCTTCCACAAGACCTGGCTGTGGCACTCGACCAGGTCCCGGCTGATGGCGTCGACTTCGAGATACCCGTCCTTGCTGACGTACCCCTCCTCGTCCTCGATCTCGTTGCGCATGCTGACGGCATGCTCCAGCCTGCGCAGCCAGTCTCGCGCATCGCGCTGCTTCTGGTCATTCTGCGACGAGAGGTCGTGGGAGAGGATAATGACGGGGAGCAGCATCGGGTGGCCGACCTGCTTTGCGCAAAAGCTGAGGTGGCGGATAGCAGCCACAATGTCGGAGCTCGGGGTGCCCTTGACATACCCCGACGTGATGCCCGTCTTGAAACGGTGTGACAGCATGATCTCCCATCCTCGGGTTTTGCCCTTCTTTCGCACGTCGGACTTGCGAAAAATGATTTCTTGGGTTGAAAACGTCAGTGAAAGACGCAATGAGGGGAAAAGAGAAGAAAAAAAACTCACGAAGCGTCGGGTCGTCGTCTTCCTGGTCGTAGGCGGACCAGAAAAAGGGACCGACGACGCTGGTCCCCTCAATCGCCCTGTAGGGCAGCCTCATGGCTCTTACCATGGACTCGTAAGCGTCTGCCGTGAACGAGATTGTATGAGGGGTGAAAGTGTCTTTGTGCTTGGCGTTCTTCTGAAGTCTGTTCCAAAGTCAGTCTCTCTTACCCCCAGGTCTCAATTGAGAGAGTTGCCAACACTAAACGAATGCCACTCATCAACTCGACTCCCTCCTTCACTTTCGGCGGCTCGAATGCACCCTGAAACGAACACAGCGTCAGCCCAACACGGCGCTCATCACGCGTTCCGGACAGTCTTGTGACTGGGCCCGGCGTACTTACCCGTCGATACAGGAAGTTGTCAAACTCATCCATTGTCAGAGGATGCTCCTCGCACGAGTCGTAAAACGGATCCTGTTCAATTGGCTCAGTCTCAACCCACACGATGTGTCTCCGGTCTCATCGTCAAATTCCTCCAGACCAGACAGCCTTGCTCTTACCGAATAATTGAGTATCTCAACATAGTGCGTCGCCTCGGTGACTTGGCGGCACTTGCTGACATGCTCGCGGAACATGTAGTCGTCCATCTTGAACCTTCGAATCCTCTCTCTCGATTGGCCGTTCAAAACAAACTCACCAATCTCTCAAGAGACGAACAGAAAAGCCAATGAAACAGAACCACGGCTACGCCAAAGGAGTTAAGGGGAAAAGAGTTTTGTAGGTTCCTGCAGGTCGTCCATCATGGCTCCAGACGGACTCCTTTCATAAGCCGCGCCCAGCCCCGTGACTTTCCGCCATGTCTGCAGCACAAGCGGTCGGGGGAACGGGTCCAGTCCGGTCCATCATCCATGGATCCAATGCAATCTGCACCTCGAAGCCCCCCTGCCAATTGGCCGGGAACACCACCCACAGCGCCCTCGCTCACTGGACGTCGCCCTTCCACAGCGGCCTGCGCAGGGGATTTTGGCGGGCTTCCAATGTCGCCTACGAAAAGCTTGTAGCGTCCCTCATGGACACCGTCCCGCTGCCCTGGCCATAATCCCCGCACTCCACCCTGTCACCGCCAGAACGAACCGTTGCTCCCTCTGCATTAATAGGCCCGGATAAGAACCCATTGGAGCTTGTTTGGACGCTTGGCTCACGGTTGCGTGGGGGTGTGTCCCCTCTAGTGCGGTGAATTGGAGCTGGACGTCGAGAATCCAACCCGGAGCACGAGAGAGACGCGCAGAGATGCAACTCAGCACGCACGTATCCCATGTCCGTCATCAGCATGTGCTGCTTTGCGGTTAGTAACTTGTGGTAACCAAATGCCGTGGCTAATCCATCTGGAGCTGTTCCTGCAGTGGTCTGATCCCGCGGCCTAGGTAGTCAAAAGGTCTAGACCTCGTCCTAGTCCACTAAACGGGATGTGGAAGATAATCGCTGTTAGGTATTGATGTATCCAAATAATACGGCGACGAGTCTCGTCTTGTTGCACTTTTCCATCTTCCAGGTCCTTTGAAGCCTCCAACCGACCCCCCCGTCATTGCTTTCCTATCCATTTTCCAAACCACCAACCAGGCGCCCAAAACNCCGACCCCCCCGTCATTGCTTTCCTATCCATTTTCCAAACCACCAACCAGGCGCCCAAAACAGTGCAGACATGATTTATGAGACCCCCAGCGTCTGCCAAGCGCCTCATACTCTTCGAGCGCTATTCGCAGACCAGAACATGCGTACACGTTCACATTACTAGGTCGAATTTGATCCAAGAGACATATTAGAAGTCGGTGAATAGATGGCCATATCTGAAACCGCACGTTAGCAGAACCCCGGACCATTCGGGACAGAGAAACCCACTCGTCATGCCCGTTTGTGCCGTAGCGTTCGGGATCCTCAGGGTATCGGTCAAATTGGCTCGCGTCGCCGGCGCCGGCCTTGACCGGGGGCGTGTACGGCGCGTCAATGTCCTTGCGCGCGAGCCTGTCCCAGGTAACCTCGGTGAACCAAGGGTGGTTTTTCACATCGCCAGGACCGCCGTATAGGTTACCCAACCGCTTGGTGAGATCGGCCGTGATAAGCTTCTCCAACAAGTCCTGCGCGTCGGGGTTGATATAGGCCGGGTATTTCACCTTGCCCTTGAGGATGTTTTCGTAGATCTTCATTGGCGACCCGCTGTCCCAAAACGGTGTGTACCCGCACAACATCTCGTATATCAAAATACCAAGAGACCACCTATGCCAGGATCAGCATGTGAAAATGACTCTCCACGCCGGCCACACAAAAACAAAACAGAAACTCACCAATCCACGGATTTGTTGTAGCCCTTGTTCGAGACAACTTCGGGAGCCAGGTAGTCTGGCGTACCGCAAAGTGTCCATGTCTTGTCTGGCACTCTCTTGGCGAAACCAAAATCTGTTATCTTAAGGTGTCCATGCCGGTCGAGCAGCAAGTTCTCGGGCTTGAGATCTCTATAGATGATGTTTCTCGAGTGCAGGTACTCGAGCGCTAACGTGACTTCGGCGGCGTAGAATTTCGCAACGGGGTTCGGAAATCGCTGAGAGATCGCGTTAGCTCAATCATGGACGACATGGTTTCTTTTCGAACTTCGCATACCCCCGATTTCCTCAGCAGCGAGAAGAGTTCACCACCTTCAACAAAGTCCATCACCATGTACAGGTTCTTGGAATCCTGAAACGTGCCCCATAACGTGATCAAGAATGGGTGCTTGACCTCGCCCAGCATGCGCCTTTCGTCGTTGGTATGTTCGACCTGCTTCATCTTGACGACCTGCGCCTTCTTCAACACCTTGACGGCATAGAAGCGCTGGTTGTGCTTGGATTGCACAAGGTGCACTCTTCCGAAACTACCCGTTCCAAGCGTCCGCAGAATATCAAAGTCTTGCAGCGTGTATTTCCCCTTGGTCTGTCGGACCGCGTCTGCAGCTGCCTGCTGCTGCTGTTGCTGCTGCTGCATGCTTTGCTGCTGTTGAGGAGCGTGTAGCATCGATTGCTGCTGCTGTTGTTGGAGGCGCGAGGGATCGGTACCGGGGCTGGGATTGGGTTGAGGGGCTTGCGGTTGCGCTAGGTATTGGCCGTTGTTGGCGGCACCGTCATGCTGGGGCGGGTTGATGAGGTTACTGATGCTCGGGAGGTTCTGCTGGTCGGCTTGGTTGTTGTTGTAGTGAGGCTGGTGGGGTGCCGATTGATTAGGCGGATGGACGGTGACGGGATACATCTGCTGGTGTTTTGCGGCCTCGAAAGAGGCCGAATCCTCCTGCTTCTGTCCCTGGCCGTTGGAGGACAGGGAGGAAAGAGTGGTCGAGATGGAACTGTCGAAGGGCTTCGAAGAGGTAGGCGTCACTGGGCTGGTGGGTAAGCTGGCGCCCTGAGAGTCTTGATTGCCCTCCCTCGTCCGTTTTTTCTTGAGAAAGCCGAGGGTAGGCATGGGGATGTCGGAGAGGTTAGAAGGGCTGCTTGCCCCTTGGAGAAACGGCGGAAATGCGCAGGCGCAGGTGTCGGGGCCCACGACGTTTGCAAGATGGGTATGGGGAAGGAACGGTCGCAAAGTGATTCGTCGATTCAAGGGACAGCCCGGTTGGGTTGTTGGGTGAGCAGCGGCGCGGGGGAGGGAAAAAGGGCCACGGGGGTCAGTTGCGACTACTCAAGAGGGCAAGCCGGAAGCCGGGCTACGCTGGCAATATTGTCGTTAGGAACAATGAGGCCTAAGTCGGCGCATTCTTTGGCGGGAGGGAAGGGACAGATGGGAACGTACAGAGTTGCAAGTTTGCGAGAGTGCGGTATTACAAGAAGCGGCAGTCCAGGTCCGGCGGCAGTGGCAGTGGCAGCGGCAGCAACGCGCAGTCAAGGTAGGGAACCGGCCAGTTGGCAGTAATTGCAATTAGGGATTGCAACGGGAACCTAGGGCGGAGCAAGCGGGAGCTTCTATTTCTTGGAGGCTGGGCAGAAGAATGGTGTAAGTTTACGGTGCAGGTAGCAAATGTAACCAATAAGCAACGGGTTGCAAGGTCAAAGGGTTGGTTGATACACGGCACGCGGCTCCAGGAGCAAAGTAAATGTGAGCGTGAGAGCGCGACAACAAAGGAAGAGGGGAGATTCTGGGCAAGACGAAGCTGGGTAGGTAGGTGGAGGAGGGGGAAACGAACAGATGATGAATTGGTCGCCGTGTTTTGGGAGGGGGGTTGGTCCTCTCAGTCTCTCTGGTATGGGGATGCTTCGGCGGAATGAATGCAAGGACTGCAAGGTGGGATTCTGTCTTGGTTTCTTTTTTTTCTCTCTCAGTCGGAAGCGACAGATGGCTCGAATCGAATGACGAGGCAGCTCTCAGTGTGAGGCGTCAGATTCGGCTGTTGCGTCTGCGACTGCTGCGTCTGCGGATTCGTCTGGCGTCTGCTGGGATCTCTGGGCCGGGCCAACAGGAGCAACGGGATCTCTTGCCTCCTTCTGTATGGATGAAGGATGGTGGGCGGAGTAACTAAGGTAGGAGGCGCCGGGACGGTGACTGAGTCGTTGCGCGCACCGATAACTGGGGACAAGATGGGACCAAAGATTAAGTGACAGCTGTTGCCCTCAATTGATTGTATAGATGACACGGGGTTGATGGCGACGAAGCTGAGTTGTTGAAGATATCGAGAGCTGAAGTTGGTGTAGAAGGAGACGAGAGCAGAGGAGGGGAAGAGAAAGAAAAAAAAGCTTGACCAGTAGCAGGCGAGGGAGGTCGAGGCCGATGATGATGTAGGAAGTCGTGCTTTGGCTGCTTAAGGCGGCTGCGGGAGAGCTAAGGAAGGTGGAATTGTGTGAAAGGTACCGGAGGTGGTCGCTTCTGGCCGTGAGGTGGTGGATAAGGTATGGATGGATGCTTGCTGTTGGCGCAGGGCGAGAGGGCGTGCGTGTGGATGCAGCCGTGGCGGAAGAGGTACTTTGTAGCGGTGGTTCAGACTCGCGGGTCGACGCCCACGTTTAGACGGGAACGGCGTGGCCACCTTCCTAGCAGTACCCAAGGCACAGCGAATACCTCACCTTGGGTGCCTTTGGACAGAACGAGAAGTCAAAATGCCAATTGGACATGCCGAGGACGGTTCAATTGAGGTTGCCTTAATCTGGCTTCTATAGTGGTCACCATCATGCCCAGCACATTCATCCCACGGCTGCTTTCTGCTAGCTACGTAAGGTAGATAGGTCGGTAGGTACCTTTACGTTAGGTTAGCTGTGAGGTCGAGGTGGTGGTGACCAGCCAGCCCAGCAAAGGTGGGGTAGGGGCAGCCAAGTAACCTGACCTGAATCTCGACGGGTCACAGTTGCAGCGCCAGAGACATTTCCGACCTGCGTGACCTGGCCGGGCCCTCGATGATTGACTCGAACTTCATCTTGCCCCGGATAACAATTGCTGTTTTCTGCTACTCCTTTCAATGTGCGGGCTGCTTGCCTACACAATTCGCGTTTGATCAATGAATGCGCAAGCACTACACGTGAAGCACCGGCCAAGATGAGCTGCAAGACCATGACCATGACCCCTCATCATGGAAGCACTGGGATTAGAAGGTCAGGTACGCGACCTCGCCTGAGGGACACAGCTGCCCTCGCCCACTAAGGTGCCCTGCTCCCCCAACTTACCTGAAAAGAAGTGGAAAGGAGACGTCAGGACATGGCTCCTGCACTTTCGCTGCTTGCTTGCACTTGCACGTTCACTGGCTCTTGCTTCACCCGACGACCCCTCCTCAGCTCAGCTCACCCACCTTCGACCTCCACGAAAAGATACGTACCCCGCTGCAACCTCGCCTCTAACCTCCCACCTCCTGTCACTTCAACCACCACCACCACCACTACCACTCCTCCATCTGCGACCATCACGCTACGCCCAGAATGTCTTGGACGATACCCTTTCACGTTCCCGTCACTCGTCGTCCTCCTCCCACCCGCACTTGTCAGCGATCGTCCACCACCCCCCATTGAGCCCCTCATTCCATCGATGATGGCCCATCCTCGCAAAGTCTCGCCATTCTCGCCGCACCGCTACCGTCTTGCTCTACCGAAACCTTAACCAACCTGAGCTCTGAGCTGTCCGCAAGCTTGTGCAAGCAAATCAAGTATTTGACCCTCCCCGCAGATTGCAGTCCTGTCTCCCAGCCACTGCTTCCCAGTGAGACATAACGAGACGCTCGCCCTCCCAACAGCAAGCAACAAGACGCCCGCGGAGACAGGAGGCATCAGAATTCCCCACCCAAACAGGACGCTTTCTTCTCCTCCCGGCCCTCGCTGCTGACAGTCCAGTCCCGGAAACCCGGATCGACCACCAAGTCTCCCCAGTAATAAGCAGACCAATAAACAATCCGTCCGATGGTCCCTGGCAGTTGCCGGCCAACGCAGCTGGAGATTCCCGAGACTGACATGCGCCGCCGGGAACGGCTGTCATCCGGGCACCGATTCCTCACTTCCCCCCCACCGTCTCGATCCTGATTCCGCCGTAACCTCTTGACTGCAAGCAGCACGTTGAAACCGGGGTCATTGCCTGGTTCCAAGATCCCAACAAGCCGATCCCAGCAATGGGGAACCAAGGATCCGAACATACCGCGGCCCTGCCCTGCCCTGACTATCTCGGTTGTTGCTTTTCCAGTCTTTCTTTGGATATGCCGAGAAAGCTGTGGCCGACGTGTGTGGCGGGAGCTTCCCCCCGGCATGAGCCACATAACGGTGACCTGTCAAGATAACGATAAGCCGAAGCCACCCCATCATCCCGTCTACAAAGCCTGCCTGAATTGCAGCATCGCGGGATTGCTTCGAACGTCTTGCTCGTAGCGCTTTGGCCGTCGGCAATGTTGCTACAAACGTTGAGAATCATCGGCATACCGATTCACTACCGATATCAAGTGTCCTTCCCGTGAAAGTGAAAACCGAAAGAACAGACGATCCTTCCCGGCCGCCCCAATTCATCCGACCAGTACTGCATTGCACCGACATTGCGCCTTTGGACCGTACAAATTTTAAACATGCCAAGTAGCCGTGCCAAAGAGGTTGCTATCCCGTAGCTTTTGCCAATTTCCCTCTAGCCTCGAACTGTATCTACCAAAATCAACAAGTCATCATGTTCTCAAGATTCGGGTCTGGAACCAATCTCGGGCGGATTACCGACGGCCGAGCGAGCGAAAAGACCGCCGCATACCTCAGTCACCCAATCGTAAAGTTGCCGGCATTGAACTTTTGCGGCGACGTACTTGCCTTCACTCACTTACTGAAGAACGCACACATAGATACATTTCCCAGACAACCATCGTATAAATACACTTGATTCATCTCAGACTGAGTATCATAAGAGACATGAGTGAGCGAAGGGGGGTTTTGTTAGAAAAAAACACAGCCTTGAATCTCATTTTTTGGTTTGTTTGACCTGCCCATGCAATGTGTGAGTGTCGTTGGTATGTACGGTCATCTCTCCTAATCCAACCAAACTCGCCGCCCCCCTCCCTTTTCGTTCGTCTTTTTTTCATCAATTTGTTGCCCACAGAGACAACCTCTTGACTTCAGAAAAAAATAAATAAACTTCCAAACCCATCATCATCACAACTCTCCTGCTTTAAAAGCGGTGTCTCTTGTCGTTCTTCGCCCTCCAGGCAGTGTAGCCAACGTAGCCACCGCCGACGAGACCAAAGAAGAGGAAGACCTTGAGGAAGAACCACGTCCAGCTGCCGCCCTCCTTGGGCTGCTTGACAGATCCGGAGCCCTTCTTACCCTTGCCGCTGCCCGGCGTCGTCTTGCTGGATCCCTTGCCCGTCTGCGTCGTGTAGAGGTTCTTGGCCTGGATCGAGATGATGTCGTGGTTGTCGCTCAGCTCGCCCGTCTCGGCGCTGAAGCCGAGGTACGCGATCTGCGGGATGGCGGGCGGGCTCTCCGTCTCGAAGCACAGCGTCCAGTCGCCCTCGGACTTGTACTGCAGCTCGAGCTTGAGCTGCTTGTCCTGGAAGTACGTCACCTTGGCCTTGGTCGGCACGCTGGCGTGGCGGATGCCGCGCGCCGAGCAGCCCGCGAGCTCCGTGCCCTTGCCGTCGTTGTCCTTGTCGTAGGCCGTCTTACCGTCACCGTACATAGCCATGACATAGGGGAACACGGTGCCGGGGCGGTTGTTCTTGTACGTATCGAAGAAGATACCGAGACCCTCAAAGTTATCCGGGCTGCCGAAGACAGTGCCCTGGGTGCCGCGAGACTTGGTCACCCACATGGCGAAGCCGTCGCCGTAGAGCTGGTTCTTGCCGTGAATCTTGAACTCGACTTCGATCTCCCAGTTGGTCGCGGTCAGAGGCACTCTGCTAAAGAGCCATCCCGTTTGCGACGGACGGTCGGACGTTAAGCGGATGTAGCTGTGGTAACCCCTTTGTTTAGCCTCTCTTTCTCTTTTTTGTTTCCTTTCTCCCCCTTTTCCTTATCCTTTGGTTATGGGCGGGATGCGACGTACGAGTCTGTTCGAATAATAGTATCTCCTCCAAAGTCGTACCATCTACTCGCCATGTCGGAATCGAGGTACGGCTACATTGTGAAGAGAGGTCTTAGTATATCGCAGGTCAGGGGGGTGACACGTGGATGCGGGAATCGCGAACCTGGTTCAGGGAGTGCGTTCGGAGCTGCAACACCAAAAGTCAGTTCTCGTCATCTTCTATAACTTCGGGCAAGTTGCGCAATTGATGCGCTCGGAAGTAGACAACTTACCGCGATGCTCTTAACCTCGCCATCGTCCGCCTTCGCGGCACCCCAGGCCATTGCGGCCAGCCACAGGGCCGACACGGATGGCTTGAACCACATGATGAGGAAGGTGCCGAGTCAGAACAGAAGGAAGAAACCGGGGGGAGGAGGGGAAAAGAGAGAAACTGTCGTCGCGCGCGCGTGGAAACAGAAAGGAGGGCCGCCGGGTTGAGGGTGGGAGGTGAAGTAGCCGCGAGGTCGGTCCAGCGACGAAAAGACGTCGTTCGGCACACGAATGGTGGTGGTGGGTTTTGCTCGTGTGTTCTTCCCAGCCGTTAGCTGTCCTCTTTTTTTGGCCGATGGATCCTGATTCCTGGGGTCAGCACGTTTTGGAGAGCTACTACCCCTGTCTGGAGGCACTAAGGAAGATTCCAGGGGGGAAGGTGCCTCTCAAGAGTGACCTTCGCAACCACCAACAGCAGTGCACTTTAGCTGCTAATTGGCGGGTCGGGCGGTCTTCAGGAGCCCCCTGTCTTCCAATAAGTGAGTCTGTGGCTGAGGCCCAGAGCCTCAGGTGCTTTGAGTGGTGGGTGCCTCAGCCACAACAGCCTCGCCTCGGTCGCAAACCTTCCGACTTTTTTGTGTTGCCAATGCCGTTCAGCCCAGCGCATTCGTCATAGGAAAAGAATTTCGCCAGTTCCAAACACCACCAAACGTCGCAATGGATTCCACCTCGGTCAAGCAAGCTGTCATGAAGCAGGTCCTCCAGGAGGCCAACCTGGCGAACGCTCGCGTTCTCATCGACGTAAGTGGAACCCTCGAAATGGACGTCAACGACAAATCAAATACTGACGGGCAATGTCTTCAACAGAAGCTCCAAGAGAACTGTTTCGAGAAGTGCGTCCCCAAGCCCGGCACCTCCCTCTCTAGCGGCGAGACTACATGCATGACCCAATGCATGGAAAAGTACATGGCGGCATGGAACCAGGTCAACACTGCCTACATCAACAGGATAAAGCAGGAGTCCGGCAACCAGTCTCTGCTGTGATCCACCAACAAGCAAATCGGCAGGAGTAAAAGGAAGGGCTGGATGTTTATGACTGTACTATCACTATACGACCACGAATCGCAAAGGAGGGCATCAACAAGCCCAAGGGAAGCTTGAGCTTGGGGCGTATATAAGGGCAAAAATCTTGCATGAAGGATTTTCCATCAAAGGCTCTGCATCAAGGCTAGGTACGCCGTGTACAGCAGAGGCAATAGAAAGGAAGAAGCATGGTCCACTCTCATAGCCTGTTTTCCCGAAAGCATAAAGGGAAACAAGAGAAAGCTTTGTTCTCGGGGGGTATCTTTGATCTTGGCCGCTGGACATCTACTGCTCCGCCAGCCCCTTCGCCTTCGCCTCCTCCGCCTCCCTCTTTCTCGCAAGGTAACGCTCCCTTGCGCTTGAAATCTCCCCGTCCGTCTTCCTCGTCTTCGTGGCCCTCTCCACCTTTTCCTTCTCCTTCTCCTCTTCCTCCCTTGACCTCTTGAGCGCCGCCTCCAACTGCGCCTCCATCATCCGCGTCTGCCGCTCGCGCATCGCGCCCTTGCCCCCGGAGCCGACGAAACCCGACCCGCTGCCGCGATCCGGTCTGGCTTCCCGCGGTCGCGCCGCCTCCTGTCTGACCTGTGCCTCCTTCTTCGCGCCGACGTTGAGGCCGCCCCTGAGCAGCTGCCGCTTGTCCACGACCTGCCCCTCCTCATTGACGGCAACTGAGCCGCCCTTCTCGTTGATCTCACGCGCCATGTCGGCCTCGGTCTTCTCCTTGGGCGCATCATCCTCCTCCTTCTCGGTCGCGGCAGGACCGGCCTTGGCCTTCTCCTCTGCAGCCTTGAGGACCTCGGCATGCCTCTCCTCGCCCTTGTTCAGCATGTTCTTGTAGAACGCGCTCATGCCTCCCGTCTTGTTCTTCTTCGCCTCCTCCTCCTCTCGCCTCTTCTCCTCCTCCTCAATCCGCCTGTTCTCCTCCTGCTGCTTCTTATACGCCTCCGTGACAAACTTCTCCTTGTCGGCGTACTCCTCGCCCTCCGCCTCGCGCTCCCTCGCAATCTTCTTCTCCTCCGCAATCAGCGCATCCCGCTTGCGCACCGACGCCGCCGCCAGCAGGCTGCTCATGTACTTGGGCTTCCTCTCCACGTCCTCCTTCGTCTCCTTTTTCGCCGGTTTGAACGACTCGTACACCCCGTCGTAGTCGTACACGCTGGGGTCCAGCTCCTCCGCCTTCTCGGCGTGTTTGCGGGACGCGAGGCTGCTCGAGAGGTCGCCAAACATTGCGCTTTCCTGTTTCTTTGCTTTCCCTGCCGGCGGGTGTGCCGGCGGCAAGGGATTCTTCGTCTTGGATTTTCTGCCGTTTTCTGATCTCGAGGTCGAGGATGGAAGGTCGAAGCCGCCTAGCTCGTCGAGCGTCTCGACTTTGTTCGGTTTGTTTGTCGCATCGTCGTCTGAGTCGTCGCCGCCGCCGCCGAATGCTGTTTTCCGCTTTGGCGGAGCCGCCTTGGACGCGCCAGGCTTTTTGGAGAGGGTCAGTCCGAATGATAGTCCTGGTTTGCTCATTTTGACCGTTCGTTGTTGAGGACGCAAGTTGAGAATCAAAGTTACCTTACGGAAGCGAGCCTGAGGTAAGGCAATTCCCATTGCGCCGTGCACGGTCCATTCGCGACCCACTCCTGCAGCCGGCCGTTCACCCCGGCACCGAGCTGCATCCGGAGCGGACCCGGTTGGTGATGCCGATTTACATGATCTGAAGCCTATGAGAATAGGTGTGTGTTCACCGCTAGACCTTACAGATGGGCATTGGCTACTGTTTGTGTAGTTCGTTGCAAGAGTCTATGAAAAGTAAATCTATCTCGTACACGTACGGCGGTCTCGCCGCTATTACAACATGTCTATACAGGGAAGTGCGCGAGACTGGTCAAATTTCCGTCTCATCCTCTGGCGCGGGAACTCAAGCCGAAACTCCTAGCAATATGTTCTCCCCAGCTCTTGGTAGAGACTCGAATTCGACGAATGATGATCCAAAAGAACAAAAGGAAAAGGATGGCTCCAGGCAACCCCTAGAGACAATTACAGTCTTACGCGGCCTTCTCCGCCAAACCATCGGCGAATGTCTGACTCGACACCACCACCGTTGCTGCTGCTGCCTGGTTCGTCGTCATCGCCACCCATCCATTTGGGCTTCTTGATGTCCTGGAACCATTGCGGGGCCTCGAACGTGTCAATCGTGTTCTTCATGCGGTGACCGAGAGACTCAAAAAAGTTTTCGTCTTCGGGCTCCTCGTCCCGGTACGGTCTTGTGCGAGACGCTTGTCCAGGCTGGCGATCATGCGTGGCTCGAACAGGCGACCTCGCCGGAGACGCTGCCGCGCCAGTGCGTGCCCCTGGGATGGTCAAAACAGGTGCGGACCTTCCGCCAACTTCAAGCCGTGCAAAAGCTTCCTCTCGTCGTCGCAAGGCAGAGTTACCGCCTAATTCACGCTCGATCAAGTCTCTTCCCTCTCTCCAGGACCCGGTTCCAAATACCCTGCCGTCGCCCTCATCATCATCCATGAAGTCCCCGCCGAACCCGAACATGCGCTTAATCTTGCCATACAGGCCGAAAAGAGTGGCAGCGACGGGGACGAGAACGAAGATGGGGAACAGGTAGTCGGCCCAGCGACCCATTGGGGTGAAGTCGATGAGTTGACCGAGGAACCCGTAAAACCGTGTTTTTGAGTAAATGGATTCAGACAAGAATGTCATGAAATTGTAGGATAGAGGGACGCTCAGCTTGGCGACCTGGCCAGCGTACCAGAAAGCCGATTCGTAAGCCGTATTGCGTCGGACGAGAGCACGTCCTCGCCACGTCTTCACCTCGGTCATGGTGGTAAAGGTAGCTGCGCACATGTACAGAAGCCAGAGCACCGAAATAACTTGACCGGCGAAACCGACCTGGCCCTTTTCGCCGACCCAATGATGAACAACTGTAAGGCGGATGACGGACAGCTGAGGGAATGCAGCCTTAATCACCTCAGACCAAACAATCAATGCCGAGGCCACCGCTAGAAATGCTCCGAGAAAGATGGCGCCGTACGGTTCGCAATGATAGTAGTACAGGTATCGGGTGTATGGTGTATGTACGGTGAAGCGGTCCCAGAATCCCGCGTGGGGTGACGGCGCACCGAACTCGAGCTTCTTGGAGGCTGCAGAGTCGAGAATAGCTTGTGTCTCTGCGGCTTCCTTCAAAAGATCGTTCCATTCGTTCACGTAGCGGGACCGCGCATGTCGAGCCCGCATCAGTTTCCTAGATAGATCCGCCATGAACTTTTCCGTAATGACAGTCGGCAGAGAACGGCTTTCGACAGCCACGCCCATTGTTGACCTGGGATGCGACTCTGGCAGGTTGGCGCTCTCGACGAGCTCATCGATCCATTCGCTGAACTTGACGGCGCTTCCTGTCTTTCTGCGGCCCAGCTCTGACACCTGCAACTCGACGTCCTCCAGGTTCAATAGGGAGTCCTCCATCTTCTCAAACAACTTCGGGGCCCGAATCTGTAATCTCCGCAGTCGCCCACTGATAGACGAGTACCGAAAAAGTCGTCGGGGTATTGAAACAAGGCCGTGGCCCATTAGGTATATCGCAAAAACCAAGCCGTAAAAGTATGCAAGCGCCATGAAAGAGGTCTTGAGTGTGGTAATGCTAGGTTGGTATCTGATGAAGAGGTACGCAAGGCCGACACCAGCCGTGCCGAGAACCATGACGTGGTACTGTGCATTCTGTCGGAGTGAATACTTGAGGCTGTCTTGCGGTTCGCGGTATCCAGAGTCGGAGTATTCGCCCAGGATGGGAAGAATAAACCTATCGCAAAAAGCGTCAGTGCATGGCACAAACTCGACAAAGGGGTGAAACTCCATACCATGTCAACGCGAACGTCAGCCAGTAAGTGATCCTCCATGAAACCAACAGCATGCGCTGGGGAAGCCAGACGCCACGGGTTGCCTCATCGTCGGTTCTCGCGCTCGAAGCCAGGTCGATCGGGACTAACAAGACCATGCAAGCGGGCAGCCATAATGCGAAAAAGATGGGCACAAGATAGAATGCTGGTGTGGTTCGTAGAGGCAGGTAGTGGCGCAAAATGAAGAGGACGATGA
Organism: Colletotrichum gloeosporioides; assembly: GCF_011800055.1. Classification (NCBI taxonomy): domain Eukaryota; kingdom Fungi; phylum Ascomycota; class Sordariomycetes; order Glomerellales; family Glomerellaceae; genus Colletotrichum; species Colletotrichum gloeosporioides. The sequence goes on along the minus strand of NW_025544655.1, from coordinate 375,891 downwards.
CTGAGATGGAAAGCAGCGCAAGAAGCGCAAAGATTTCGGAGGGCACCGGCGACGATGCGCTCACGATGTGTAACATGTTGTCGGCAATGTCAGGGGCGTGTCCATGGGTCGCGGTGCGGTGCGGTGCTCGATTCGACCTGGAGATGCTGTGATGCTCTTTAATTCGTGATCATTGGGAGCTGGCGGTGAAAAAGTCGGCGTTGGGGAGATTTGGCGGACGGACGAAAAGTTCGCAACGCGCAATGGAAGAAGGAGAGTGGGAGGTGTGCCGTAGAAAAGTGAGGTACACCTTTGCAGGCTACCGGATACCAAGGAGCGCCCTCAGCAAAGTGTTTTGGCAGGGACAACCACACAACTGCTGCGTGAACAGGGTCATGTGCACGGGCCCGGAGTGTTGGAAGGTCCGCAAGCAAACAGCAAGGTGCCTTATCTCGAGGGCGGTTTACGTCATCTGCACGGTACTCTCTGGAATCCACCAGGCAATGCACGCTCCATTTTAATTGATGAAGACTTGCGAGGCCCAATTTTGGCTCCCGACGGGTCCGCTTTTTGCCTCTTGGAGTTGGACCGCCCGTTCTGGTCCAGTCCAGATCAAGTTCCCATCCCCTGTTGGTTGAACTCGCACACGAGGTTGATTGATTTCCAAAGTCTCTCTCCCATTCCCCGGCCTTTCCTGGATCCAGTATTGGCTTGGCCTAGACTTGAGCCATGCTGCAACCGTTGCGTCGGGCCCTTGACAACATCGCATTTGCATCATGCATCTGGTGGCAATCAGCCCTGTTTTATGCACAGCGTTTGGTTGTCTACACTTAAGTCCTTGGCCGCATTATCAGATGCAGTGTTCCAACCCAATCTCATGTTGGTTCCTTGGAATTGGTTTTCAAGACTTCCTGGCCTGCAATACGAATTGGTAGCAAAGAGACATGCACGTTGGCCATGTTGTATCCAAAAGAAGGATGGATTAATATTAAGAAATAGTAAAAGGAGCGGCCTGTATCGCTTGATGCCAACTGTCTATCCCACAGATATAACTGCCAAAGTAACTCCATCTATAAATCCCATTTTCATGCTAATAAACTCATCATGAAGCAATATCAACGGTTTTAGAAAGTGAACTTCATCAGCGCTGGGTTGAGGAGGACCGGCAAAGCGAAGTGCGAAAAGATGGTGACGCACAACGGGTAAATGGTCGCAAAGGTTTTGATCTGCCACTCCTGTGGGAAAACGTAGTAGCCGCATATGATCAGTGCCGTGGCGCCAAAGCAGAACACGAAGGTACCCACAAAACTCTTGATGATTTTCGGAATCTCCTCGAGAAAGTTGCAGTTCTCCACCTCCTTCGATGTCGCACCCCATTGGATGTCGATCTCGAAGAAATGACAAAGCAGTGCCTTGGAGACGTGGAGAGAGATACCGCCAAGGAAGATCGTGAAAATGGGCATCCACTTGAAGTTTTCCCACACTAAAGATATGATTAGTATGCGAGAGGAGATACGGAGAGAAGCGGAAGAACTTACAAGCTGATAGAAGAGATCTCTCGCCTAGTCTGTAGCGAAGTATAGCCAGGGAGAGATTGCCAACAAGGGGGAAAACGACAATGATCGATACGTAGGTAGCGAATGAATCAAGATAGTACTTGTCATAGTGTCCCCAATACCATCCCGTTACAAAATAGTTCAGAACGGTCAGAGGCCATGAGGCTCCGATGGCGTAGTAAGTGCCGATGTAAGCCAGAATAGTCATCTTCCGGGGGAAAGCAATGTTGGAGAAGATGAACTTCTTGAAGAGGGGAGTGAAGGGGCCGCGGATGATCCAGAATCGCAGAGGATGAAATAGCAGTTCGTTGCAGCCGTACGCATACTTTTCCCAACGGGCCAACTCGTCGTAGACAGTCAGGGACACACCCTCCTTAAAACCATCCCCAGTATAGGCACCGTACCGGATAGAGTATCCGGCTGTCTGGAGACGCAATGCCATGTCAAAATCCTCAGACACGTGCGATTCGGACCAGAACTTCTCGTATCCATCTTCCTCGTCGAAGTACGAGGCGGCATCCTGGAGAGCAGACCAGCGCAGGACAGCGTTGTGGCCAACGAAAGGCGAGATGTCACCATTGGCGACGGCGAATGTGATCGAGGTGTAAATCATTTCCGTGAACCAGGTGACAGCCTGCTCGAAGAAGGAGTCCGAAACGTTCATGACTCCGGAGGTGTACTGGATGATGGCGACCTCGGGGGACGCGTCCATCTCGCTGACGGCGTCAAGCAGGCAGTCTCGTGGGACACGCGTATCGGAGTCGATAAGCAGAATGTAGTCACCGATTCGAATATTGCCATCGGCCCATGTGCGACCCTCAGACTCCTCGAGGACTTGGGTGAGAGCCTCGGCGTAGACTTGGTCCTCACTCTCTTGGCCCCACTTGTTTCCGCGCTCAATCTCCATGAGTTTCTCCTCCACTTTGATGCTTGTCATGAGCGCGTAGTTCATGTTGGAGGCCTTCTTGAAACGACCCTTGCGGAGGAAAGGAGCCTCGCCGGGGTTCTCAGGGTTGGGGTTGTGACCAGGACGGGAGACCCATCCCATATTGTGCTCCTCATAGAAATCTCTGCGAGCCTGAGCCTCCTCTTCGTCGATGAGCTGCATACCGTCATCGTTGACCAAAATGTTTGCGGTGCCACCCTGCATCTCGTACGTCGAGATAGCAGCCTTGAGAGAAATGACCGTAGGCTTGATAACGGCGTTAAGGCCCTCCTTGTAAACAGGCATCTGGATTGTGACATGGGGTAGCTCGCCTGAGTGAGGACTCATTCGGCGAGGGGGTTTGCCGGAGAAGTTCTTGGAGTTCTGGTTGACACCAGAGATAGGGCCAAATACCTGGAAGACGTTTCCAGATATTGACATGAAGAAGAACAGGGAGATGAAGAGCGTGACTGGTCCGACAGCAAGCAGAGCCAAGCGAGTATAGCTGTTATCGACCGTAATCTGCAAGGCGAGAGCTCGGTAACCAAGACCCAAGCAAGTAATCGAGAGAGCCAGTGCAAGAGCGACTACCATAGAGCTTGTAATCCTGGAAGGCCGAACCTCGGCTTTGAGTGCCTCCTCAAGAGCGGCGGGTGATAATTCTTGAATGTTGATGTCGACTGCTTTCTCGTTCTTTGGCTCATCTTCTTCCTCGCCGTCATCGGTCTTCCAAATCATGGAAATGATCATCTTCTCGATACTCTCTGGTCTAGAGAAGATCCTGTTGGCATCATCGTCCCATACAACCAGCAAAGGTGGGTCGAGGACGAAAGCCGCATACTGATGCTTTTGGCATCTGGGCAAGTCGGTCATCCTCGGAAGGACCTGCAGTTGCAACCCTCCCTCCAGGGCTACGGAGTCCTTAGGCTCCCTGCTGTTGAGAAGACCTTGGATGATGGACTGGATAACCGGAGTGTTCACTGTCATGGCACACTAGTCTAGGTCAGTTCTGACAATGTGATTGTGGTTCATTTTCCAACTTACGCTGACGTTGAGCTGGCCGACCATATCAAAGAATCCATACGGAACAGTCTGCATCTGAGGAGGGGCGCAGACGAAGTCATTGCGGCCCTTCTTGAGAACAATACCCTCACCCAAATTCCATGCCGATGCATAACCCTTTCTCAGCTGTTCCTGGTACATGCCGTGCACCGTTACGTCAGCTCTGAGATCGAGAATGCTACTCGCATGCTTGTCCCTCATGCCAGCAGTGAGAGCCAAGCTCACGGTGGACTGCCTGGCGGATGTCCTGGTGCTCTGGCTTCGGTACGGCCCCGGCTTCTCGGATGACTGCGTCGCGTTCGACGGCATAGGGAGGGTGTTACCCGAAGACTGTTGTCGGTGCTGTGGTGTTGACGGAGTTGGCTTCGATTGTCTTGTGGATTTGTTGGACTCGGAGCCTGCCGCCCGGGCAGGCGTGAGGTACGACTTGAAAGCATGCATCTCGTGATAGTCTCTGAAACGAACGAACCAAAGCTGGTCAAACCACTTTCAGCGTCTGGATAAAGAAAGAGTGACGCAGACACCGTAAGTGAGTGGATGGTGGAGAGGGAAACTCAGTCGCCCAGGGGACGGGAAGGAGGAGAGAGATATTTGAGAAGACCTCAATGCATAGTCCTCTCGAGTGGGCAAGGTCAGCAAGTAAGTCCAGGACAAAGGTTAGCCTAAGCCGCATGCACGGGGGCACCGGTAGCTGAGCAATATTGCATGGCCTGGCCGGCACCGCCATCGCGACAATCACAGCAACCATGGGGCGGCGGCAACGAGAGGCCATGCTCGAGTTAGGCCTGGAGGTGAACAAACGACGGCTGGATTCGAAAGCCACGGTGTGAAGGTGGGTTCCACCGGTCTAAGTCACCCGCGCGAGACGGACTATCAGGTTAGCTGAGAATTGATGACAAGCGGCATCGAATGGCTCCGTACATGAGAAGCTGGCGCCACCCGTGCGCTGCATGGAAGACGGGTAAGCAAGCACAAAGACCGTAGGGACATCCGCCCATCGTGAGGTAGTAGCGTGGCTCGAGGCGACAAAGCAGGCCGAGTCCTTATCGCGTAACTGCCTACCCAAGCGCCGCCGAGCCAAGCCGTTAGACTGAGAAGAGACATTGCACCCCTGTGAAGCCAAACACACTCTAGTCTATCGGCATCCCCTGCCCAGGCTCAGCACGGCATGCAGCCGTCATGAAATGGCCAAGGCGGGATGGCCAACAATATCCACCGGGATGGCGGGAGGACGTGGGATGCAGATAGATAGCCCATTTTCTGCCAGTACGCGATATCGGGAAAGAAGCAGACCGACCGTATTGGCGGAAATGCCCGATTGCCTCGCCGAGATCTCCCTGGAAGGAACCATCTCTCCTTCGAGAGTCCGTTTCGTTAATCCATGCTGCTCAGAAGGGGGAACAGAGTAATCAGGAACAGGACCGTGGTACCTGGTGCATCTAGCTCAGGAACGTCGAAGGCCGCCTTGACTTGGCGCCCTCCTAGTTGACGAAGAAGCTACGAAGGCTTCAGGAAGTGCTTTGAAGCTGGGACGAGAAAACAAAGCCAGAGACTACTAGTAGTTGTCTGTAGCCTAGAGAGGAAAGGTGCCTTTTGTCTCCTTTCCGCTTCGAGAAAAGGCTCGCCGCCAGTTCAGCCTCCGAGGGGTCTTTGACCACTGAGACACCACGCTTGTTTATATGGCTTGCGCCGGTCGGCTTAGATGCCAGCGCTAAAGTAGCGCCGTCCCTGAGTGCAAGGCAGTTGTTTTTAGACAACAAGTCCATTTCAACCCAGACCCCTGGGGGAAACAACAAGACGTGCCAGGCCATTCCGAGGTCTCGGTAACCTTATCTAGTACACTTGTACGAAGAATAGAACCAACAAGGGAGTCTCACACCCGCCTGAGTCGAAGAGTCTGTGACCTGGGCTTCCGTCGCCACGTTTAGTGGGATGTCCTCGGTGCCTCGTACGCGTAACAAAGATGCTGAACCTGGCGTCATGTTTCCATCCTCATGAAGAAACTGAGTTTGAATCGTTCTCAACGGTGGGTTCTAAATTGGAGGTTGTCAAGAGTATTGAATTCGCGAGTTGTGAGTTGGCACTCGCCACCGTGAGTGAATAAAGGAAATCTCCAGGCGCTCGCTTGCCGCGAGAAATCGGTACTTTAACAGTTCCAAGTGATTCAGTCAAGGCGACCTCTGAGATAATCGAGGACGAGGATTTGTTAGTGCACGAGTAGGACTGGGGTGTGTGTCTCCAAATGCTCGCTTTTGAAAGCGAAGGTATGGTTCTGATGGAGTGAGAGATAATGAGACGGGCCAGAAGAGTAGGAAAGTCGGTGGGTGTGCTGTGGCTTGCTGAAGCTGCGACATCTAGCTTAGCTCACCGCGTGTCAGGAGATTGTGCGTGTCCATGCAGGCATAACAAACATTAGGAAACCGTATTGATGCAAGCCTGCGAAGGTGGTCTCGTATGTATTCATGCGGGAGACGTGGGGGAGACGGCAGGACGGCAAGAGCTGGCAGGCGTGGCAGGCAAAGACGGCAAGCTAGATGGGAAAATGCATGAAAAGGCCGATAGGAACAAAAGAAAGAAAAAGCAGTGACGGAGGACGGTCGTGTAGATCCCAAGCCAGCCGGTGATTCCGCTTCCGGCGAAGTCCCTTTTGCTGTGTGTCTTCCAGGTGGTTCATGCTTTATGCAATAGCACAAGATGGCTTATTGCCTATCATGGCCACGGAATGCTGCCCATTGGTCGGGAACGCGAGAGGTGCAGGTACCCGCTCTATATATGCATCTATGCCGTCTTCAGCTCGCCGGCACTACGCCAGCCTACCATTCCCTCTTTGGCCGCGACAAATCTCCTCGCTCAAATCTTCCGCCCCCCCCTGGTCTATGCATGCATGCACCCATCTTTGCTGCCCAGCCGTCGTCCGCGAATCCGATGCCCTGTCGTCCCGTTTATATCAACTGGTGTGCTGCACGACCAGGAATATTGGACGAAGTTCCGGCCGCATCACCAATCCGTCCCGATGGTGGCGCCTTTTCGGCCATTTGATTGCCTCTGCCGTGTCGCATCCCGCCGACGTATCATCGTCTCCTTTTTCGACCAGGCTCGCTGCAGTTCCTGCTAGCTGAATGATGAAAGTGGAAACACTCGACTCCCAACAAAGAATGGTCCTGATGAGGTGGCTCATCCGCCGATCAAAGAATCAACAAATGTCGGCTCTGCCACCAGAAAAAGTCAAACACTTCATTCCTGCTTCGACCAGGCCCGGTGCGGAGGCCTTGTTGCCGTCCGTCGGCCCGCCTATCGCCCAAGGCCATACAGTCACCCTAACGTCTTTTCGAGCTTTGTTTTCGACCGTGAGGCCGAGCGCCGAGAGGATCTGCGTCTCTTGGACGTGGCATTTCGTCAACATAACGGCCCGTTCATCCCGCATCTGTGAGATGCATCGAGACGCATGAGATTTGTGTTGCCGCATGTTGTCATCGAATAGGTGGCAAGTCGCCAAAATGTCATGGGGTACCGGTTAATTTGAGCTATCAAAGAAGCGACAGACGGTTTGTGCAGATCCCGTGCTACACTATTGCCATCACGCATTTACACCTCCTGGTTTGCCATGTTGAACTAACCGATTCTGACTTTTGCCCAGCTTTGCTAGGTCGATGAGCAGAGTCTTCGACAGTGGACACACACCACGCCAACGATAACCCAGGGCAAATGTTCAAGGGTGGAAGCCCCGAATGGCCCATTGCCGACCCCCACTTAGAACTCGCAGCTGAATCCAGAGTCGCATTGTAGAGAATGTCGTCCTCTTTTGGTTTCAAACACCTTTGAGCACCTAATCGCACCACGAACGATTTAACGGCACCAATATCTACCTCAACGCAGAAATTGGGTCATCACCTTATTTTCGGACCAGATTGACGAACACACGCCGCGGGTGCATATTCGTGCCATTTAATTTCCCCGAGTCGGAAAACTTGCCGCGACAAGCCACAGATCGATATTGTGGACGGCTTCGATCCAACTTTGCTATCGACTTGTGCAACCAAATACGAGTTCTGCTGTACTTCCGGCCCTCTTCGTCGGCCCCGTCAAGCTGCAGGCTGCAGTCGTCTCCTCCCGCCGCCGGTAGGTCTGGACCGACACCATCAAACCGCTAGACAACGAACCACGACTAGCTCTTATCATGTTTCTTCCCGCGTGGCCTCGATCCTGGCTATTTTAGGAAACCACATGCCTCGAAGCAGACATCATCGCGAATTAGACACGTCAGAAGGCCCCCTTTTTCTGACAGTTCTCCTCGCTGTCAACTGGGGCGGCTTGCTGTCTCATCGCTCAACACACAAAAGATATCTTGCTTTTTGCACCAGCCAGGCAAGATTTACGGCGGCCAAAAGCCAACACATGGATTAGTGGTGCGCTCCAGGGGCATGGAATCCCAATTTGCCCCTGAACAGCCTCTTTTTGATGCTAAGGGTTCAGCTGTCGCCTCCATTGGGAAAATCGTGCTTGGGCTCGGACCCTGCCGCGAGCCACGAACACGCTACCCTGACTTTCCAACTCAGCCCTCATTTAACCTCCAAGATGGAATCTGACAGGATTTCAACTTCACAAGCAAGGAGCTGGTCCCAGGGCCATGGGACTTACCGCGCGCGGAGCTGGTCCACACTCCCGGAAAATTCTACCCTAGCCATGTGAGGCTATCCTCACAATTGAATGGCTAGTGCCGGTCTGATAGAAGGTCTAGTATATACCAGGGTCCAATATCAAAGTCTGCTGTCACTGGGCTGGCAGCTTGTTGCTTCCAAGGGAAGCCGCAGTTCTCGTTATCGTCATATCTCACTGTGTCGTCCTCAAACAAGTGGGTGGGGAAACTGCACTACCAGTCATACTCAGCCAACCACCGTAGTTTCGTGGTGCTGTTGATGGATCCAAAGGAAGGATAAAGCAAGATAACTGCACCTGGATCCCGTGGTTCTCATCTAGGACATTTGCCAAAGGCTGGCATGCACTTAAGCTGATCAGCCTTAGCCGGTACGCCGATTCATCACGCAAGATAACGCAGATGATTTCCCAGCCCTGCCTCGCCGATAGTTAGGATCTTCGTTACCCACGTTGCCTTGGGTCATTCGCGTTCCCTCGTATGGAGCAATACCTGGGGACGCTATAAGGGTTGCTCTTTGTTGGCGCTAGATCAAGATTTCTGGCTCCTTTCAAGCCATGTTGCTTCCACTGCAGGTTCGCTCTCGGTGCTTCAGGTCTTTCCTTCGTCATGCCTTGTCAAGTAGACAATCTTCTCTTAGTTGGCATGAAAGTATCTCGTTGACAGCTTCGCCAATCGCTGAATGATATTACGCATGATCACAATCATAACCAGTCACGAGCCGCTTGTAGCGTCGTCATATCACGGTCCTTGAGCCAATCTTGGTTTGAACGTGTTTATGAAAATACATCAACCTCTGACATGAATCCCTAAGCACACAGCATTCAAAGCAAACCAATGGCTGGTCTATAGGAGTACCCGCTCACTTCATCAGAGCAATCGTCTTCATCATCTCGAAATTAGGGAGACCCAGTCCCGTCACAGGATCCCAGCCCTGAGTTCCGTTCCATGTTGCAAAGGGAATGACGCCGGCGCCCTGCAACGGCTTTCCAGACTGCAAGTCCACACCGCCGCAGCCCTGCGCGACACCCGTGTTCACATCCGTCAGGCCCCGGAATCCTCGCTTGTACAACCAGGGGTTCATGAAGCCCATCGTCGGCTGGCCGACACGGATCCTAGCATCGTTGAGAAGGCCAACCAGACCGGCAACCAGCGGGGCAGAGGCGGACGTTCCTCCCGTGCCGACGAGCCGGTTCGCGTTGACGATCGGAAACGGTGGGCTGGCAGAGTGGGCCGAGATGTCGGGAAACCCACGGCCGGTGAAGTTGGCGAACGGCTCGTAGTACTTCTTGGTCTCGGGAGAGATGCTCGTCGCCAGGTACGAGGTCACCGCGGCCTCCTGGTACCACGCCTGCTTGAAGTAGTTGCTGAAGCCACTGCCGGAGGCGACCCACGTGATCTCGGGGCCGAACGCCTGCGTGCCTCCCACGGCGGTGATGTATGGGCAGGTGGCGGGGAAGGTCGGCGTGAACTGGGGAGCGTTGCTGCCGTCGTTGGCGCGGCAGGGGGCACCAACGCCAGTGTCACCGCTCGACTCGAGGACAGTCACACCGCGGAGGCCCATCATGCCGATGAGGTTGCACACGCGCGTGGCATACTCGATGGGCACCGTCTGTTCGTCGTCGCCGTACGAAACGGAGAGCACCTGCGGGATGGCAGCGTTCTCCTGCGTCATCATGAACTGGTAAAAGTCTAGGAACGGCTCGTTCTGGTTGTCGGCCTGCGTCGGCGTGCGGAGGTTGGGGATCAGAGGCGGCTTGCCTCCGGTGATGAACTGAGTGATGGGAAGGTTCTTGACCGCGGCGGCCATCACCTGCGCGTCAAGGTTCGCCTCGCCGATCTGACCCTTGGGGTCCTGATGGTCCTGGCCTCCGTTGACGAGCACGCTCTTGAAGCTCTGTGGCGGCAGCTGGAAGCGTGTCAGGAACGCCGTGAGGTCGTCCTGGCGCGCAGACTGGTTCAGGAAACTCGCAAAGCCGACGCGGCTGCCGGCGGCGGGGTCAGCTTGGTAGGCGCCGTAGTTGTACGCCAGCTCGAAGCAAGCCGGGGTGAAGGCCTTGGAGCAGTTCGCCGTGGCGCCGGGGGGGTTCTGTCCCTGTCTGCGAGCCAGCGGGGGAGGCATCGGCGGCATGGCACCAGCGGGCATCGGAGCCGCGAACGCGGGGTCCGACTTCATCTTTCCAAAGTACGTCGTGGGCGTCACGAGCTCAATGTGCTCCGCCATAGTGTCGGGGAGGGAGTATTGCGGCGTGCGCAGCTTCATCGTGCCCTGGACGTCGTAGTAGGCGAAGTTGGCTCCGAGGATTCTGTTCGCGGTCCCTACGTCCGTCGCGAAGTTGACGAAGCGGCCCCCGTCGGTGTACGAGACGTCCTTGACGTTCTCTTTGGCCAGCCACGCCTGCACCGCGGCGACGGACTGCTCTGCCGGCTTGAACATGTCGTTGACCTGCGCCGCCGACAGGTACTTGCCGTAGTTGGGGCTGTCGGGGTCGGAGACGTCCTTGAGCATGGGTTCCAGCTTGTCGATGTTTTGCAGCTTCAGGCCGATCTGGAGGTTGATCTGCTCGCCTTCGGCGGCCATGTTGACCATCGAGACGCCCGAGACGAAGTTGGCTGCTCGAGACATGAGGCGGGCTTCGACTGCGACGGCAGCGGCCGCCAGGGCCAGGAGGGCCTTGAGAGGAGCCATTCCGGCTGGCCTTTTCGTTGGATGGACTCGGGGAGGGGATGAGGATTATCGAGTCGTCGTTCGCGTCTCTCAGAGGGCCGAATCGTAGAGTTATTCACAACTAGGGACAGTGGCCAACTACGACGAGGCACATGAAGGAGACACGAAAATTACAGGCAAGTTGACAAGACGAGACGATTAGAAGTACGGATCACGAGTCGGAAGACAGTCGGCTCTACGGTTGTATCCGAACTACCAACCCCAGGCACAGTTTCTCCTTCTTACTCGGGGGACAGTACTGCAACTGCTGTTTGCCTTCGATCCAATGGCCCTACCGGGGCCAGGTGTAATGGTTCAGACAGTACATGTCGTAGAATCACGCTGCGCAGTAGGGCAGGTGCAGCCCTTCCCGCGCAGGTTTTCGTCTGAAGGCGTCCAACCGGCGGGATCAGACTTTAAGGTTACAAGATCCCAAACGTGCAAGCTGCACGTTTCAATACCTGGACCTTGCCCTCACGCAAATACAAATCTGGCCGCGGGATAGCCGACACAGGAGGGAGGTGTTTTCTGAGGGAGCGCAATGCAGGAACGCCGAACCTTATTTCCTTTTCGCGGAGTGCAGGCGCAGAGGAGATCGATCCCGCGCGTCCCACGGTTTGGTACGGCCACTTATTTGCCATCCATCACGTTCCGCAACCCACATTCCCAGCAAACTCAACGCTTGCCTTGACTGGAGCGGGTCATATACTCGCTGGAAATTTAAGGTGTGAATCATGTCAGTTGCAAAGTCTTTCGATAACCTGACTTGTCAATCACATCCGTGTCCACGACCACACGATTACGTCTCCTCTGCAGGTTGACGCGGTTAATCTTCCGCCATACCTTAGGTTTCCTTCCTGTCGTTCGTTCGTGTCCTTGGCACCGGTACTGCTGTTCTCTGGTTCGACAGGGGGAGGACGACGAAAACACAGGACGCCGAAATTGAATGCCTAAGATGCCCGGAATAGCCTCCGTCGCCCGCATTATGGAGAAACAAGACATGAAGCCGCATCGCTTGGCAAATCCTGCTGCGAAAGCTTGATCGTCGCAGTGAGAGAAACACCCCGCCAATCTGCGCGGGGCGATCCTCCCCTGGAAGAAAAAGCCAAGAGAACATGCAAACAAGCAATTGAGCCGCGCTGCTAGCGCCGTAGATCCAATCAACCACGCACGGCAGAGTGCTCTTTTCTCTCTTCCAAGGAGATGACCGCTCGACGGCCCCTTCGCCTCCCGAAAAATGATTTGGATTTGATGGCCCCGGCGGGCGAGGGTCCCGGGGGAAAGCCACCAGGTGCCCGGGAACGGATGGTTCCTGGGAGTTTCCGACCACTGGCGGCCTTCTCCCCCCTCCCCCCTTATTTTCTTGGCAAAATGTGTAAAGTTGTTTCTGCGCCGGGCGTGCTCTTTGGGCAGAGCAAACGGGATGGCATGGTCACAGCGGTCTCTGCATTGTTTAGGTTCCGAATCCGAGCCGCACTCCGGTCTGGCGCCTGACCCCTTTCGGTTCTGGAGAGACCAAGTGGCTGACCACTACTGAGACGGGACGGCCCAGGAGCTTCTCCCGTTGGATCGTCGGTCTGGATCATTCGTCAACACCATGATAGAGCTTGATGGGCCGGAGCCGTATCCCAGAGAGACACATCACCACTGGTAATATTTCTTTTGTTTCCGTGCAGAGTTTATCTGGTTATTTTCTAGATGCTACCTAGTCATACAAAAGAGCACGAAACGCCTAAGTTGAGCACGGGGAGGGAGAATCCATCCCATCTTGGACAACATGAGGCGGTGGTAAAACACGAAGGAAAGTTGTTCCGACCGGCGCGCACCACAACCTTTCTGATGAACACCCACCCACAACCGACGGGTAGAATCATGACTTTCGTTAAACACATGAGACTGCAGAGACTAAGGCCGGCCGTTTCTACGATAATCCATCTGTGCGCTTCGATATCGTTGCCGTGGCGATGAATTCGAACTGGTTGACGGGCGGCACGAACGGAGCCAATGGGGGTGCCGGATGGTTGTTTGGGATTCTGATCTCGACCATGGCTTTGCGACCGTCGTATGGAAATTGAAAGAATCTGGTTGGTCTATTGTCAGCAACACATTCATTCAAGTGAATTGCGTAGAGAGTTTGCCGCCCGGCCCCTTACCTAGAGTCTTTGTACAAGTGGCTCACAGACATCATGAAGTTTGAGGCTGAGCGGAACTCGACGACCTTGAACGAGAAGAGGTTCGTTGCTGACGTCCAGCAGAATGCTCCGTTGATGGGGAAACTGTTGTTCGGGCCATTGTCAGGGGTTATCCCGTCCCAATGCCAAGTTGCATTACAGTGAGCGCCGTTGATATCGACGACGCCTTCTGTGTTGTAATCATAAAAGTCGACTGGCATTGCCATGTTAGTGAGGCACGAATATGATGTTGAACTGAGACTTACAATCGAGTGTACAGTTATACATATCTGAGGTCTCTGTCTTTTGGCAGACGGTAGCCAGGTTGCTCAGTGTCATGTTCAACCATGGATATCTGAACCGGCTGGCCTCTTGGTGGATCTTCTCGTCATCTTCCAACGCCATCGACAGGGAGGCTACGAGAGGTATAACAGACAGCATGGATATGAAGAAGAGAGACTTCATCGTGCTTAGTGTTGTGATGACTGAGACAGTGTGGCTGTTGTAAATAGAGACTAAATCTCTCAATGTGTATTGTGAGGATTTCGGGTTTGTTCGTTAAATTTGACTCAAATGCCGTCAATTTATGGCCTTCAAGATTGATCTTAGGCCATTACTTATAGTTATAGATTCGATGACAGCGCATTCTATGCAGTCTTCCCCGTTGCCGCAACCGCAACCGAATGTCGTCGTAGACCGCCTCGGACTGCAAAGTCATTGGAGCAACGGCATCATGTACCCGGCCGATGATATGGCCAACGCGGGCCGGTGCGAGAAGCCGTCGTTGTGCGCGTCTACGGGCAAACCCCGTTCGTCACACATACGATTTTCAACCGCCTTTCGAGGGAAAGCTGGACGCGGTGCCAGCCAGTCGCCGGAACAGAAGAGCCGAAACCAGGACGAGGGTACCTGCCGAGAGGTTGCCCGTGTTTCCCGGAGATTGTTGTCACACCGAGGATCATGGCATTCAGGTCACCAAGAAGATGGAGAGAGTCCAGACGGTTGTGGCGCAAATTGACAAGATGCTCAGTCTTGACCACTGGTGGTGTGCCCGATCACGGTCTAGAGTTCCTACGCCCAGATCATTTGCTGAAGGTGTCGAAAACGAGGCGATGTTGCTCGGCGGACGACAGGTCAGGCAACTGGAACAAAGTGAAACTCGTGATCAAGATCAACGCTTGGGTTGCAGCAAGAGCTTGTCGTTGAACTTCCTATTAGTGACTCGCAGTGGACGGTTGTGTAAGTCGGCCCGCGGGCGACCAGAATATCGATCCTGAAAGAGCCAAGTATGTCTGCACAAGTCATACCCATGCGGATGGCCAATCTCCTGCACATAGTAGGAGAACATGATCCAACCAGGGCGGCGTGTGAGTTACTGCAGATGGGGCGGCTAGGCACAGATGATTCGTTTTCTCGTGCAACCAGCCTGGAAAGTTGCTTTCGAACGCTGCCTGTGGCACCATTTCGGTGGCGGAATGGTTGCCGGACGAGCTCTGTTTGCTTGAGCAAGTTGTTTCTCGGTCTTCTTCGAACCAGAATGCATGGAACATCGGCTCCCAGCAAGAAGCATACCCAGCCCCCTGGAATGCTTCGCGTAGCATTATCAATGCAGCCATCCAGGCCGCGATGCTGCGCCTTGAGTCCAAAAGGGCTCTCAATTTGTCCAAAAATGGTCATGTGTGTCAGAAAGTGGTATTTTCGCAGGAGCCTTGACACGTTGTTGTCCAAAAGATTACTGAGGGCCTTGTTTGCGACTGCATACAAGCAGTATCTCAACTCGTTTCCTAAGGTCCAACCCGTTTCCTAAGGTCGCTTGAATGTTCCGTTTCAGGCAGCAAAGACTACATACCGGCGGTGAAGAACTCTCGCAGCGGGCCAATCAGTCAAGCCGGCCTCGCGATGATGTGCGTGTCGTCGATCTCCGAGGTGAAGCCGTCGTACTGCTCGAGGAGTCACAGCTTCATTGACCGACTAAACGCCAAACACTGCTCTTGTCAACGTGATGCCAACTTTGAGGATGAAGATATCTGTGAAAGCGGCAAACATGCACACCGCTTCTTAGCTGCGAGGCATCAAGACTGAGCCTGAGCTCCTCATCGAAGCATCGACGAGCTCCTTCCATGCGCTGACCGGCTTCGTGTGACATGCAGTTGCTCAGAGCCGAGAGTAAAGGGGTCAGGCAGTGTCGCCAAACACGGCGTGGCTAGCATCAGTGCTGAGTCCAGGGTCGTCGCCACGAGGTCTCGTCGTGTCGGACGGCAGCATTTGGCTCAACGGACCATCTTCATCGGGAAGGGCCGTGGCAGGCAAACAAGGAACTCCTGTAACGGATAGAATAGTATGCTGAGGAAAAAACGTTAATCGAACGACGGGTTCTCGCCTTGAACACGAGCCCCAGAGGTCAGCCGCCGCATTCCTGGGCAAGACTGGGCAGCACAAAGGGGCTGGATGGGCAAGAAGGTGGTAAAACTTGCGAGGGTAATCGCATGAGTATACCAGGCCAGCCAAGACTGGTTGGTAGTGGCCGATGATGTCGTACGCAGATATTGTCGATTGTAAGCGGTTCGAGGATGGTCAAGAGATGACTGGCTGACTGTCGTTGAGGCTGATGCCGTGGTGCAAAAGCATTGGGGAACAGCAGAGCTAAAAGATGTCTCCTTGGCTCATACGCCGGAGTTGCAGGAGTCAAGCTCACAGAAGGTACTGAGATGAGCATTTGGGAAAGTATGTCTCTTGCCCTTGCTGTTGCCCGTTCTATCACGTCGTCGTCTCGGGTCTGGATTTCCAAGTCGCTACTCCATCCGCCTGGTAATGACTTCCTATTTAATACTTCGCCTCTACTACCATCATCTTCACACGTCAATCTCCATCTTAATTCCGGTGAGACCATCAAACTCTGCACTGAAATGTTGTTGAATCTGATTGCAGCGCAGACGCAAATAATCTCTGGAAAATCCCAGACTAGCACTGTTTTCAGTGGCACCACGGCTCATAGGAAGAATGAGATATCCGTCCTCTTTCTGGAGGTCTACGTTGACCAATCTATGGGTTCTCTACAAGAGATTGCCTATTTTTGCTGTGCTAGAGCTACCCCTTTTCCTGTGGTATCGTACTCTACTTTATCATCGTCGTCGCCACTATAATCGTTATCATTACTTCATCGTCCTTATTATCTTCGATCTTCGTCATCGTCGTCGTTGCTACTACTATTACTACTTCTACTTCTGCATTGAATAGGAGTAATGAACTACACAGAAAATATAGCCGCACACACACACAGGAAAACCAGGCGGTCTTCTCTACAATCGCATCACCGAACTATAATGGCAACGCTAGACACCAGACATAACGCCCCATAGGCTAGAACGCGACAAACATCTACGTCGACAGTCCCAAGCCGCTTGTCGGGAGAATGCCGACATGATGAGCAGACAAAAGGTCCCAGAGCGGAAATGCCGTCGTTTGCCGGAGCTGGAAGCCGCGGGTCACGGACGGGACGGGACGGCAAGGCAAAAACGGAGCATGAAATCCAAAGGAATATGGCCGGCATCTCCGAACGCTCGGGCTCCGTCCCGTTCAGATACGACGCGCCGGTGGCGGTGCCGCCCTGCAGGTGGATCGCGAAGGGGAATCTGCTTCGTTCGGTTCAGCCTTAATACCAGCGTATCTTCTTCCTTGCACGTGTACAATCTTGGGGGCTTCTATTTCCGCTCCGGGCCGGGTCATTTTAGGCTTTAGCACAGCGTTTTAAGGGCAGTCGAAGTGCGCAAAGTAAGGTAGGTAGTATCAACATTCGGACTGTGTTCCGCGTCTAGTGATTATTGGGGGCCACATGAGGTTGTATCGGACCCGTACGCGGATTCGATGTCCGACCAAGTCGCGCTATGCACGGGCGAGATCTCGTGTTTGTGGAAGGTGTGTGTGTGTGTGTGTGAGTGTTCTAGAACAGGTCTCGTCTGCATGTCATGTTCCAATATATTGACGCAGAAGAAGACTGGAACCGGGAGCTCAGCCATGACAGCGAGCGTTGGATTCGGTCCAGTGCTAGGTCTGGCGTGGGATGATGCATCGGCATTCAGATTTGCCCGTCGAAACAAGACGACCTTGACGCAGGACGTCGATCATGTCGCTCGTCAGGTGAGGCACCATGCCTGCATATCTCTGCCAGATTGACAGCAGGTCTTGACTCGACGTCATTCAAAGGGTCGAGCTCAAGAGGTGTCCAACTCGCGCGTCTATTCCAAGAACTCCTGCCAGGATTCCGCTTTGCATGGCAAGAGGTTGGACGGCGGGCATGGTTCTCTCTGGTGGTGTGCAGTGCAGGTGAGATCTGCGGCAGGCAGTTGGACGGATCCCTGAGTTCTTAGGTGAGCTGAGTCCGAGCTAACGCCGGATTGGGATTAGTGGTCTTGTGGAGAGATCCCGACATCCCACTGGGAAAGAAATAAATGGGAATTTGGGAAAGCCCCTTTTTTTCCTTTCTTGCGCTATTAATAGACATTCGCCTGAAAACTAAGTTTTCTGGACGGAGCACGAACGAAGAAAAGGGCCCTCTGCTTCTGGGTTGGAAGATGGATCCCTGTCGATACCACAGCCTTACTCGGCACGCCGCCTGTCTGCCGGCCGCATCGAGCTTGAGCGTCCTCTGGTGAGGAGTTGCAGTCTGGATTGGGGACGGATGTTGACAGCACACTGTAATCAAGTCCTAACGAACGACGTTGTATTCTACCCGCAGACATGGAGCGCCAGCCACCTGGAACTCGGTTGGAAAGTTTCGCAAAGTTCCAAGAGGTCCTAGAGCAACATGTAAAGAAGGCGGTGAGCTTGTTGCTCAGGACGGGTTCCAACTTCACACACAGTCATGACCCAACTGGCTGGGAAGGGGTCATGACTCATTTCAAATGACCACGAAGCTCGTAGTTTTATTATCGTAGCTCGTCAACTCGAATAATCACTCTGATGAGCTTACTGGTGGCCCGAAGTCTTGGTATTCTCCTTCCGGGAAGTGGGCTATTAGTAGCTCTTTTCCCCCAAAAGAGAGTGACTCCACTTGAGCTCTCGGCCGAGGTTTGTGGTTGCAAAGTCGACAGCTGTCCGACGGGGTTGTACGTATGAAAATTGGCCTTTATATTGCAGTGAAATGGGGTGCGGATCGGAGGTCCAAACGATTCATGATACACCCTGGCTTACACCCTGGGCAGCTCAGAGAAACGGCGCACCAACGTAGCCGCATGAACAGAGTATGCGACGAGAACCTGTGATTAAGCATCTTGAGACGATATAAGAGTTGTCAAGTATGGGCTGCAAGGAGACACATCATGCCAACTCATGCGCACCAGATATGGCGTGCGATGTCGCTGTGGGATTTCGCGTCGTTGAGGCCGCGAGCTGTGCCGAGGCATCACCGAGAATGACACAGCTACGGGGCACGCCGTAAGGTGGAAGATGATTGGACGGGTTCAGTCCATGTAAAGTTGAGCTCCCCACAGCACACATTGTAAAGTTTCCGAGTTAAAGAGATGAAAGGGGCCAAAATACACCTTGGCATCTTGAAGCTCCTGGAAGCAAGGTTGTTTTAGGGCTGAGCTGTCCGAGAGCTGCTGCGCCCTTTAGGCGGGGGAGGGGAGGGGTGCTGGGAGCAGCAGCAAGATTGACTGACAGACAGCTTCGGCGCTCGCCTTGGTTGCTAAGAAGAGTATTCAAGGCGATTCTGCAATGCTTCTTCTTGACATGTCGTCATTGTCCCTTTTTTGAGACTGCCGAAAAGTTGGTGCATATGGCCGAGCAGGATATGGACGTGGGGTTGCATTATGTCGTTGCTTGCTCGGAGACAAGAGGCTGTGGCGTCGCGGCCGCAAGAGCAGAGGAAATGTGCGCGCATGCACGGATTGCGACGTAGTTGCATGCGATGCCAGGGTCCAGGTCGCCATGAGTGAGAGCCCAAAACTCTGTTCGGACCTGAATCCAGTCCGCAACCAGCCTGCTGGCACAACCCCTCGTCTCTCTCCGTCCAGTCTGTCATCTCTCCCTCAGCCTCAGGCCGGGCAACGCACAAAGCGGTGCAAGCGGTGCATGCCGTCAGTCGGTGTCATGCTGGACTGGATTTTCGAGCTCTCTCTTGGGCTGGGCACCTGTCAGTCGTAGTCGCGGTGTCGGTGATTTTTTGACAACGGGGGCGCAGGGCCAAGGAGCCAGGTTACGGCCTGCGGTGTGGGCAGGGTGGCATCAGCAGCGAGACAGCCCGCCGGTAGCTTGCCGAAGGACCGAGAGGACGGCAACGGCCAGCGGAGGCCGATGGCACTAGTGTATTGTAGAGGACTGGGGTGGTGTTTCTGTGAGTGGTGAGTGACTGCTGAAGGATGTGCGCCTGTTTCGTTGTTGATGTTGGTAAAGGTGGTGAGAGCTGGAATTCTGGACGAAGCTTGTGTTTAATTAAATTGCTGGCGACCCTTTCTTCTGCTGAGGTAGGTAGGTCCAGCTCGCAATCATCTCAAGTTGGGCCACCTAGACAGAGCTAGTGCCGCAATCCGATGTCGAGAATGGCCCGGCCACTGCTCGAGTTCGGACCTTCGTCTCATTTCCTGATCTTGTCATCCTCCAGCCGTCTGACTGGCGCTGGTGGGCTGTGTGTGAATGGCATTGGCTGCACACCCTGTCGACAGAGCAAGTGGACAAAAGAAACAAGACAGACATGCTGCTGCTGCTGCTGCTGCTGATGCTGCTCTCCAAGTAAGCCTGACAGGCTCTTTCTCTGTCTCTCTGTCGTGTTCTGAGATGGAAGCCGAGTCCGCCGTACTCCGTATGTGGTGGGGAGGAGAGAAGGACCAGCCCAGGAAAAAGGCAACTGATCAGCCCTATCCTGGATCCTGGCGTGGCATCCCCAACACGACGACGCTATTCGCCTCTCCCTCACCTTCCCTCTAAGGCTCGGCTCTTTTCTGAGTCTGATCATTGTCGCATTCCCGTCTAATCCGGTCAGGTGCTGCTGCCGAATCTGCCCTTCACATCCTCTTCAGCATCAGAAGCCTCTTTCGAGCCATCTGCTGTCCATCGTAGCTCCCCGCCTTTGTCAAGCCATCGGTCTCTATCTTGCCGTCCTCATCGGCCAACAGAAGGACACTACCATTCCGTCCCGATAGTCAACCCCCCTGACGACGCTGATCGAAACCCGTCTGTGTTTCACCAAACGACCCCAGATCCCTCCCCCGCAGCACGCAGCACTCGCATCAGCAGCGTGTCGCTCATCCCCCTCGTCGGGTCACAGCGAGTATCCGTACTGTACTGCACTGCACCTCTGCAGGACTCAGTTAACCGCCGTTCGTCTGAACAGAGCCAGGGCCACAGAGGAGAGGTAGACATCCCAGAAACGAAAGGCCACAGAGCCAGCCGTACGTCGACCTCGCAGTCCCAAGGACACGAAGACGACCAGGCGCCCCCTTTTTGAACCCCTCGGGCCACTCGCTACTTTTGCTTTTCGACCTGCCATTGTCCGTGAATGGCATAGCGCTGCATGCCGGGAAACAGAGACAGCTTCCGTCAAATCACCTCTTCGTACCTCCCTAAGCCATCGGCGACACCCTAGCAAGCATTCAACAAGCCTCGCCCACCAGCGAATCCAACAGACGCAGACGCAGGCGCGGACGCGGACGCGGACGCGGACCTCGACAGACAGACGCCCAACCAGACAGAGCACCCCCATCCCCATCCCGTCGCATCCTAGACAGCTGACAGACGAGCTGCCGCTGGGATTGACTTGTGTGCACAGCCCCAAGGAAGCCCCTCCACGCTCCCCCTCCCCTCCAAGGGCCCCAGGGAACCCAGCACGGCATCCGCTTCTGCAGCCGGCGTAGCCAATCCAGTCGGAGCCGTCTGGTTCTGCCTGCTGCTCTCGCCGCTGGCGGGCTGGGACTATCTTCGTTTTGGCGGGCACAGGACGACACCACGTATCCAATCCGTACGGACGTTTGATTGAAGTGAGTGAGAAGTGGACAGACTCGACAGGGTCGCCAGACGCAGACGCGCAAAAAATAGGAACAGGGACCAGCTGGCCGGGCTGGTCAATCTCCAATCTCTCCCCGTCCTGTCATCCATCGGCCATCCTCTTGCTTTCCCTTTCCTGCTTGCTGCCGCTCCGCCGCGCTGCTTGCCTGCTTCTGCTGCTGCCGCTCCTTTCGCTCGCCCGCCCGCCCGTCTGCTTGCTTGTCTTGTCGCTGCTTGCTTGCTTCTGTCAACTCTGGGAAACTTGGAACTGACTGACTGGCTTGGGTGACTGGTAGACAGAGGGACAGAAAGTGAGAAAAGACCCCACGCGGAAGAAACAAGAGAAAAGAAAGAAGCAAGAGGCCGAAGAAGACGGAAGCCAAAGACAGTGAGAGCAGAGCTGAGCTTGTCACTCACACTCAGAGCAAGAGAGTGAGAGTGAGAGAAAGCTCCATTCATTCCCCTCCTCCTCATCCTCCACCCCCCGTCTCCCGTTCCCGTCTTGTGTGTGTGTTTCTGCTGCTCATTGTCAGTCAACACACATACAGACAGACACACATACACGGGCTGTGCCGTATTGCCTGCTCTGCGTGGTTTATTTTATTTTATTTTATATTACTATTATTTTGTTTACCTGCCGGCTTGCTGCTTGACGGGGACTCGCAGACTGCGACTGGACTTGCGACTGACACAGCCAGCGTCTATCCCGTCTGCATTCGGTTTGCATTGGCACAGACAGGCCAGGGTAATCTTACCAACGAAAAGGAAGAAAACCTGCCCATCCATTCGCACGTCTCTGTCCAGGTTGCGGCGGCTGCGCACGACGACATATCGCAATTATAATGCCGAGCTTCGGTCGCATTGGGAGGCACAACAACCGCTCGCAACAAGCACTTGTCGAGCCGGTTGGCGGTGCCCCTTCAGCAGGCAACTCACCTACGCCATTATCTGCTGTGCCCGCCGCGCTGTCGGGTGCTGGTGGTCAAGTTCCCCTTCCTCCTTCAGGCCACTCTCAGTCTCACCCTCAAGGCCAAGGTCACGGCCACGGTCTCTCAATCTCCCACTCGCTGGCTCCTGCGCCCGCGCCTACCTCTTCGTCGACCACTCCCACCACCACCAACACCACTACTGGCGGCGCTAATAACCCAATTACCCCCCATTCAGCCTCGTCGACCGCCTTCAGCTCCATCGAGTCCTTTGACACCCAACACCAGCTGCAACATCAGCAGCAACAATTCCAAAATCTTCAACAGCAGCAACAGCTCCAGCATCAGCAGCATCAGCAAGGGCAGCAAGGGCCTCCTCCACCGCCCCACGATTATCCTGCCTCTGCCTCGCCCGCCGCAGCTGCTGCCTCACGCAACTCCCTCCTCTTGCAGCACAACCCACTGCCACCCGCCGATTCGCGCCAGAGGGGCCCAGGTCAGCAGCAGGAATTCGCCGACTCCGTCTCCCGCTCCCAATCCCAGCGCTATCCGCCGGCCGTAGCCCCCTACCCCAACACCCAGTACGGCGCAGCCTCCAGCTCCGTCGACAACCTCAGGGCCTCCCTCAACAACACCTCGACTGCAACCGCCCAATCTCAGGCAACTTCTCCTACTCCTCAGCCTGCACCCCAGCCCGAGAAGCGCTCTGCACGGAGGTTGCTCAAGAACATTCTGGGAGCGGGCCGAGACCATCACAACACCCCGCCTCCTTCCCAGCAGCCTACCCCGCCAGGCTCCTACGATAACACTGGTGGCCTCGCTCGCCGACCGTCAAAGAGAGTGAGCAATCCACCACCCGCGAGAACCGCATTATCCCAGCAGCCTTCCCAGCTGTCGCTCGACCAGCAGTCGACAGACTGGCCGTTGCCCGCGCTAAATCAGCAACCCTCCCCGCTACAAGGCGTCGGCGAGATCGAGGACCAACACCGCTTTGCACAAGATCCTAACAGAGACCATCGTCTGCAGACCCCCGATTCCCACCGCAATTCCATTCGTTACGTTCCCAGCGACTTAGACAATACCCCCTACGAAGACCCTGCATATCTCCAGCAGCAGCAACAGCAGCTGCACGCCTTGCAAGACCAACACCAGCACGCCCAGCAGTCTGCTTACGACCCCTCCCAACACCAGTACCAGCAGTACTCCCAGCAGCAGGTTGGTCAATACCAAGGCGGACCGTCTCCCATTCACACTGGCCACCTGGGTACCGGTTCTCACCAAAATCCCGAGACCGTTTCTCAGTTGTCGCATGAATCACCGGTTACTGATTCAGACGCTCGCTCGGCAAACGTCCAGTCCGCACAAACCTCCCCCGCAGTAAGATACGCCGTGCAGACCACCGATAACCCGCTGCCTCCTACACTCCCACCCGCCCAAGGTAGCTCTCAGCCTCAGCAGCAAAACATGACGCCCCCTGCTGGAGGACCCCCTCCGCGATCCGAACGACGACCCCAAGCAGAGACGGAGAAGACGTTGCGAAGCCAGGTCGACGCACCCGGTGCCCCCCCGCCGGGTTACAGACAGAGTCAGACTATGCCTACCACTGGTGCTGCTGCTGCGAACCCGGCCTTCCGTACGGGTAGCGCTCAAGAAGGCCGCCAGTTCGAGGGGTCGGGAGGAGAGCAAGGCCGCAACAGCCCTCAGCCGTCGAACCCTGACCGCGACGGCACCGATCCTGACAAGTTCAAGGAGCTACGTAAGGCAGTCGCAAGCATCGTGCTGGCATGCGCTAACAGCTATCAGTCACCAAGTACAAGAACGTTAAGCGCCTTTACTTCGATGGCAAGACACAGATCGACAACTTGAACTCCCAGATCGAGCAACTGCAGAACGCCGTTGCAAACCAGCGGATGTCACAGTCCCGCACCGCTCTCGACGATAGCGAGTACATCACCAGGTTCAACCGTCTCAACGGCGCCATCAACAACCTATCGTTCAACATTCGCAAGGATTGGCGCACAGTGCCGCAATGGCTGGACATGTACGTGAGCATCGACGCTCTGAAGACCGGCAAGCAAGAGATGACGGCAGTTGGTCGCGCTGTCATTACGAGGTGGATTGTAGAAGAGATCTTCAACAAGTGCTTTCACCCGGGCCTCAACTTCGACCTCAGCCGGCAATTGAAGGATATTGAGCTCAATATCCGGCGGTTCTCATACACGATGAACAGCCAAGAAGAGTTCGACGCCTTGACGAACAAGGTCGTCAGCTGGCGTATGGCAACACTGGAGGGTCTTCAGAGGGCTTTGAACTCCCCCGAGAGCGCAGACAACAGAGCAGACTTCACCCGCATGTGCACGTCAAACCTCACGGCAACGCTGTTCCAGTACATGACAGATCCGCCGCCGCCTGGTGTAGATGGCAGCGCGTCTATGATCGTGGAGCTGGCAGTAGGCATCGCCGCCAACCTGCCGCTGGAGAGCAGAGACGTGGCCATCACCTACCCGCTGCCAGGAGATCCCATCAACCCTAACATTATGGAGGTGGAGAAGGCGCCTCTTCCACCGCTAGAGACACAAAAGGAAGGCGAGGAGGCCGCGGATGATTCTGACAAGGACAAGAACGGCAAGGACCGGCGGGCGGACAAGACCAGAAGCGGTATGTTCACAAACATTCTCGGTGGCGGACCGCCTCGAAAGAGCAGCAACGCTTCGTCGATCGTACCTTCAAGTACTGATGCAGCCCCCCCTTCAGCGCTTCCACCCAAAGACAACAACAAGGTGCGGCTCGCCGGCTTCCCCGCAGTGGAAGTCCGGGGCCGTCAAGTGTTGGTGAAGGCGCCGGTCTGGACGCTCTGAGGACGCTGGAGGTGGTGAATGGAGAGGACCGGAAGAGACCGTCCTTGGGGCTGCACGACGGCCCGTATGAAGGAGGAAAGCCTTCGTTGATGACGCCATTAAATAAGAGGAGCTTTGGGGGTGGAAGAATACGTTGGTTGGAGCTAGTCACTATTGAGAAGAAAGGGGATGGAGACTAAGAACCAACATCACGGAATGGGCTAGGGGCGATATTTCATGACTGAAGATTCACATTCATACCAGGACGGTATGCTTGGACGCTGGGGTATCTCTCTCTGAAGGGGAGCGCCTAGATAGTTGCCAAGGTACCTCCAAGTTGCTTGCTTTCTCGCTCTCATTACTCTCCTCGTCTCCGTCATCACGCTCCCTGTGCTCCCAGATATCCGCACCGAACTTCCGGTTTACGACTTGAATCTCCCCGTGGCTCGATCAAGACGCAGGGAGCCCCGTCAAAGGGACACTGTAGTGATGTCAATTGGTGTTCGACGTCCACCCCAACGCGTCTGAAAAGGGGGCTACCACGTACCCTGTTGTAATCGGCCGGACAGACCTGGTCATCGCGGCTTGCGAGATGGCACTTGTTGCTCATTTGTGTGCAGGTCTACGACGCATCATTCAGCAACCATGGCTCCCTACAAGCTGGTGGATACGGTTGACTTACACCTCTCGTCCTGGTCTCATCCTGAGACTGTCTGACTTCGAAGAAGGCCAACCTCCTCGCCGAGGCCGTGCCGAGGATCAGGAGCGCGGCGAAGACGAAGAGGTGGAAGTTGAACACGGCCATAATCTTTCTGTCCTCGAAATTGTTGGAGATTATCGAAGGCGTTACTGCTGGAGCGGGAGTAAGAAGACGGTTGTGTGTGTGTCAAGCGAATGTGAATCCTGCTCTGCACCAAACGAAGGAGAGTTGAATCAGAACAGAACGAGAGACTCTTTCGCCCAGGAAGAAAGGGTGCGGGGAGGAGTTCATCCTCTTTTTCTAACACACAAACACACACACACACACACTCACGAGGCACGTCCACGGGTGCGGTACGGGAAGAACAGACGAAACGTCACCTTATTGCACCCGCGCGCAGTGGCGATACATTTGCTTACATTTTTGCCTACATCTTTGAGGATCGGGGGATGGTCGGTCACACAAGCACACACAGACCCTTCCCCCTCCGCAGAGCCAGCAAAAAGAAGCTCACGCATTGCGCGTTTCTTGTTTCCCCCATCGGCGAGGACAAACATGACTGCACCATTGTCGTCTTTGGTGGTTGTAATCGGTCGGATCGCTCGTGTGGTTGCAGTCGCCCTCCTGTCTTACGCGGATGCAATACTAATGGATCATTGCGGGAGGGAAAGGGATACATCAGGCGAAAATAATTACATCACTGTCCTCTATTCTAATTGCCATTCATACGTGCCCTCTGTCTGCAATTACTCGCTAGGCTCAAGATGACAGCTGCGCCCAAGTCGAAGAGTAGTCTTTGCTCCGGAGCTTCACAACACAGCAGAGTTTCAACCCACCTGCCACCGAAGGAAGCTACCTACCTACCACCCTACCTCACCCTGGGCCCCTACCAAAGGGCAGCCCCTCCTCCATCGGGCAGCGAGGGGTTGCTTTGCATGGTTTGTGCTTGAAAAGAGGAGGGAGGGGGTGGGGGCCGACGGCTTGGGACTCTGACTTGGCCGTCTCACCGCCTGCCGCTTCCAGCATGAAGCGGCGGAAACACCCCGCCAAAAAACACATTTCGCGATGGCATCAAAAAACCGGGTTTGGCCAACGTCGTCGCATTGTCTGGTGACTGCATAATATCTCTTCTCCTCTCGTCCCACCGCTCTGTACTAAAGCACCACCGCGGCATCACAGCATACCACACTCGAAAATGGCTTCTCAACCCGCCCACCTGGAGCCCTCCAAGCTCGGAACAAAAGAATAGTACTGCTCCCTCCTCACCCCCGGACTCCCACCCCCAATCTAACCGACGGGAACAACAGCTGGTCTTCCCTCTACACAACCGAACTAACAAACCACGCCTCCGACCCAACCGACCGAGGCACCGTCTGGTTCGACGACTCGGACGCCGAGTCCAAGCTCCTCACCTACCTCGAGGACCTGACCGAGTCCGCCGCCTTCGACCACTCCCTCCGCCAGCCCGATGCCACCTTCCTCGACCTCGGCTGCGGCAACGGCTCCCTTCTCTTCGCCCTCCGCGACGAGGGCTGGCACGGCCGCGCCCTCGGCGTCGACTACGCGCCCCAAAGCGTCGAGCTCGCCCGCCGCATCGCCCGCCAGCGCGCCGAGGCCCCCAAGGAGGGGGATGATGAGGACATGGTCGACGGCGACGAAGAGGAGGTGGACGTCAAGGAGCCCGAGTTCGACGAGTGGGATCTGCTCAACGGGCCGTGGGAGACCGTTCTGAACGGCAGCCAGCAGGAGGGCTGGGACGTTGTGCTCGACAAGGGAACCTTCGATGCCATCTGCTTGAGCGACGAGAAGGATGCGCAGGGCCGGAGGATCTGCGAGGGCTATAGGGGACGCGTCTTGCGTCTAGTGAAGCCCGGTGGCCTGTTGCTCATCACGAGCTGCAACTGGACCGAGGAGGAGCTCAGGTCGTGGTTCGAGGGCCCCGCGAGAGAAGGCGATGTCGGAAGGTTTGTTGCCGTCGGCAAGGTCGATTACCCCAGCTTCACCTTTGGTGGCGCCAAGGGCCAGACAATTAGCAGTTTGTGCTTCCAGAGACAGGCCTAGATGCATGCCATGATGCAATGACTTGACGAATAAAGAGAATAAAAGAAAGATATGGATACCCCATGATCACGGCTGACCTTATGTGCTCGTTGCAACGGGTTCTTCTGACTGCTGCTGTGTATCATACATTGGTTTCTTTTTTATTGGGGAATCCAGGCAGCTTCACCTACCCTCAACTTTCCTCCACTTCTACTCCGTCATGCAACCGATGCCCCGGAGCCGACCCTCCCTGAGTTCTCCTTGAATGACCTCTGAACATCCGTTCCCCTCTTTCTAGTCTCTTTTTTTGTTGCGATCCGAACGGGCCAGCTAAAGAAGTACCAAAGAACTGTCGTGTTGCCGAAGCATGCAAGGTTAAGAATGTTGGGGCGGGCTCGGGTAAAAGATTGGGAATTGCTTCATTACGTCTCTCATCTATGGTGATGTATTCATAGGTTCGCCAGCAGTAGGTCCAGTCACGCTGTTCGCGGACGTTGTCGCAAAGTACCGCACGTCGACGTCGTCGTCCTTTTGCAGCTTCTCGAGCTTGGGGATGACGCGCGACTGGATCAGCTCCATTCCTCTAGGGGACGGGCTGAAGCTGGCACCCTCCTTCTCCAGCGAGTAGATGGTACCCTCTTCCGGCAAACGGCGAAGGACGTCGATGAGAACGCCGTATGTCTTGGCAACATTGAAACGAATGTTGGGGATCTCGTCGTCAACCAGCTTGTCGAGCATCGGGAGAATCTTGTCGGCGATGACGTCCATGCTGACGACCGAGGCGAGAGTCTACCAAATGTCAGTACGTGCAAGCTGTGAACGGTGCGAGGATACTCACCGTGATGGCGAAGCAGGTTGTCATGCGGTAGAGGTAGTTGGGGTGGTTGCCCATAGCCATAACCTTGGGAATGATTGCCTCACTTGCCCATTCAACCCCGAAAACCTCAGTCAGCTTCTTCAAGTTGTGCGTCGCAGCCTCGCGAATAGAGAAGACCGTGTCACCCAACCAGCTCATGCACAGGTTGCCCAGCTTCTCGTCGAAGAACTTGACGCCGAGCTGGCTCGCGAGCAAAGGAATGTACTCGATAATTGCAAGCCTCACGCGCCATTGCTTGTCTTCCGCAAGCTGGGTAATCGCGGGAAGGAGAGATTGCGAGAGCAAGTCAATTCCAATAACTAGGATCAGTCAGCTTTGAACTCGTATCTTCTGGGTTGCCACATACCCTGATTGACAAGCTCAAGCTTTGAGATGATGTGAAGACGGACTTCGGGGAACTCATCCTTCAGCATCTGCAAGAACATGGGCAAAAGGTGGTCAATAGTCCTGGAACATGTTAGCCTCATATGTACTCTGTGAAGCGCCCCCCGCAGCCAAGAAACTCACTCTTGCTTGCCCAGGATGGGTGCAAGACCACTAATCTGCGTTCCAAGAGCAGCTCGGACGTGCTGAGAGGTATCGGAAACGAGATCCTCGACGCTGCCCATGATGTCGTTAAGAAGCACGGTCCTGTCGACGAGAGCGCAGAAGCCGGGTATTTGGCCAGCGATCGCAGTGCGGACCTCGGCCTCGTTGTCCTTCAGCAGCTTGACAAAGGACGGAACCAGATCTCTCGACACGACCTCCTCATCAACAGCCTTGGAAATCTGCGCGCACATTTAGCATCACCTCTTCTCTTGATCACCGACGAAACCCACCTTCTCGAATCTGTCAGCAATCATGTATCGAACCCTCCAGCTCTTGTCCTCAATCAGGTTGCGCAGAGAAGTGAGGAGGACGCCGTGGCTAGACTGCTGCTCCTTGGGAACGACTTCGGCGATAGAAATAAGAATCTCGACGGTGAGTAGGCGGACGGAGTCCTGGTCGTCTTGGGCGAGGTGCTGGAAAAGGGGTATCATCTCCTCAACAACGACGGCGGCCGGCATCTCCTTGACGAACTTTGACAGGTTGGTGGCAGCCTGACGTCTGACCATGGGTGTCTCATCGTGGACAAGCTGGCCAAACTGCTTCCGAAGCTCTTCTTGAACGCCGGGAGAAACCTTCTTGTAAGGGGTTGTGTAAAGGCCGCAGCCAGAGACCTTGGAGGTGAACCAGTCTGCTTTTGACAAACGGACCGTCAAGGGAATGAAGTATTCTTCGACTTGTTGGGAAGACAGCTCCTCGCAGATCTTGTTGAGGGACTCGACGGCCTGTCCTGGTTAGGCGACGTAGGTTGCAGGTGGAGAAGGGGGCGATAGCTACCTTGTCCCGCACGACGGGCTCCTCGATGGCAGCGAGGTTCTCGAGGGGAGATAGGAGGACGTGGCCCCATTGAGGGCCTCCGACGTATTCGATGAAGTTGCCAAGCTCGCCGCTGAGAGCGACCAAGACCTCATCTTCGTCCTCGACAGATTCTGGTGGGTTGTTTAGATATGGCTCAAAGAAGGATGGGATGCGCGACACTAACCGTCGAGGAAGGGGATCAGCTCCTCGCGCGTGCGCTCGGCGCCCAGGGCGAGGGCGATAGTAGAAAGGCGGTGGATGGCATTGAGGCGCAGGAGGACATCGTCGTGCTGTGTTTGATCTGTCAGCATCAAAGGTGCGCAGCGGGTGGATGGATGGTGGTGGTGGTAGCAGCAGTCTGGTCGGGCAGGAGGCCGAGGACGGGTAGGGAAGAGGGACAGTCACCGCCATACCTTTAGCTCGTCGATGAGGACGGCGATGGGGTAAAGCTCGTCCTGGGTATTCGGCGCGTCTGCCATGGCGAGCGATTCGGGCGCAGGCGCGTCTATCGATGGGTTGGTCGAAGGGTGTGAAGGGGAAAGGTTGTCGACGTCTTTTGGGCGATCGGGGTGGATCGCGTGCGAGTGATGCAATGGGTTGGTTGAGGGCGAGCGACGGTCGTTGTGGGATGGGGGGCTCTAAAATCTGAGACGACGCAACCGGGATGGTGGATGGTAATTACTACGAGGCAGAGGTTGCAGGTGAGCAGACCATGCCACGATCCGAAGGGCGGTTTGGCGGCAGAATCAGCAAGATATCGCGGCAATGGTGGAGAAGGGATAATGTGGTGTTGAATCCAGATGGTGGACGGAGGCAGCAAAGGGCAAGGAGAGGCAAGTTTGACGACGCCGTTCTGTTCTGGTCTGGTCTGGTCTATGGCCGCTGGACGGGAGGTCGACCTGACGTTTCTGTCCTGTGCTGCTTGCCGGGCTGGGTTCTGCCAGCCAGTCCCACCACCGCAGCGTGGCCAGTGAGTGAGATGCAGCGTGCTAAAAGGTGGGCTAGCAAAGCTTCCACTGATCAACAAATGCCATGCCCTGCCCGTAGGTACACTGGGCTGTATTTGTGACCACGGGCAGCACCTCAGGGCAGCGTCCGGTGCCTAGCTGAGATCCAATGCTGCCTTCCATTAGGTAAGGTACGTACTTTCCAGGCTGGATCTTGGAGCCTTGGACGACGTAAGGCAGGGGTGCAGTTCACAGTGGCTCTTGTATGAGGGGAGGGGCTGTCTGCCTCTTGCCTCTTCTTAGGCGAGTAGCGCAAGCCTGCCTAGGATACGAATTATTTCCGCAACACATCTTCATCGTCCTAGAAGGAAGGAAATGCAAAAATTTCCCTTTTCATGCCAGAACGGCAGGATCCTACGGTGTAAACAGAACAGGATCCTTTCGAGGCCTGCAGCAGAACACGGCCTTTCGATCAAGCACCAGACGAAAACTCCATGCAAGAGACTCACACTTGATGGAGGGGCGATGACGAGGTGCAGCTGAGCTACAAGTACGTATATGACCTGAGCTGCAAGTGCTTCACTCAGAGGCACCTGCCTCACGGATATGGCCTCCGTGCGCTGGTGACGATGCTTGTTTCCAGAAACCAAGCGCGCGCTTCACGCATGGAGACGTCACGTCAGGCTTCTGTGAAATGCAAGGCAACAAACAGCTCTCTCATCTCTCACCTCGTATCTGTTTCTCGGGCAAAAACATGTGGAACTGGAATGTAGAACGCACGGCTGGATCTGGGCGCGGACGCACTGGTCGCCAGCTGTCATCAGGAGCCAGCATCGACGACACAGATCAGTCCAACCCGTCCCGGTCTCGCTTCCCTGGGCACGAGCCATATCGGACCCTGGAAAATTGAGACGCCGAGTCTGCTCGCCGCTTTTGCAGCCCCTCAACCCCGCACTCCCTCAATTGGCGCCAGGACCACCCCGATGACTCTTTTGGCTGTGTAAAGCAGCAACTTCATCCCACCAGTGACCCTCCGTACATGCAATTGCTTGACCTCCGACAATCCCCCAAAATTTCTGTGACTCAAGGCCTCTCGGAGAAGGACAGCGACCACTTCACGGAGCCTCTCCCGCCCTCTGACGACCGCCGGACCGATATTTCCTAGAGAGATTCTCGTCAATCCTCACCATGCCTACTATCGCCGTTAACAAGTACGATTTGTACAAGGCCCTGGGCCAAAAGTGAGTTGCGCCGCGGTCGCACAGCCTGCCCAGACCCAGATTACGACCCCGCCATCCCGAGTGCCCCTCCGCTAAACATCACCGCACACAGCTTCACCACCCAGGAGTTCGAGGACCTCTGCTTCGAATTCGGTATCGAGCTCGACGAAGACACCGAGAATGACGAGCGACCTATCGTCAATGGCGTGCAGGAGCCGCCCCAGCTCAAGATCGAGATACCCGCCAACCGATATGATATGCTGTGTTTCGAGGGAATAGCACTCATGCTCAACATCTTCAGGGGAAAGGTCGCCCCCCCAAACTACAAGGTCGTTGAGCCTAAGGAGCCCGAGACTCAGGTCATCACCGTGGCCCAAGATACCAGCAAGATCCGTCCCCTCGTTGCCGGTGCTATCCTCAGAAACGTCAAGTTCACCCAAGAAAGCTACGACTCCTTCATCGGCCTCCAGGACAAGCTGCACATGAACCTGGCGAGACAAAGGACATTGGTAGCTATTGGTACTCACGATCTTGACACCATTCAGGGGCCCTTCACGTATGAGGCACTGCCCCCCAAGGAAATCAAGTTCAAGCCCCTGAACCAGACCAAGGAGATGAATGGCGAGGAGTTGATGCAGTTCTACGAGGGCGACAAGCATCTTGGCAAGTACCTGCACATCATTAAGGACTCGCCTGTCTACCCTGTCATCTACGACAAGAACCGCACCGTCTGCTCCCTGCCGCCCATCATCAACGGCGACCACTCCAAGATCACCGTCAACACCACAAATGTCTTCATCGAGATGACAGCTACCGACGCCACTAAGCTCGACATCGTTTGCGACATGATGGTCACCATGTTCTCTCAGTACACCGCCGAGCCTTTCACCGTGGAGCCTGTCAAGATCGAATCCGAGCACAACGGTGCCTCAAGGACGACGCCCAGTCTCAAGCCCCGCACTATCGATGTCGAGATCGACTACCTCAACGCCTGCACTGGCCTGAACGAATCACCCGAGACGCTTTGCAAGCTTCTCACCAAGATGGCATACATCGCCAAGCCGTCAGAGAAGGACAGCAACCTTTTGAGTGTCACCATCCCAGTTACCCGCGCCGACGTGCTACACCAGTGCGACGTTATGGAGGACCTCGCAATTTGCTACGGCTACAACAACCTCCCCAGATCCTCCCCAAACAAGAGCGCGACCATTGGTGCGCCTCTTATGATTAACAAGCTCGCCGATATCATCCGAAATGAGGCCGCCATGGCTGGCTGGAGCGAGGTCTTGCCCCTGATACTGTGCAGTCACGACGAGAACTTTGGTTGGTTGAACAGGAAAGACGACGGCAAGACCGCCGTCAAGCTCGCCAACCCCAAGACTGCCGAGTACCAGGTCGTTCGCACATCTCTGGTCCCCGGCCTCCTCAAGACTATTCGCGAGAACAAGAAGCACAGCGTACCCATCAAGATCTTCGAGGCTTCCGACGTCGTCTTCAAGGATGAGTCCCTGGAGCGCAAGGCTCGCAACGAGCGCCACTTTGCTGCTGCGTGGTACGGCAAGACCTCTGGTTTCGAGATCGTCCACGGTCTCCTGGACCGCATCCTCCTGATGCTTCGCACCGCCTTTCTCACTCACGACGAGGGCCTGACGGCTGGCAAGAGCCTTGACTTCAAGGTTGCAGAGAACCCTGGAAAGCCGGACGGCTACTGGATTGAGGAGATTAACGAGGATACCTTCTTCCCTGGCCACGCGGCTGCCATCTACCTTCGTCTTGGCGGCAAGGAGCAGCGCATCGGCGAGTTTGGCATCCTGCACCCCACCGTGCTGGAGAAGTTTGACTTGAGGTACGAGCTTCCTCCCCTCCCTGACTGCGATAGAGAATGCATACTAACCAACGTAGATACCCTGTGAGCACCCTTGAGATCAACCTTGAGGTCTTCTTGTAGTGATGAGCATGATGGGACATGTGGGCATGACGGTTGGCTACGGAATTAAAAAAAAAAAAAAAAAAAAAAAAAAAAAAAAAAATTTGGGGGGGGGGGGGGAAAAAAAACNACGGAAAAAAAAAAAAAAAAAAAAAAAAAAAAAAAACATAAAAGTTCGGCGATGCGAGGGCAAACAGACGTAGACTTGTTCCCTGGACCAGAAGTGGGCCCAAAATATTGCCAGATAAAATAGACTGAAGACCAAAAAAATATCGAAAAAAAGATGCCGCCCGGTGTTGCAACGTGTTGCATCCATGACAGCTTGCCTATGTGTGAGGAATATATTCGGTATGCCAGTGTTCATTCAGACTTCACAAGGAACATAAGACGTGACTTTAACTAATTAGAATTAAGAAACTTCTCAAAGAGTACGGGGAGTTCAAAACCCAAGGCGGATCTATATAATGAGCCCCAAGTGCATCCCTTTCCTGCTCTGTCGGACGCGTTCAATTGCTCCGCGCCTTTTGTTTTCCAGACCCTTCCCATCTGTATTGCCCTATCCTTCTGCCCCTGGCCCAACGCTCTTTGAATGCAGGTCGTTTCGCCTTGACGCCAGAAAGCAGTATCGGCATGTCTCTATTTGGCCCCCTGCGGAAAGAGGCCGAAAACGAAGAAACAAAATGGTCGTAATAAATGTACAAAACTCCTAGCGGCGTGTCATGAAAACCGTGAAACGTGTCGAAGGCCTCTGTTTTCTCACTTCTCCATTCGTACAAACTTTTCTCGTTTGCACTTTGTGTGTTTGTTGGAACGATCAAAGTTTGAAGTGAACGCCTGAGACGCCATCTTCACTGGGAACCCATTTGAATCCAGTGCAAGATACTGCCGTTATCAGCTGAGGGGGCATCTTCATTGTCGTCCACCATGACGAAGACGCTGTCGTCGGCCATCTCATCGAAGCTGTCGTCAAGACCGTCAGGAATGAGGTCGCTGTCGGTTATGGGGACGATGGTGTCCTCACAAAGACTCATGTCGTCGCTGTCGACCGTGGACATGCTGTCGCTGCTCATTTGGCTGCCATTGGTGGTGTCGCCACTACTGCTGGTCTCGTCGCCACTGCTCTCGTCGCCGCTTGTCTCGCCGAAAGTGCCGTTCATCGTGTAACCAGCAGGCGGCCACTCATTGTCGGACTCCTCACCGATCATGTATCCGTGAAAGCTCATGACGCCCCAGTCCAGCATGCCTTGGCTACCCCAATCTAAGGCAGACTCCAAATCCGACTCAGAGACTGTCGCCGCATTGGCAGATTTCGTGGCTGCCGACATTTTCTGCGGTAATTTCGCCAAGTTCGCTGCGTTCAACTTTGAAACAGTCTCCGTCAGCACTTCTGTCATCTCTGCTAACTTAACTCCCACCTCTGGGTCTCTGTTCGATTCCGGCATTGACTCACTGTCGCTCGGATAATCAGGATCCCAGTTCTCCCTATGGTAGAGGTCTGCATCGAAGAGCATAGTAGATTCGGTCTCTTCGATCAGGTAGGGCGGGTCGGGCAATTGCGCGAAATTGACACCCTAAGTCATCTCCCGTAACTCTTGCTCGCCGCGAGTCGGGACCCTCGAGGTTGAGGCTGGACTGCCATTGCGATTGTTGGTACCCAGGTTATTGAGCATGCCGGTGACGTTGCGGCCAATGTTGAGGTTTGCGATTCCGTCCGCAATGCCGTCTCGAATAGACGAGAAGGCATTCGGATTCTCAGCCGAGGCACTCCGTTGAAGGTGTCGCTCCTGTCCCTGCTCCAATCGTCGTCCCTGGCGTTGCTCCTCGGGTGTCAGAGTGGCGTGTGATGATTCCACAGCAGCGAGAACAGACTGGCTAGCCGCCAGAGAGGGAGGCTTGGAGCCGGGAGTGTTGTCAGGAGGTGTGCCGGGATGGCTGCTCGCGTAGGACTCTTCAGTCGCCGGCTGGAAGTTGGCCATGGCCGAGGCCTTGTTCTGAGCCTGCGCAGCTGTGGCGTGCAGGTTCGAGTTCATCTCCTCGTCAGACCGGTTGAAAAGCTGGTGCCACCAGATAATATCCTTAAGGTCTGTCTTAATGATCGAATCACGACCCTTAACGTATTCGTCAATGGTGGGATCGTAATCCTTGTTGATGAACTCCTGCTTGCGAGCCAGAAAGTAGTCCCAGACAGACTGTGTGCGCTCAGCAGCACGGGCATCGCGTCTCTGCTTCTCGGAGTTATAGAGAAAGGTTCCATACTGGCAAGAGTAGAGGTGGTAGAGCAGCCGGCGAAGAAATCGCTCATTAAACTCAAACTTGGTTGGGTTCTGCCGCAGAAGCTGGTAGACGCAGTCCAAGAATTGGTGAAAGACGGGGCTGATCATCTTAGGGACGGTGGCCTCGTCGTTGGCAACCTTGCCAGTCGCCGCCTCGCCAATGGCGTCAAGCTGCTCCGTGGGGTCATCCTTGTTCTGGTTGAAGAACCGGCGCGCTCCGGCAATGACATTCTGGAATGCATCTGCGCGGCCGTCATTTTCGCCAGGATTGACGGTTTGACCAGCCATGCCATCTCTCTGAACATTGAACCAGCTTTCATGGTTCAAGGGCCCAGACCGCAGTCTGAACATGTGGCCAAAAGACAACCAATCCTTCTCCACCAGAACCATGAATCCCTCAATGGTACGGAAGTATGGGTCCAGGAGGATCTGAGCAAGGGCACTGAGCTGACTTGTGCGGTCCCAACCGTCAGAGCAATGGATCAACACATGAGAGTGCTTGTACCAGATCTGTCGAGCAATAATCTCAGCACCGTTGAGCACTGCTGCGGTGTGCTTGAGCCAGCCAGTTGCAAAGAGGGCGTTTTGGTCAGGCGGCAAAGGCGAGACGTCTGCGTCTTTGATGCAGTCCACAACCTTGTTCAGAGAGTTTCTCATTACGTGAATGTTCTCAATGTTCATGAAGGCCTTTGTGGCACCAGGGTAGCGGTCCATGGGCTCAGATCCCATTCCTTGGACTTGGTTAACCATAGCATTGACAGTAGGCCGGGCGTCGACAATCATGTTGGCTTGCTGAGCTCCATAAACAAGCCTCTTGCCAGTCTTCTCGTCGTAAACCTTGGGCGCAGCATCCTCGATGATGCTCTCCTCGTACTTCTCGAGCTCTGAAAGACTGGTGGTCTCCGAAGCCGGCAACTGGGGAGGCTGCTCGGAGTCGACGCTGGTCCGGGGAACACGCTCCGCGAATGACGCCAACACAAGCTTCTCGTCCTGGACATTGTTTTTCCTGGTGATGCCCGACAGGGGCTGGGCGCTGCGAGTAATAGTACAGTTGTTGACCTTGTGAATGTAGCTTAGAGCCGGGATGCGGTTTCTAGAGCGGTAATCCTTGGCGTACTTGAGGACATTATCGGAGATGGAAGAGGGAACCACAAGAACGGCAGGGTAGGTGTCGCAAAAGGTATAGTCCTTGTTGATGTTGCTGATTCTCCATCCCAAGTCCGCCGACTTCTCGCTGATACCCTGTCGACGGAACTCGGCTCTCGGATCGTATATGTGCCAGCCATTGACATGCTTCTCGACCTTGGAGGGCTTGTGATGGAACGCGAAGAGCGACTCGACGGAGGGAAGCTTGCACGTTCGGGCCTTGATGAACTCGAACACTTCCTTGGCAGCTTTGTCGTCTTGGAATGTGAAGGTGACGAAGACGAAGTCGCGACAGCGGATGCGGATTGAGCTATGAATGCCAGTGGTCGGGGGCATGAGCCGCAGTTGCACGTTTGACAGGATGGGAAACGTAATCCATGATTCGCGAGTCTTGGGTGCTTGGTTCGGCGGTTGAGGGAGCGGTTGGTCCTTTGGGGCTTTGACCGGGACGCAGTAGACGAGGTGGTAGTCGGTCAGACGAAGGGTGCCCGTGGAGGTGACTCCGCCGCTGATGCCCTGGACGTTCTCGACCACCTGTTGGACAACACGTTAGTACGCCTCTTATTGGGAGATGGAATGCGGGAGGGAAAGAAACAAAAAATAAGATTAGCTGAAGGGTCGCGTAACTTGCCTTTCTGGCCTCCATATTGAGCTGCGAGTGATGATATTGCTTTTTAGCTAGAGGAGCATGGCCGCGCGGGATGTCCGGAAGGTAAGGGAGCGTCGTAGGTAGGTCGGCAGGTTAAATCACTCGAAGAGGGCAGCTTGTGAGGCCGCACAACTCCTTCGAAGTGAGCTTGAGCAAGGAAGAAGAAATGCGAAGAGAAGAGATTTTCGTTGGACCGCGCGGCGTTGGATTTTGAAGGTTGCGCAAGTCAAGCAAGGTTTGGGAGGTAAGGTAGAGGTCGGGTCGGTGGTCAGGTCGGCTGCTGGTGCCGCAGGGCAGGCGCTGGCGCAGACAGCAGACGCAGGAAGGAGCGACGGGTCGGCTGTGGCCCCACTAGCGAGGGGCTGAAAACAGACGTCACGGCCTTTGGCCCACGGGGGTGCGGCCTGGGCCCTGAAGCACTCCAGCTTCAGCAGCTTCCATGTGCTGCTCTTCGGTGACTGGGTCTTTGATGTTTCTGGACGCTTTGTTTACTTTGTGATGCTGGAGATGTTTTTGTTTTTCTTGTGAGTTGTCTCTGTGCCCTTCTTTTGTTTTTCTCAGGCCGTCAGTTTGCAAAGTGATGCCACTACGTCTCTGAGCAGGGAAATTTACAGGAGCTACCTCCATCAGTTGCATCACTAGGGACATGTGCAGGGCAACATCATCAGGTACGAATATTGACGGTGTGTTTCCCTCTCCTTGTGTGTATCATCATTGTTTGTGCAGCCAGACGCATTTGAGCTAAAACGTAATCTGTTCCTTAATCATGCTCTGGAAAACACACCAAAACACATCACCAGCAAACATCGCGACGTGAATCGCAGCTCCAGATCCAGACGGACTGCCTGAAATGTCACCCACCTGACGTCTTCAGCTGTGTGACCTGTGACCGGCAGCTTCCAGTGACAGCCCAGGGAGCATTCTGCCCCACCAACCCGTGGTGAGCTGGTCGCCCCGGGGGGTAGGTGTGGCGCGGTGTCTTCAGAATTCACTGTGACCCCTTGAAACCCCACACTCCCGTCAGGTCCCGCCCGGGAAACGGAAAAGTCTGTCCCGACGGCCGACCTTCAGCCAGCTGGCTGCAGGTGGAAGGTCAGCAAGTCGAAGCTTACCTAAGGCGAGCCGGCGCGTTGCAGGAGAAAACCACTTTGACTGGGAGCAAGGCGCGTGGGGGGACGTGCGCCCGGTGCAGACACAGGAAAAAAGCACAGACCACGCAGGTCAATCAAGACTCTAGGGCTTCACACAATTTTCCTTCCCACAGCGAGAATTCCCGCTTCTGAGCCGAGCCGGACGAATTGAGCTGCTTTGACAACCTCATTTACTCGCCAACACCACCCCCCCGACGACGTCGAACTTCTAACCAACCCGTCCACCTATCCCAACCCCTTTCGACACCGGGCAAAGAAAGTCAAGATGGCTGTTCCAGGCACTCAGATGTAAGCCAATTCCCCTCCTCTTCCCCGGCAGTGACAATTACACTTTTTTTTTTTGCGTCTTGCGTTGGGAGGAGGAACCCACCCCCGCCAAAATTCGAGGTTTCGCGATGATGGGAGGAGGAAAGAAAAAGACGATGAAGACGAAGAAGAACAGGCCTGACTTTGCCGTCGACTACACGAACAAACAATGCTGACTTTTGTTTCTTCTACAGCTCCAAGCGCAGAAAGTTCGTCGCCGATGGCGTCTTCTACGCTGAGCTCAACGAGTTCTTCCAGCGCGAGCTGGCCGAGGAGGGCTACTCCGGCGTCGAGGTCCGCGTCACCCCCACGGTAACCGACATCATCATCCGCGCCACCCACACCCAGGAGGTCCTCGGCGAGCAGGGACGCCGCATCCGCGAGCTCACCTCCCTCATCCAGAAGCGCTTCAAGTTCCCCGAGAACTCCGTCTCCCTCTACGCCGCCAAGGTCCAGAACCGCGGTCTCTCCGCCGTCGCCCAGTGCGAGTCCCTCCGCTACAAGCTTCTCAACGGTCTCGCCGTCCGCCGTGCCTGCTACGGTGTCCTCCGCTTCATCATGGAGTCCGGCGCCAAGGGTTGTGAGGTCGTCGTCTCCGGCAAGCTCCGTGCCGCCCGTGCCAAGTCCATGAAGTTCACCGACGGCTTCATGATCCACTCCGGCCAGCCCGCCAAGGACTTCATCGACTCCGCCACCCGCCACGTCCTCCTCCGCCAGGGTGTCCTTGGTATCAAGGTCAAGATCATGCGCGGCTCCGACCCCGAGGGCAAGGCTGGTCCCCAGAAGACCCTCCCTGACGCCGTCTCTATCCTCGAGCCCAAGGAGGAGCAGAGTGTCGTCCAGCCCATGTCCCAGGACTACGGTGCCAAGGCCGCCCAGGCCCAGGCCGCCGCCGAGGCGCAACAACAGGAGCAGCAGGAGGGTGGTGAGGAGGCTGAGGCCCAGTCGTAGGAGGCTGTCGAGCCCCAGGCTTCTTCGACCAACGAGGTTGATGACTACCAGCAGTCTGCCAACAACTACCAGCAGCAGCAGCAGCAGCAGCAGCAGCAGTCCAGCCTCATGGGCTCTATTTGGTAGACTGCTATTTTCGGACAACTGTCTCGCTCGCTTCCTTCTTCTCTTTTCTCCAAAAAGATTCGCAATTTGGGAAAAACAAAAAGGTGTCGCGCGAACAGCAAAGGGAGGACGGGGGTGGAATACTACTCAGGCGTCTTGATCACATTTGCATCACTCTGCGAAAAAGGGAATTCGGATAGTTGCGACTGGCTTGTAATGGTACAAACCATGAAATGAGCAACGAAATCATTCAATCAACATGTGTCAATCTCATGTGAAGTGACGTGATGTCTGCCCCCATTCCGTGGAGAGGAACAGAGCAAGAAGCAAGTGTGAGATGTGCCCATGACTTCATTAGACCTACGTAAACAATTTCAAGATACCCGCATCATCCGTCCAGCCCGTCTCAAAGAGATCATGGAGTTGCGACGGCAATTTTGTGCTTGTCATACTTAATTCAAGGCTCTGGATGGCCTAGTCTATGGTGCTCAATGCTCTGGACAAGGAATCAAATGCCGTCTCGCTCGGCGAAACAGAGCGTGCCTCTCTCACGCTCTCTTCCCGTTCGCCCTTAATCATACAACAAGAGGTGCTTCCGCACTTGGAACCATGCAAACCCCGATGAACGCCCCGAATGTCCGTCCCGCCCTGTAATACTCCTCGTGCCGTGGCGGAAGTGAAAATGGTATGGAAAACTGCTTTCTGGTTTCCCACTGCTCCCCTCCTTTACTCGGGGTGCTCCTGCACCTTTTCCGTGGGTCTGTGCCTCTTTCGTTGGATCCGATCATGTCGTGGAGAACTTCTCAGTCATATGGCTTCGAGAGAAAATGTACAATGCTGCCCTTGAAATGGGGCCCTGGGTAAGAGAAATGCTTCGAGAAAAAGACAACTACCGCCTTAACTTCTACCAATAACTAGGAAACAGACTTCCGTGTCTTGCCTCCTCACCTATCGGATCTCTGATTTTGAAGCTCAATGGTCTCGTTGTAGGACTTGGAGTGGCCGTTGGCGGATCCATTGCCTCTGCGGTGGTCGATTTCGTCGTCGCTATCATCAGCCAGGTCGGTCAACCCAAACTCGGCACCAGCTTCCTCGTCGTAGGCTCTCATCAGGCCGGTCGTGTCACCGTGGCGGCTGCCAATGCTCATTCGCGGGTCGGTGCTTCTGCGCGCCTGCATGCTAAGGCGAGTCTGAATGGTTGAGACCATGTCCGTGCCCATGGCATCCGAACCACCGCGGCCAGCAACCAGGTGGTGTCCATTCGGGTCGGATCTCGAAAGGTTAAGCAGGTAGACACCGGTGAAGGTGACCAAGAAGCCGCAGATCAGGGAGATCGTGTTGACGGTGTCGGTGGTGTTGAAACCGCCAAAGAGAATGAACGAGGCGCAAAGGGTCGCGGTCGTGAACGTTACGTAGTAAAGGGGGTTGACGCTACGTGGCACCTGATTAGCGCAGCCCGCGGCCGCCGAGGCAAAAACCAGCATGCGACTTACATGTTTGTGGGGAACTGGGCGAGCGCCTTGTTGAAGTAGTTCATTTGGGTCAAGATGCAAACGGCCGTCAGGATCATGAACACGTAAGTCGATGGGTGGGAAAATTGGTTGTTTCCGGCGAATGTGAGCTTGAGGGCAATGCCAAAAGCCTTGACAGACATAACGGAGACCGAGCCGACCGTGGAGCAGATCGAGAGGTAAATGAGGGCGTTCTTCTTTCCGTGGACTGGCGCAACCTTGTAGATCATGACAACTGCGAAGACAGTGACCGCGAAGGCGTACAGCAGGAAACCTATTAACGTGTTAGCTTCTGTCGCAACGCCGGCTCTGGCCGGCATCGAGACTCACCAGGCTGAATAGCGTAGTGCAGGATCTGGTCAATCGTCTGAATGTCCTCATCTGGAGGCGCATGAAGGACGATGATGACGGCGCCAATCAAGCAAATGGCACTGCCGAGACGGCCCAGAGTACCGAGCTCTTCCCTGAGGAAGTAGGAACCAAGTACAGCTCCGATGAGGACAGATAGAGCTCCTAGAGGTGTAACGAGAATCGCAGGCGCAAAGGCGTAGGCCGCAAAGTTGCAGATCTCTCCGACAACCACTGAGCAACGGTTAGCGACAAGCGCCATCTGATGGCAATCGCACAAGCTCACAAGTCGTAATACCAGCCCACCATACCGGGCTCTTGAGGTAAACGAAACCATCTCCCTCAAATCCATGGCGCTCTTCCGCTTGCATGAGACCCTGTAGCGACCGTCAGTATCGACGTCGCAAATGATTGATGGGTTGATCGAGGTAGCTCTCGATACCGCGGCAAAAGGTCGCGTACCTTTTTTGTGATCACGAAACTGATTCCTGCCGTTAAGCAATTAGCAAAGAGAGGTCAAGCTGCAGAACAACTAGCAAATGTGTACCTATGGCTAAGCTGGATGCCATGGCCAAGGCCAGGCCAATGTATCTGCGCGGGATGGTGTCAGCGAGCTCTGCTCTCAAGGCCAGGTGGACGCATCGGCAATGCGTAGCGAACGCTTCGTGGGCCGACTAGATCGCAAACGTACTTCTCGTCTAACATCATGTTGCCAAAAAATGAGCGCGGTACCGGCGACGGAGAGCCAAATGAGCGTCAGGTTCTACTAGACGTGTGCGCCGTGGCGAGGTGGTTGCTGAGAGAGTGTTGTGTCCCGTGGATGGGAGCTGGCGAGGCTCGCGCCGGGCGAGGAAGATGGAGAGGTTGGAGGTAAGGTCGAACGTCGTCAGCAGCGACACATGGAAAGACGATGCAGCTCTCGAAGACTCCAGCGTTTGGAAGGCCGAGTCACAGGTTCGTGGTGGAGGGCGAAGGTCGCTGGTCTTCGGGTTCGATCTCGTCGGGTTCGAATCGAGTCGAGGGGGTCGTCTTCGTGGTCTCTCGTCTGGACGGGACAGGTCGGTGGGTTGGCGCGAGTGGAAGGCCGAAAGGAGAGGGAGAGATGTTTCGTGGGATTTTGCAGATAAAACTGTGAGGGCGGTACGTAGTGTGACAGGCCGAGCCTTGATCGGTACCTCGCAACGATAAGGCCAGAGGGCGGCAAGCCAAGGTAGCCTTCAGGTAATGAGGTGGTAGCGGGCAGAGGCGGGTGTGGTTCCTCGCAGTTTGGCAGTGGACGCGGAGTGGGTAGGTGCGTGGTGTCGAGGTCGGGAGGAATGCCAACCAGCCAGATAGGGACAGGTTTGAGTTTCAGAGGC
Organism: Colletotrichum gloeosporioides; assembly: GCF_011800055.1. Taxonomy (NCBI): domain Eukaryota; kingdom Fungi; phylum Ascomycota; class Sordariomycetes; order Glomerellales; family Glomerellaceae; genus Colletotrichum; species Colletotrichum gloeosporioides. The sequence continues at coordinate 332,202 of NW_025544655.1, read as the reverse complement.
CCTGTGAAGGGTGGAAATGGTGCCCTGTTGCAAGTCACAAGTCACTCTGGGCAGGAGACAGAGAGAGTGTGTCCAATGTGTGTGTGCGCGGGAGAGAGTGAGATGCGTGGGTGCTGGATGCGAGAAGCTGTGGGGGAAGAGTGTCAGAGCTATGTACCTCTGTAGCCGGGAGGTTAGAGATGGTACCTGTGGCCGATGATGTTCCTGGATCAGATTGGCTAAGAGGTTGCTGCGATAGGTCCCTTCTTTTTTTCTCCCCCTAGTCCTCTCTCTGGAAAGAACTTGGCTGCGGCGCAGAGTTGTTGAGTGAGAGTGGGTACATCTATCGACCCCGACTAACCGCTGTAAAAATAAAAGATACTTTATTCGGCCCAGTATCTTACGCGACACGAGGGGCTGAGGCCGAAGGGGGACTGCTAGATCGAGTTTTGGTCTGGCCAGTGGGCGGAGGACACTAGTAGGTTAGGTACCTTACAGTGTAGGTACCGTAGTGGATGGTGGAGTACGGGGAACGGCGTCGGCGACGGACCACGAGTGACAACGACCAGGACAGACTGTCCACTTTTGGGAGGGACAGCAGAAGCTCAGCCTGCTGCTGCAAGCTGCTGTGGGTAACGGAGGAGGTACCTCTAGATTGATTGACCGTGTGGCAGGTCGCTGGCCGCGGGTGATGTGATGAGGCGAGGCAAAGGCGAGGTGGTGTGTTTTAGCGTGCTGCAGGTTGCAGGGCACTACTGACGACCGACAGGGCAGCGCGGGCAGCTGTGACAGTCAGCACAAGACTGAAGAACGAGGCACAAGAACGCTGCTGATGGTGATGTGTTTCTTGTTCCTCTCCTGCCTCTGCCACACAAGTCAGTCACTCGATTGATGCTTGCTGGTGGTCGTTGGAACTGCAAACTGTCCGTTCCGCTCCCGTGCCTACCTACACTAAGGTACGAACACCGTGGGCGATGATGCCTGTATCCCGTCTGTGCATGGAATTGTACGCAGCCTGTACAGATGCTCGACGGATGACGGTCGGAATCAGGAGGATGGAACACCCCTCGCATGCGATTTTGGACGGAAAGCCATTTTCCTGACACAGACAAATTCTGCAGGGACGCCAAGTCTCTGTGCCGAGTCCTGTACCTTTTTTCGTCTCTTGTTTTTTTCAATGGCTTTCTATAGTTTGCTCAGATACCTAGGGTATTTCTGATTCTCTGCGTTTTCTCGAACCAGATCCTCTGGATATTCCACTGTATAATCTCATCCTAGATCCTCATTGGTATCCCCCAGTGACAATCACCAAACCAAGGCACGCGGATGGCCCGTTGACTGAGGTCACCATCGGCCAGGGGGGTCGGAACTGGCAATCGGTCCCTGACTTGTCCCCCTCGCCTCCCCGTACCACGACAGGGGGTGAAAGTGAACCGCCGGCTGGTGAGCGTGGGAGGTTCCGCCAGTCTCTTGGGTTCTCCGCAGGGGGCATCAAGGCATGCCCAGCTGGTTGACACTGCACGCTCTCCAATATCAGCGTTGGACGGGGGCCTGGATCTTTCTACCACTGGCTGCCCGGTCACATCCACACTGGACTTACGACGCCTACCAGCTTGTGTGTGTCTGTTAATTAGCGGGATGGCTGCTCTTTTCGGTCAGGAGAAGGAGATTTTTGACGTTCCATACGAGATCGATCCCCCGAGGCACAAGCACCCAGCATCAGGGCACAATCGGCATTTCTATTTTTCAACTCGTGCATCTGCACCAACTAGCCAAGTGGGGTCGTTGAAACAGCTTCATTACGAATGACACTGTGAAAACCCGCTTCACTCCCTCTGTGCCTTCGCTCTTGACACGACCAAACGGGCTCCTCTTTAATTAAACCACAGCCACACCCTCTAATACACATAGTGCACCTTCGTCGTCATCACCGTCGCTGCTGAACTTGTGAACGGCAAACGCTCCCACTGGAAATGTCCGTCTGCCCGGCTGTTTCTATCCGTAGATATCAGGCAGACGTTGTATGCCAACATATGACACCTGTGTTCAACAATCCAGACTCTACCCAAGTTGAGGTATCCCACAGCGCCCCCTTGAAGGAACTGAGGAATGCAGAGGCGCGACCATCGTGATCAGCCTCTAGGTATCTCACCCACGAGAGACTTCCCACCCTTCCCGGATTCCCATGCAAACCAAACAACAATGGCCACACACAGCCTCGTTGCGGATGACAGCTCGTTTGTCCTTCCACTTCTCAGCGTCCATCACTTCCACTCCCCTCCCTCGTTCAGCAGTTAATGCGGCAACGCGGCCGCCCGGGAACCGCATAACGAGAACGGTTGTCGAAACAAACTGCCATAACGTCTCCCCTCTTAACTACGGGTCACCACCACAAGGATCCCCACGCCTGCAAAAGTCGAGACCTACTCAACCAGACACAAAAGTCTATTCCACCACACACCACTTTTCCTGGCGACTCGATCCTCCTGCTAAGCAACATCGTCGCTAACTGCATTTCGTTCGCGTGGTCTTGCATTGAAATGCTCGCCAGCGCAGCAGAGAAAGCCCAAGCTTCCATTAACCCTTTTCCTCGCAGGGCTTCTCGCATCCCATCGCGCCTTCATCCCCCTGGCCGTTCCTGATCCATTGCAACCTTCAAAGTCTCTGCCCACGTTGGAATCAAAACTAAGACTTAGGATGAAGTGAACCCAGGGCCACTGCTCGTCATAGACCAATCTCCACTCCAATAATCAGGAATCGTCTTAAATTCTTTTTTGCCGAGTTGCTAAGGCGGTTCCTTATAAGCGTATTTTTGCATTTTGACTTGAAGACGACTAGTTGTATGACCGTCAAACAGATGCTGTTTTATGAGGAAGGTCGGACGAGCCCAATCGCTCGTCCTCTATCCAGCGCCTCGCCGTCCCATCTGTGGCCCGAATACCTTATTAGCACGTGACGAATTCACAAGATGCGCCAACGGGCGTCTCCTGACAAGGACATTCCCTCCAAGAATGACTCGCCATATGCAATTAGCTTGTATCGAGTATGATGTATATTCATCGTGACTACGGAATTATCGAAAAAGGCACCCCTAAGAGAAAACAGCGCAACCCGGTGATTTGGCACGTCAACATGCCTACGTCTCCAAGCAGGCACCTGCATCCCATGACTGAGTCTAACTCTCATGGAGCACATGCCAGAGAAGCATCGTCAAATATAGGGTCTGTCTACCTCTGGTGTCACAAAGGAGGGTCGTTGCCTTGCTGGGTAGGCCTTTTGACCACCTCACGATCGACTTGCCGCTGTACAAGAACATCGCCCACCGTCCAGGTTGTCCCACCATTTTTCACCCGCCTTATACGCCTGAAATCCACCAACATCGCCAGATAGTAGACGGGGTATCGAGAAGATTGAAGGAATACTGTATGAAGAGCGCATCGTCCATTCAACATGCCAGGATTTAAGTCGGCACCTTTTGTTGCGAATTGTAAAAAAGCTATGGGTCAGTACAAAAATCATAAGTACCCTACCTGGGTTTGATGCAGACTTCAATGAGTCCATCATTTTCCTGGAGATTTGTCTGTTTGGACTGTCCAGTTGTCCATTTTGTTGTATCGTTACGCCGAGAATTCGCCGATTGCATCACCTGCACAACGCGCAAAGCCTGCCAGCCCTAGATCCGGATAATATGCAAAAGCATACCATGGGAAGTTAGTGGAAGGATGTACGAAGTTCAAGAGCGACGACGCTTGACGTCTGCGACGTTGTTAGTTTCCCAACATATATTCAGTCTTCTGCCGGCTTGCAGCGTACCTTTCTCAGCTTCATCATCCAGCAGGTCGTCCACATCCGACCGGGGGCGTTTGCCCACGACCGCAGGGGACTCCAGAACTTCGTCATCGCCTTGCCCAGGGAACTCTCTCCAGTCAATCTCCTCCAACTCGTCGTCCTGACCTTCAACGTCGGCCCCGTCGTTCTCGTTGATGTCGTTCTCGCCCACGTCGGCGTTCATATCGAGCTCGTTGTTTTCGTACGTGACTTCATCGCCGTTCAAGGTTGAAGTTGCGCTGGTGTTAGGGGTTACCTTGTTCGTCGCATTTCCATCGGTAGCCTCGATAATTTGGTCTACGAGGGCTGCGCTGTCTTCGTCATTCGGCCACTGCGGATCGTTCTCAACGGCGTTGAGAAGGACCACTTCGTCTTCCGCATCCGTATTGACAAGTGGGTTAGAGTCGTTGATTTCTGGTACTTGGAATGAATCGTCAGCGTTTGTTGTTGAAGAAAATGCCATGCTAACATCCGAACGAGAATGTAAATGGCGAATCTGAGAGCTGGGAAAGCGCTCAATGGGAACTTCCAGAAAAGGAACATGGAATTGTGTTGACTGGTGATTTTGAGCAGTCTGCCTTGTATTCCGCACCAGAGATGCGTAGGCGTAGTCGTTATCTGCCATGTCATCTGTGGTGTAGGTTGAGGCACACTCAACGCAGAGACAGAATTGGGGATAAAAGCAGGGGTCAGATAAAGAAGAGTCGGGATTACCATTTTCCCCAGATGTCCGAGGCTCTTGGTCCTCCATCACCTCTGTCATTGCGTTGCTTTCGACGACATCTGCGTCTGCGACCACCGTCGATTCATCCAACAAGTTGATGTCCGTGTCAACCATAGTCGCCTCGCCCTCTAGGTCTTCAACAACGGCGGTAAGCTCTGCGTCAAAGGCGCTCTCATCAATTGTATCGTCGACCTTCGTGGCATCATCGTCTTCGTCAGCAATACCAGTCCCAACGTCGTCATCTTCGTTGGCTGCTTCTTCCAAGGCGCTAGGAACATCTTCACCTAGGTCTTGAGCTTGAGCATCGTCCTGGTCGTCATGCTTGCTTTCGGCAGGTGAGTCAGGCCAATCGGTGGCATCCGCGTTGTCATCTTCTCCAACCATGCCCAATTCATCGTCCAGTATCTCTGGCTCCGCCATTTCGCTTTGTGCCTGAGATGCGAAGTAATAGCTCACCTCGTCAAGTCCCTTGCCATTGTAGGCATCATCGACGAGAGATAGCCACCTCTTCTTGCAGTTTGGCCGTGTGACTAGCAAGGCATACAACGGCTTTGACGCATCGGCATCCTGGTTCTTGACCAGAGAATCAAACACGGAAATGACTTGACCCAAGGTGATATCAGAGATCAAATCTGGCTGGGTAGACTTAGAATCTGTTAGTAACGTCCCAGCGAATCTCCCCATATGACAACTTACTTCGGCAAACTCAAGTCCCAGCTCGTCAATTTGGAACACCAGTTCGTCGAAGGGGCCCAGTTCGTTAGCAAGCTCACGACGGAAACCTGCAAGCACGCCTTCCATCTTGCAATGCAAAAGAGACAGATCGTCAAAGAAGCACTCCTTGCCTTCGCTGTCTGGCGAGTTGTAAAAAAAGGGATATTCAACACCCTTGTACGAAACAGTGACAGCGGGGATCTCGGTGTCATCATTTGACGGTGCATCATCGGAGTCCGGTGACTGGACGTTCGCAAGCAGCTCATCTTCATAATCCATGCGATCATGGATTGAAGTGTCTTCGCCAGTCGCCGTGTACTCTTCTGCATCATTTGCCTGGCCATTAAGGTCTTGGTTGTGGGCATCATCTTCCTCTTCTTCTTCGATCGCAACAACACTATCTTCTGCTTCATGCGTAGAGAACGATCCGTCATTTTCATCAATGACACGATCCGTATCTTCGTGGTCTGAATGTGTGCTTCTGACGTCCTCCTGATCGAGAACGTTGATTTCCGGTTGCATCTCGACGGCTGTGCCCATGGATACATCCACAGCGGCGTTGCTGTCATCGAAGTAGTCTATCTCGTGCAAATCACCATCCGCGTCGGCGCCTTGGAGGTCAGAAATCTGCTCTTGCGAAAGTGGCTCGGCATCTGCTCCACTAATTTCTGGGGCGTTATCATGAACGTTCTCAGCATTGCCAGTGAACTCGTGGGCATCTTCTTTATCTCCTTGTGGCTTCTCTTCAATGTCCGCTATGCCTTTGGGCAGGTCCGATTCTTCCTCGGCCAAGTGTATATCATCGTCAACAAGCTGCCAGTCGCTCTTTTCGGCGTCAAGGTGGGCATCGCTTGCGTCTCCAACTTGGTCGTCATTGCCATCTTCCCAGCTGATTTCGTTGTCGTTGAATGAAACGTCTTCAATATCCTGAGGCGCTTGGTTGGCCATGGTGACACTCTCGGAGTTGCCTGCTTCAACCATATCTTGACCACTGCCATCCGGCAGGGTATCGCTGGCCACTGCAGTAACCTCCGCTGCCTGCAAATCGATAGATTGGCCGTCTATTTGTACGGATGCTGCCGCCTCCTCGTAATTTTCAGTGACAAGATGGGCGTTGGCCGAAAATGAGGTGCGGTTGGAGTTCTGGGCTGCAACGGCAGGGGCGGCTGCGTCATCTTCGGAATAATCGATGTACTCCTCATGACCTTGAGCTTCGAAGCTCGGTGGTGGCACTGCTTCTGCCGCCATGTCCTGGGGTTGGTTGGGATAACAATTCACTTGGAAACTTCTATCGTAGTAAACAAGTTGAGGGTTCTCGAGAGGAATCAGGAAGGGATTTGGCGCGCCGGTGGTGGTCGGTAATGTTGGGGGTTCGTGGCTCGGATACCCGGTCAAGCTTGGGGAACTCCAGCAGAGTAACTGGGAGAGGTGCGTCGGCTGGAAGTGTGTCAAAGATTGAGAAGGTGAATTTGTTTGGGTAGAAGTTCGAAAATGTGTTTGGTGAGGCCAACTATTTAGTCATGCCCTTGGACAGAGGGATGGAATGAACAAAGAGTGGTTGGTGGATGGCAAGTGAGGCCAAGCAGGATGACAAAGTGGAGTACAACTGAGGCGCGTGGAAATTTAGAAATGGCCTGGGCGACACCCCTCTACGTTCCTTAAGCGCAGCTTGACGCGCCTGTAGCTGGAGCTTGAGCCTTTCCCCTTCAGGACTAGACCGGGCCGCTGTACGTAAGGCCAGATTGGTCCGTGCACTGGCCAGATTCACACATTCGGACCTCAATATTCAAGCTCCCTACGTCGATGTGGTCCCGTCCCTCCTTAGGCCTGGGACCTTGAGTTGAAGTTGCGACAACCTATCTACATCACCAATTCGTCCAACCAACAGTCACAACACTCCACCCAAAATGGTGCTTGGTTTTCCCCATCTAAGCTGTTCAATGCTTCTCGATACTGACTGTCCTAGGTTGTTCTTGCGGCGTCGATCTGTACCCGGGGCGGGAAAGCTGTCCTCTCCCGCCAGTTCAGGGAGATGCCACGATCCCGCATCGAAGCCCTCCTCGCGTCCTTCCCCAAGCTGGCCGACAGTGGTACCCAGCACACCACCGTTGAGCAGGACAATGTGCGCTTTGTCTACCAGCCGCTCGATGAGCTCTACATGGTCCTCATTACCAACCGACAATCGAACATCCTCCAGGACATCGACTCCCTCCACCTGTTCGCGCAGGTTGTCACCAGCACATGCAAGAGCCTCGACGAGAGGGAGATTGTCAAGAATGCCTACGAACTTCTCAGCGCCTTTGACGAGCTGGTGACCCTCGGTTACCGGGAGAACCTGACCATCAGCCAGATCAAGACCTTCCTTGAGATGGAGTCTCACGAAGAGCGGATCCAGGAGATCATTGCGAGAGTCAGTCAGCTCAGCTGCCGAAATAACCAGCAGATAGCTAACAGATCCTGCAGAACAAAGAGCTCGAGGCCACCGAGGAGCGCAAGCGCAAGGCCAAGCAACTGGAGATGCAGCGCAAGGAGTCGGCTCGCGCCGGCCGCGTCGGCGGTGGAATGCCCAGAACGCCCGTATACCCGACCTACACCCCCCCTACTCGCCCGACCACGACGGACACATACGATTCGTACGAGGCCGAGAAGAACAAGACCTTCAACAAGTGAGTATCCGAGCTGCAGGATCGGATAGTGGTAAACTGTAGCTGACGTTGGCAGGCTGAGTGCCCCCAAGGGCAAGGGTATGCAGTTGGGCAAGAAGTCCAAGACGACCGACATGTTCGAGCGTGTCCGTGGCGAGATGGGCGCCGAAGTTGACGACACGCCCCTTATTACTCCGGCGCCCGCCCACGCCTCGGAGCCAGCAGCCGAAGCCCGTGTCTCCTCAACTTTGGATCGTGACGCGATTCACATCGTCGTCAACGAAGCCATCAGCGCCAAGCTGTCACGAGAGGGTGCTCTGAACTCTTTGGCGATCAGCGGTGACCTTAACCTTCGCATCTCCGACCCAAGCTTGACCAAGGTCAAGTTAAACTTGACAGCAAACCCTTCCCACGGTGCCCAGTTCCGTACGCATCCCAACGTTGACAAGAACCTGTTCAACAGCTCCAAGGTTATTCAGATGAGCAACACTGCTCGTGGTTTCCCCACCAACCAGTCGGTGGGTGTTCTCCGCTGGAGAGCAACGGCCAAGGCGGACGATACCAGCGCTTGCCCAATTACTTTCACTGTCTGGATCAACAAGGATGCAGACAAGTACAACATGACAGTGGAGTACGAGTTGACAGGCGGCGACACGCTCAAGGATGTTAGCGTCATTATCCCGTACCAGGCCAGCGAGCCTGTGGTGTCGAGCTTCGACGCTTCATACGAGGTTTCCGGTGACTCTCTGGAGTGGAACATCGGCACTGTGTCAGAAGATAACCCAAGCGGATCGTTCGAGTTCGAGGCTGAGACGAACGACGAGAATGACTTCTTCCCCATGACGGTCAGGTTCTCGAAGACGACGCCCTTCGTGGATGTTGATGTAAGTGATCGTATCTTGACGTTGGGAGAGCCAGCAGCAGCTAACAAATAAAATAGGTCCTTGGCGTATCTTTGCTCGAGGAGGATGAGGAAGTGACCTTCTCTAAGGATATCAAGTCCCATGCAGACAATTTCTTGATTGAGTAAAAGGGGCAGGCTACTCTGGACAGGTGTGCAGTGGTCAGGGGTTCTAAAAGTTGAGCGCCAAACCAGGAGTTTCCGAGCAGCGGTTTGACTTGTTAGACAATATTTGCCATAATACGTGGCTGCATGATATGAAACGTACTTAGAATACAGGATGTGAAGCTCCTGAGAGAATAAGCTGTCTGATGCTATGCTTTTATTGATATCAATGTCGTGCAATAACCAGGTTGTCAGTGTCCTGGTGAGGGTTGTTATGCAAATGTGGTTGAGCTGCAATTAAGGTAAACGGTCACGGTGCAGCAGGTACAGCGTCTTCGGCCCCCGCCATTTTAGGGAGCCACAGCTACAGACCCTCACACCTTCCAGTGCCTTAGGTACGGAACTTAACATAAGTACCTACCTTACTATTCCTACCACCCAAGCTGCTCACAGCTGCAGCTGCATACAACGAACCTCAGAAAACGAGGTGACATGCCACAATTTACTAATCTGGCTGTTTAGATCCGCCTGAATACATCAACCCAGCAACTCACGGAGATCAAAATTCGATTGTGCATCTCACCCTCCTGTCATTTGACCTCAGAACCTTCTTGCAGGGCCCAGACATGGTTATGTCTGCTGGCTGCTCTTTGCCTTTATCACGAACAGCTTCGTGTTTGCGCCATGGCTGAAACAATGCAGCTTCGACCCTTCAGCGAGACCAGATTTGACCACCGCGTCATCGATGGCTTCCCTACCAGCAATCCGACGGTGGACCTATCGGTCAGCTGGGACTCGTCTGGGAAGAACCTCCTCATATATCGGCCCAAGGACCAGGTCGTCTCCAAGATACACCAGTTCGCAAAGCCCGGCGAGACAGCACCAGAGCCCCAGGCAGTGAGATGGAAGCCTGATGGTGAGTTGACTTTGAACGAGACATATTTGCATACTTCTGACGACAAGGCAGGTCAATTTTTGGCGGTAGGCTGGAGTGACGGTTATGTGAGACTGATGGGTCTTGAGAACAACAAAGCTGCCCACCACATTCGCGTTGGCGGTGATTCGGACTCCGCCACAACGATCACTCACATCGGCTGGTCACGCAACGTCGTCGGAAAGCAACGAGCTCAACACCAGCCAGCTGACGCGCAACCATGGAAGAAACTCATAACTGAGGAGCTGGACCTGCCGGGGAAGCAAGACCCGTCAGACCTGCCTCGAGAACTAACCTTTCTGGAAGTCGATTCGGCTCTACCCAAGATTAGTCCTCTTCCTACGTCTAGCGCTGGATCTGGGTGCGTCCGCTCGCTTTGCTTGTTTTAAACATACTGACCCTGATATAGCGAGGACAGCCTCGTTTTCACGGTACGAACGGGTGTCGAGTTTCTGTTCCAGCCCTTCAACGTCGACGACAGCGATCAGGTTTTCGTGATGGTCGTTGGAACTAGCGACGGCCGTCTTCACCTTAGCATATACGACTCATTTATCATCGGCGACTTCCGGTATACTCTTCCGAGTTCCATGTACAAGCCGGGCGTGCTGCAGCTCATCCAGCACGCCTCTCATCCACAGATTTCTACACACTCGCTTATCCTAAAGTCTTCTGTAGATGGCGATCCGGCAGTCTATCTGGTCCCAATGGACTTGCCATTCGTTCCTTCGTCTCCCATCAACATCTCTCTTTTGGCGTCCAAACTAACAACTCTGCAAAAGCTGCTGCGGTACGTAAAGCAAGCGCAGCTACACATGCAGGTTGAGTACAAGAATACGCGCGAGCTTCCCACGAGGTTTCTGCGCAGTGTTGAGGGAGACTTAGAGCAGGCCACGCATGGTCCGACGAACATCGTCCAGGCTCTGTTCCACACACTTGTCACCGGTCACGCGTACGAGCCTGTTCGAGAATGGCTCGTCGACAGTCTTGCCGAGCGCGTAAGTTCTCCACATTGTGCATAGGGCCGCGATACTGACACATTCTAGGGCCATAAACGATGGGACAAAGCCGTAACCTCTGGGCTAGAAAACCTCCGGTGTCTTTTGCACGAGAATCTCCTGCCCGTACTGGAGAGATGTGCGATCATACTTAGCCGCCTTCGAGGACTGGCCCAGTTCTACGATACCCGCGATGACATTGGCTTTTCAGTCGCCCAAATCAACCGGGCTATGGATATTGTATCCTGTCTTAACATAGTCGGCCACAAGATCCTCCTCAACGTCATGGATGAGCTTGATCTCTTCAATGCTTTCTCTTCGTGGATGCGCTTCCAGATTGACCGTCTGGCCGCGTCGAGCTCTTTCAGCGATGAACTGACAGAGAAGGAAGCAACCATGGAAAACAGCAAAGTTCTCGCATACATACAACGTTACTTGATTGAAAGCCCTATGGCTATCTTTCTCGACGAAGTGACCAAAGAGGACTACGCGAGCAACTGGGAACGTGCCGAAAGCGGAGCTTCAATGCTTGATGAACTTACGACGCAACTTGCTCGTCAGGAAGAGGGCCATGCATACCTCAAAGCCTTTCCGAATGTCAGCTTCCTCGTCGACTGTCTGACCTCTCGTTCCAGTGGAATATTCGGCGATATTGCCGAGGCACAGAAAAGGAGCGTTCGCTTCGGACAACCAACCAAGGTCGTGCTGGGCAGCAAGGTCGCCAAGTTGGACTCTGCGATGTACCATACGAAGACAGAGGTAAAATTGGCGAAGAAAGACAAGCCTTTGGAGACTAGCGACTAACTTCTCATAGGGCGGCGTCAATGGACTATCCTTCCTGGCTACTATGGCAGAGGGCCGGGATCAAGAGTGTGAGTTTGCTTTCCTGCAACAGTGTGTCTATGAACATTTTCTGATTTGCAAACAGTTTATATCTTCCGCACATCTATTCGAATCATCAATGGCATCAGCAGCAACGTCGAAACGACCGTTTCAGCAGTCTCAATAGATGAGGGCAAGATCGTCGACCTCAAGTTCCTGAACGGCAACACCCTCATTCTGCTGGTCAGCAAACAAGGCAATCAATCCAACATCATCACAATCCCCATGCAATCGCAGGCTCTCAGATACATACACTATGAGGAGAGTGGCCTCCCCAGTCCCACAAGGCTATCTAGCATCATGGGACAATGTACCGCAACCGCTCTTCCTGAAGACTCGTTGTTCACGCCGGTGCAAATGGATGTCCAAGACGTCACGTCAGCGCGGGGCGAAATGCCTGTCCGCATTTGCCTCCTCGGTTCAAACCGCTCTACGTACAAGGTCTTCGCACTTGAACTCAAGCCTAGTCCTGGTGCTGTCCAGCCGGAGGCCCCCCAGCCGGTGACCCCGCGACGAGGTGGTTAGAAGACGCCCGTTACGCTGTCTCCGGGAAACATGTTCAAGGTGGCGCCAAAGAGGTTCACGCCACGGAACAAAAAGCGCATGGGTATTCTGGCATCTCGTTTGGAGTCTTCAACGCTGGACGAGTTGGCAAACATGGAATAGATTATGCACTCGAATCGATCTCAGGCAGAGCGCTCGAGGCCATAGAACTAGGAAGTGGAAGAGAAAAGCATGTTGATATTGGTTTGTGAAAAAGACGTATTATACAGCATGGCCATCCCCCCCTCTCTCCCTTCGTACCGCTTTTTGGCTTGCTCACTTTCTCGACTTGGTGATTTCGAAAAACTCAGTGACACCCTGTACCACGGCCTCCACATTCATGTTCACGAGCGGCATGCGGTCGTAGGAATCCTCCTTCATGATGGCGACGAGGGCCAAGTACCGATCGACCTCGCGCAGCATGATGGGGCGCTGTGAGTCGTGGAGCACCATGCAGCTCTCGGCCCAGTTGCATGCGACCTGGTCCTCGACTTTGGCGTTCCACGGTTCCGCCTCGAGACGTTTGCGCTGGCCCTCGGAGCGCGGCCAGGAGCCGTACACCTCGGTGATGTCGATGATGACGTCAATGTAGTCGGAGCAGATCTCGTAGCTGGCCATGTCGGCCGTCGCCGAGTCCGTGGCGATGTAGATCTTGGACAGCACGTCGAACAGGTACGCCTTCTCGAAGCGGCACGTGCGGCACAGGTTGGTAAGCATGGCCTCCAGGGTGCCGAGCTGCGGGATGAGCTTCTGGATGACCTTGGAGAAGGCCTCGAAGATGGAGTGGTTGTAGATGGACGTCAGGTGGAAGGTGACAGGGGCGTTCTCGAAGCCGTGGTCCGAGAGCTCGTCCTGGATGCGGATGGTGATGTCGCGCTGGATGTCGAGCTTGTAGTCGTCCGAAAGGCCGTCAACCTTGTGGATGAAGACCTCGATGTTGATGTTTGGGTAGAAGCGCTGGAGGTTGAGGACGGTGGCGTTGAGGCGGGCGACGGCCTCGAGGTAGTCGTCCTGGGCGTCGATGACCCAGATGAGGGCGCCAATCTCGCCAAAGATGGCGTCCATATCAAAGTTTGGGTTCTCGAAAAAGTCGATCTGGCCAGGAAAGTCCCAGACTTGATAGTCCATGAAGGATCTGAGGCTGTTAGTGGGAGGGGCAAGCTGGAGGCGAGAATGATCGAGGGGTTTCTTACGCCATAGAGTCCTTTTGGATACGCGCTGTGGACTCGAGGAAAAGCGTTTCGTTTGGTGGGAGCTTGTGGAAGACGACGCTCGATATTGACGACTTGCCACTCCTATCACCAGTCAACGCGATGCCCGCGTACGCTGTGGTCGAGGACTAGTAGACTCACCTTCTTTGGCCCATCAGGAGAAGCCTGGGCTTCCCCTTTCCTGGAGGCCCCGGGGGACCTTCTAGCGGCTTGTTCGCATCTTTCGCCTGTGCTCCTTGAAGACTCTGATCGTAGACACGTTGGAGCGTTAGCCTTGCTGGACTGAGACTACCACTTGTTCGGGGATGCTCTCGTTGGGGAAAGAAGCCTATGCCGTCGACCGCTTGGGACAGCAATGAAGCAATGGAATCGGGCGATGTAGACGAAGCCATCCTGAACGACATGCGCGGCGTCCTTTGCTATGCGATTCGCCGATTCACACACTGTTGGGATGAAAGGGCTTCTTTCTAGTATCGCTCAATATTTCTTCCACGTCCTCGATCGCTGTTTGCCAGTGTCTCGGGAAGTTTGATGCCACAGACCGGCAGAGCCCATATGTTTGCACGGGTTCCTAGCGGAAAGACCAACCGGGAGCCCGACGACGGTCCGTGGCGGGACAAGTGATCAGACTGCCACCGAACGACGACGCCGGGCAATCCTCAGGGTCATCAAATTCATCCGTCGTCCCTCAAGGCAGGGTAGCCCCCTCGAATGCGACCACCCTGACGGATGCGCGCAGCTGAAAGGAAACCCCGACTCGAGGCTTGGGCATCTTCGTAAACCGAGGAAAAAGAAAGATGAGCCATCTGCATTCGAGAGATGCTCGCCTGCTCAAACCGCGCAAGCCCCCTTCTCGAGTTCAACCCCAGTCATGGACTCGAAGCGCTGCGCGTGCTGATCTCACCGTCGCACAACGCCACATCATCCACGACACCATGGCTCAGCCAACCCGCTTCATCTGGCGAGGCCAGGTGGACGATCGGGGGGTTAAGTACAGGAGCGGGGGAAAAGGTACCGTTGGACAACAGAATCCCAGTCCATTTTCGACCGTTATCCATTCATGACTTGAGAGGAAGATGTCCTCCAAATACGCAGACCAGGACGCCTTGTCGTGCGACACGTTCCCCTCTGAAAGCCGTGTGAAGTTAAGAGAAGCCGTCTTCAGTCATGGACATCCAACCCACGCAAAATTACAGAAAGTAAGACTCTACAAGCAGCTCGCCTAGCCGAACAGGGGGGAGGAAGAGGATGCGAGGAAGGATGCAGCAGTAGACGTGACGACAGACGGTAAACATTAAGAAATACGACCGATTCTCACCTCCATTTTTCCCCTTGCCTGAGCCTCAATCTGCGGCTGAAAGGGGTGGTCGAATACGCCGCCGAGAAAAAGCTCCCCCAAGCTGACCACTTCAAACCGCAGCAGCAGCAGCGACAACTGCACCGACGCCCAGCAATCAGGCCTGCCCCGTAACCGATCGAACGAGATTGACGATCACTGATGCCCAAGTCGTTACGAGAGGACCAAAACAAAACGTTAACGTTCAAAGAGATCCGTTTCAATGCGAAAATAATAATTTCCGTCGCAGTCGAGTTGTCAAAGGACCGGCACGCACCAGCCTATCACCGATTTCGAACGGAGGCAGGTCACTAATTCGCAGATGTGGAGCGGGTAAGGTGAACGATGGGGTGAGGCAATTGGCAGTTGAGCACGAGGTGGGAAGGATGACGATGCAGCGTGCTCCGATAAGATAACGGTTCGCGGGTACTGCAGACGGGACCCATTTAATTTAGGCGAGACCGCATCCTTGCTCCTTCATCTGACTACGACCTGCCACCCAAACCACCAACCAGCGCCTTCATCCTGTCATCAGCATTAGTGCTTGCCTGTCCTCTGTCACGTTGTCACTGCATTTTCATGTTTCTGATTTGGGCAACATCGTTGTACAATCATTCAGCCAGCCCATCATGGAAATATGACAGAACCAACGGGGAACCGGTCGTTTTAATCGGACCAAGATGTACGAATACTCGTGTAGCGATCAATGAATTGAGGCTCTACACTTGCTCCTACTCATGCTTCCAAGTATTAGACAATACAGATACCATTACAGAATAAGCGCGCCTAGACTATGACCGAAGGCCGCCCCAGGCAGGCTGGTATGCAAAACTCCCTCTCCCAGTTTTTACGATGCAGTGCTCCGTTGCTTCCGACCTTCCAATCTAAACCACTGCCTTAAGCCCGACAATGAGTGCGACACAAAGGAAATTATAGTTAAGAACGTTGTGAGTCCGTCTAGGAAACAGTCGGCATCGGAGAGGGAGTGTTCCTGCCAGAACGCGAGAACAGCGATGTCACAAAGCTGCTCTTACGTTTCGCCGTCTTGGACTTCTTGGCAGGGGCAAGACTACTGGTGTTGGTAGGAGCCTTCTCGACCTCCTTGATGGGTGCATCCTTCTCATCGGTGGTTGTAGTAGTCGTAGTAGTGGCGTTCTGGACGTGTTGCTCAGGAATAGCAGGAATAGGGGGCGCATCGGTTGCGCTGTGAGGAGGAGTGAGCTCATTAGGAGGGGGCATCACAGAGTCTCTTCTTGGTGCGACCGACTCTCTCCTAAAGTCAAAGATGGATCCCTTCCTAGGGCCGGCAATGGAGCCATGACGAAGAGCAGAGACAGACTGCATCAAGTTAGTGATCCGTTCTCTTTGTTTGCGAATCCCTGGTGTCTTACCTTGGCACTGATACTCTTACGGTTGCGTGCGCGGCGCTCAGCAATGGTTTCCTCCTCTTCGCCAGTCATCTCGGCAATATGGGCAGCCACGGTCTTGCTGTTGACAGCCATGTTCTCTGCAGGGACGTCGATAAATTTGACGAATCCGCGGACGGGCGAAACGCCAATGGCTTCTTGCAAGTGCTTCTGAAGCAGGGCGGCATTCCTCTTGTTCTTAGTCACACCAACCTCACAGGACAAAGCATGGATTGTCATCGTGTAGGCAGGGTCAAAAGTTCCGCCAAACAACATGCAAGCACCATGTTGCAGGTTCACCACGATGGAAGACACTGGCCGCTGATACCGAACAGAGAGCTGGTATGAAAAGTCCGTGATGAAACTAAATTCATCACTGATCTGGGAGGGAGTCAGTCGCGGATGGTAAGACATCGGCAAGTCGAAACACATACGATGACGTTAGTGCGGAGCTCAGCCATGACAATAGCTTCGCTGTAAGCACGATCCTTGAGGACGTTGATGTCTCTGTCACCTTGGAAAGCCTCTTCATAGTAAGAGCTGCGGCGTTTGGCCAAGTCGGTTTGGTTCTTAGACTTCCTGTTGTTACGAACGTCGCCGGGCAAGGAGTGGTTGACGTCTCGTGTTCCTTCGCCGGCCTCGACAATAGGGGTCGGCGCGGTAGATGGCCGGCGACTCATCCTCCTCTCGGCAAAAGACATTCCGGCGCCTGCTGCGATGGAGACGCGTCTGTTGTTGTTGTCGGGAGTAACTGGCGTGGAGTTGACCTTTTCGTTGATGCTGCCGGTCGTGGTGGATTCCTGCGGGGAAGAGGGCGGAGACAGAGCCATTTTCTGGGACGATTGGGAGGGTCGAAGCTGAGATAAAAGGCGGCTGCAGGTGCGTGTGCTTGGAGCTCGTGGGGGATGTATCAGACGTGGTCGTTTGGGAGCGGCGTCTTACTAGCAGCGGCCGTGTTAGTCTCAACCCACCACCCAAAAGCCTATCTAGCTTGACACGTACCGAAAGAGGCGCCGGCCGAGATATCGTTCAAGCAATGCTAACAACCGCGTTGGTCATCAACTAGGGGCCCCTTGGACTTGGCGCAATATCTTCAGCTGTCAAGCTGCAATGGGAGATAGGTCGTGCGCTGGCGAATAGCAGAGTTCGTCGAATTCGCGGTGGCAAGGTCCAGAAACAGACGTTGCGATGAGGAAGGAAGGAGCAAGTCGTTGGATGCGAAGATGCAGCCACTGAATCAACCGAGTGCCGATCGTGTGGTCTCGTGATGCACAAGACGTGGACGGCGGTGGATATTGTTTGGTGGTGATGAGTTCCGAGGGTTCAGCGGGAAACAAACAACTGGACGAACGAACAAAAAAGCTGGTGTGACGGTGCGGTGACTGAAGGAGACTATTATATCAGGACGAGGACAAGAGATGCGAGGGCTGGAGCTAGATCTAGATGGAATAGTGCACCACCGCAAAGAGCTACGACGGCCGCGAGTCGTTGGGACGGAATCGAAACAAGAGGCGGATAGCCACTCAGAACCGCGAGATGACTGTCGAAAACGGAAACAGCCAAGGCTCGATGCACGCACCTAGGTAGGTCTTTCTTCCCACGCTCGACGAGCCCGGTTTCAATGCAAGACAAGACAGGTCGATCAGGTTGAACGGAAGGAGGAAAGAGGGAGAAGGAAAGCGGTTTGGGCTGGGCTGAACAGGACAGGACGGGCTTACCTCACCTGCCTCATCTTTGGTGTTGGTACTGGTCCCTGGGTTTGCCTCTGCCTCGTGTCCTTGGACGACCAAGGTAGAGTCTCAAACCTCAATCCACGCCGTGCGCTAACGAGCCATATCATTCTTTGATCCCCTCACCAGGCAACTATGTTAAGGAAGGATAGGGCATCGCTCCCGCCGGGGGACGTCCCTCAGGTCGATGGATCCAATGGGATCTGGGGGCATCGCCGTATTACCCAACTCCCTGCGCCTGGACTGTTCTGTGCTTGTTGCCAGGGTTCCTCCGTTGATTGCGACTGTGAGGTTCCCTCGACTGTGTCTGTGGCATGCGGTAGCGACCGAGCCCATAAGCAACTATCCTTCGCCTTGGAGACGGGAGTTCCTGAGGCTGTTTCTGCAGTGTCCAGATGTATGCGGCCGAAACTCTGCGACAAGATAGATTTTTCTGAGATTCCGCAGGACTGGAGCGATGCCGCCTCCTCAACCAAAGTGGCATGAATAGCATTGGAGACATCGTCGAGGGCAGTCCAGCACGCTAGTATGTGACTAGGCATCGGGATGACAGGGTCCAGGACCATCGTGTCGCCCTTGGAATGCATGGCGGGAACCCCATTTGAGCTACTTCTCTTTGTCGTCGGTCGGGCATCAGGTAGAATGGAAGAATAGGAGAGTCATGGAGGGTCAACGGCACGCCGCACACCAGCACACCAGCTACTCGGCCAGCCGCATGATGGACGGGCGTGGCACACAGGCAACGCAGCTGGCATGCCTGGCATGCCTGGGAAGCATTGTTTGCTGTTTTCGCGTGGTTTGCAGTGAGATATGCCGTATCTTAGAAACAGGGCAATCCTTGGACCCTTTGCTCCGTCTGCCTGTCTCTTCAATTCTGGGACCATGTTTGGCACTGGCGCGGTAGCAAGCGCATAGGTAGTTAGACACAGGCCACAGGCCAGCCACAGGCTTTACAAACCAAACCGTCGAGCGCCTCTCTCGTCTGATTGCGCCCTCAGCGTGGTCAGGAATGCAGCGGCGGGTCCAGAGGCGAACGAGCTAATATACTGGGAACGCGAACGCGCGGGTTCGGCGGGAGACCCAAGGAAATGTCCTGGTCTGTGACGGAATGCACATGTTTCCGGGCAGTATACGGTTGCCCGCCCATCACCCGCTGATCTACCTACCTACCACCCTAACCAAGATGCCTACTGCGTATCCGTAGGATCCCTACAGTATCACCGTGTCAAAGGCAGGTAGGTATTCGTAAGGTGCCTAGGTAGTGATCATCATCCTCCAGACGTTTCCAAGAGACAGCCACAGTCCCGGCCCTCACCTGTTGTTGCTGTTGCCAGGGCCATGTGTGTGGTGTCCTGTGGAGTGGAGCTGTACCTGTGAGCTCGGAGAATAGTGCGGCACTGTGCGGGAACACCAGAGGTCCAAGCGGCGTTCGTCTCGTCTAGCTTCTGAGCACGCTTGCAATTGAGCCAATCATTCCACGGCAGATCCTCTGTGGCCCGGCAGCGTCCAACTCCCGTAGCGAGCACACAGGTAGTCCAGCCTGAGCCAGTTAGCCTGGAGGTAGCTGGCGCTCGCGTGAGTGCGCCAGGTCCGTGTTCCCTTCTGGGTGGCTTGCGCGGGCGTTCCACTGAAATTTGACGAGACGAGGTGTCCTAGGTGAGTGAGTGAGCTCACTAAGCTGCACATTTGTCCATACCATCCATACCTTCAGGTTACCTGAGGTAGTAGTTATCTGAAAAACCTTAGATAAGGTAGGGCGTTTGCAGGGGTCTCCCGAGTGCTCTAGACGACTCGTATTCCGCAGTAGTCTTCAAATCAAGGCCGTCGTAGCTCCCGGCAGACAAGAGATGAACTACTACGCCCTACCTAGGTCAACTTTCCCCAAGAAAAGCGTCTCATCAGACTTCCACCCTGCATTGGTCCCCTACCTTACCTGCTTCAAGCTGCGTCTCCGATCGACCTTGACCTGACCAACCGCCATGTCAGACTCTAGGTACGAGAAGCTAGACAGCGTACCTGATGGCCGGGACGACGGCATCTCCTGCTGGGCCCCCACATCGCATCCTCCACCCGCAAACGGCCAGCATCTCAACCGATGCTTCCCAAGCTCTCAGCTGCACTTACGTAGGTGGAGGCTCCTTTCGCCACTTTTGATGCCCTCAGGCGTTGCGAGCTCAGTCTTCTCCCCCCCAATGCTGCCGGATGCGGCCATGAACTGGGCAGTTCGTGAATCAGATTACGAGTCTGTCGGATAATCAGGAGGGTGGGGGGATCGAATTCCTGGACCGATGGGGATTCTGGATCGAAAACGTAATCCATTGGACAGTCTCGCTGGTCCTGTTGACAACAGCGAAATATTAACCCGTGAAAGGGACACTTCTTGGTACAAATGTGACGCAGCTCACTTCTGCGTCTCCCTGGTCTTGCGTTGACCTGAACGCCCACTCCATGACCGCACGTCGTCCGTTTCCGGCGCGTCTACCGTCACTCGCACTCTGACATCGTACCCGACCCAGTGGCAAAGGCAACCCCGTCGTCTCGACGGCTCCGCTCCGGACATCCTAGTGAGCCTCTCCCTCGATATCTCTGGCGGTGATTGACGAAGGAACGGGGCTGCCGGACTTGCGGCGTCCTTGAACTACACCGCTGGCCCTGCTGATGTTCCTCTCGAGTACCAGCTGATACGCCCCAGCTCCCAGAGTGATGGCTTCGATTGGAATCAGGAGGATGGACATGTACAGCCCGGCCTTGCTCTGCTTGCAAAGAGTGCCAAAGTGAGGCCGCGTCACCATCACCACGTCAGACCATCGGCAGCTCCAGCTCTGGAGCGTGTCCACAGTGGTTGAGGCGTTGATGCTGTAGAAGACCGACATGGCGACCACTGCAGCCACAAGTCCGACTGCTGGAGCGGCGACGCTTAGTGAGTTGTGGATGAGGGCTCGCCCACGCAGCTATTCACGTTTGGCATTAGTCCGAGTCGACCTGCCGCAATGCCGTGTCATGATGTATCAACTTACAGACTGGACCCGGCTGAAGAGCAGCGAAACAAAGTTGGCAACAATGACAATGGAGCTGCCAACCACAAGAGCCACCGTGGGTCTCAGGTCAAAGGCATCCGGCCAGAGCGCGAGTAGGTAGCTGGCGGGTACGTGGGTCGCATCATAGACTGCGAGAGCATCTGCTGACACGCCGAGGATGGTGATGCCTGCAAGCAGTGCCACGGCCGTCAAGCTGACTCTTGCCGCGTCGATGGTCCCAAGGAAACGGGCTTGCGATGCGTATTGAGTGTCTTCGGGATCAACCTCGAAGCCTGAAGTTTGGCTGATGTTCTTTTCTTCGGAAGACATGGCGGAAAAGAAGGAGATGAGAGGAAAAAGGATTACGATAGGAAGAAAAGATGACTAAACGTAGAGATCGACCGTTACAACAGAAACGAAACGTAGGAAACGAGAAAGGGAAAGGAGGCAGTGCTTTGGGTTTGCCATCTCGAAGCCCGGGAAGGGGGACTTGGATGCGTACAAATACAACAGACAAGTATCGGATAGGTGCCTTGAGCCGTGTGTGGACGCGGCACGCAATCTTGCCAACCTCCGGGGAAGGGAGATGCGATCCAAAATTATCCTGACGAGCGTCGCGCCGATGCAAGATAGCCGCGCTTGCGACGTGTCGAGGTGTGAAGTTGGAGATAGTTGGGAACCCTGTAAGAGCGGTCCGGCGTGGGATTGGTCAGATGCCCGCAGATGCTGGTCCCTATTTTGGTCATCCCAGGCGCTTAGAAGCGGGAAGGCCTATGATGAGGCCAATGGCAGCATGCGAACACCCTGAAATAATCTAGGCATGAAGCCTATTCGCCGACTTGAATAGCGTCACAATCGAGGTTACTTCGGCGCAGGGGCATTGCTCTGAGGGCCTTCTCAGTTGCCGCCGTCAAGGTGATCCAGAGAATAAGCTCACGTCAAGCGGGAAGGGCGGAGACAGACTTTGAACGAAACAAAAGTTCAATCCGACGTCTGGCTGAGTCATCTCCCAGTTGATCCTGCACGTGACTGTGGAATATCTGGCTTATCTAAGCATCCCAGCTCCACATCCCGTCTGATCTTTTGCGGGCCTTCCTTCTGACACCATTTGGCAGGGACTGCACGGTGTTTTACCAGACATTCTCCATGTCGTCTTTGCCGTGGCGAAACAAGCAATTTGCACCTTCGTATATGCATGAAATACATCATGACTCCGGATCTTTGAGTTACACAGCTGGTTTCCCCCCCCTGCTTGCCACGCATTTCGATATTTCTAATTTCACAACATTTGCAAGGCATTCGTACGAATACGGATTGCGGTTTCTGCGTACTCCCAGACCTTCAATATGTCGGAATCTTTATGATGGGCCGTTGCGATGTTGTCCGCTAAGCTCTGTTCCTGGGAACTAGACTAGTCGGCGCTGGGCTCTCCATACCCACGAGTGTGTGTCTCGTCTGCGAACTGCGACATGCAGCACCCATTGGGATGGTGGCGTTTTTGCCGTCCCAAAGCTTCCTCAATGATTCCACATCACCAGGGGGGTGTCGACGACAGGGGGTCAGACCCTCTTCCGAAGGGGCAGGCAATCAAGCAAGCACTCAGGCTCCTGCATGGCAGCCGCAGGCTCGCAGAAGACGACGAGGCTCTCAGTGGACCAAACAGATTCAACCAGTGACCGTCAGCGGCAGGACTGTCATCATTAGCAGAACCTTGGCCCTGTCACTGGAAATGGCCAGGCAACAAACACAACTTGGATGGCGTTCGGGCGGCCGACGGGAAAGTGTCACCGGCAACGGGAGGCATCCACTGCCTCCCTGTCAGTCTATCAACCTTGTTGTTGCGTATCACACCAACCCTTCGCCAGTCTTCCCAGCCTCACCTCTATCGCTGCCAAATCGCCCACGAATATTGGGAGGCCTGGGTGTCTGGCATGGCACTTGGCGTTTTTCCCGCTGACAAGGGAAACTAGCATTCGTCGGCTGGGATCGCATACTCCGCATGTCAACAATCCTCACCCTGCCGCTGATCCCGAGCCGAAGGAGAAAACAATCCCCCGGTCCGCCTGAGAGAACGGCAACCTACCAAGTCATCTTGAGCACTATCAAACTTATCGTCAATATCAGACAACGAACAAGGCGGATGCGAATGAAGATCAACGGGCGCGGCGGGAGGTTAGCTGCTTGGCCTCCAACGTCCGCAGCTGAGGAATGTCGATCGGCCCATGCTCCGTGAAGCAAACAGCTGCCGTCTGAACCTCCTCCAGGCCAACTTTCAGCTAGGAATGGCCAGTATCGGAGTTCGGCAGCCAAAGACTGTGGGGTTCAAAGTTCGGCCATCAAGTTGCCAGCAGGTGACAGGTCAATTTGGCCTAGAGGAAGTCTCACAGTGGCGCCACGGGGGAAACACAGCGGCACAGCACCTGAAGCCCGTCCTTCTGGGTAAAAGAACCAAACACCCGGGTTGACTTCTGTGACACTAACACCAAAACCAACAAAAGTCAAGACCGCAAGCCGGTCGACATTGATTACTATTCAGAGTTCCTCTCGTGCTCCAGCTTGTTGCGTTTCGTGCAAAGCAAAGAAACGCCAGGTCGGAAAATCGGACTTTTCTCCCTGCAGGTTCCTGGCCAGAATGCCATCTAAAAATGCTGGAGCCTCGCCGAGCAAGTCGGCGAATATATGTACCCTGATTCAGCTGAGATTGCTAGCGGGCCAGCCGAGGGGCACGGCGTTGACGCCGACTTGATCTACCAATCAGCACTCAAAGCTGGGCTCACTCACAGACTGGAGGCATAAGCAGACTGCAGCAGCCAGCGAAACATACCCTGTCTCGACCCTTGACCCCTGGCTCAGCCCAACGGATTGGAACCAACCACACGTCCATCACCCGCCTTTGCATCTTGACGATCTACAGTCCCGCTCTCTTACGGCCGGCCGGATATACAGACTTCCTTTCTGTCTATAACCACGAAAACCGCAGATATTGCGTCGTCGTCATCCCACAGCGAACCCAGGCTATAGTCTGCCCCCCAACGTCTGTCCGCACCTGCTTCAGTGGAACCTGACCGGTACGGACCCTGGCTCTTTGCAACCCGCACTTCATGATCGGCGTGGTCGGTAAGAGGCCTGCCTTGAACAGACCTACAGACGGCCTCGGATGACATCTCGCTCTGAGGAGGTGCAGAGATATGCTCAGTCGATGAGTTTCCGTTGAGACTATATAACAAACTCATTGCCAAACGACGATTGGCAGGAATACGGGAGTGGCTGCAGGCGTTCAAGCAATGGGACCCTAAGCCATGGCTCAGTTCTGACACATCTGTGATTCTGTTGTGCATATAGCTATCCCTTCGATCGGTTCCGCTCCCAGGCACCTCGCTCCCGTCGGGCATCCTGTCATTTGGAGCCTCCCCCGGCTGCGTTATGTGGGAAATATTGACCATTTGAATCCTTCAAATGCTGAGAACCCCTGTCGACCCGACCCAAAGCCTCGGGTTCTGGGCCGCCACACTTTCTTCCCTGACACAAACATGCGTCCATGACTGGGGTGGGGGTGAAGGGGGGTGTGGTCTTCAGTTAACATGATTCACGTCCGACAGAACTTGGGTATGCAGACTTTTGCCCTTTCCCCCCCGCCTAGGCCAGCGAGCCTGGTCTACCTTTACCTTGATGAGGAGACAGCTCGGCCGGGGCTGGGTATTTGTCAAAGAAGTCTAATGATGTCTCGGCTCGAATTGGACCTTGCGGGATGCAGGTTGGCAGGCATATCCTTTGTGTTCGTTTGCCCAGGATGGCGCTGCCAGCCCGCCGCGCCGCTGCGACCGATATAATAACCTCTCACGCTTGCCACCCCTCCGTCATCGTGTCCCGCATTGGCCAAATTACCCATCCAACCACCGCACTTGCGGTTCTTTCCTCCCACATTACCGACGACGAGTTCGCAATCATCGATAGATAGAATCTTGCGCCCGCGTTCCAACAAGCCATGCTACCCATCCCGACATCGACGACGACGCCCGTTGCGAGGACACAAACGGACGGCTCCCGCGAGCCAACGACACCATCGCGGCTACCATTAGACCACTTTGTACGTTTAATCTGCCAAAGCTTCGTCGATCTCCCGAGAAAGCCTATCTCGTTAACATCGAGTCTTGCCATCGTAATAGCACCTTTTCCCATACCTGCCCGCAGAACTTCGCCTCAAGATATGGAACTTCAACCTACCTCCGCCGCGCATCGTCCCCATACGGTGCGGCGCAAAATCTCTCTCCTTCGCTGCAGACGTCCACCCAGCCGCTCAGCGGCGACCATCGACTAGCGGCTGCATCTCCTACGCATCCGTTCCCGTCAACCTCCACGTCTGCCATGAGTCTCGCGTCGAGGCCATGAAGTCCTACCGGCTTAGTTTTGGTATGACTCGCAACCCTGGCCAAATCTTCTTCGACCGGAGCCGCGATGTCCTGTACTTTGGCGCTCGCGACGGCTACATGGCGTCGGAATCACAGTTCATGACCGTCATGGCGCTGTGCGACTCCACGGACCTCGCCGAGGTGCGCCACCTGGCCGTCAACGACTCGCTGTTCTGGATCGACTCCGTGTACTACCAGAGCATGTCGGCCGCGAACCTGACGGTGGAGGTGCTGAAGCAGGTTCGCGCGCGCATGCCACGGTTGGAGAGTCTCGTTTTCATCCCGAGGGACGAGAACCCGGTGTACTACGACCAGGTCGAACTCGTCGAGGCGAATCGGCAATCCGAGCTGGTGCAGATCATGAGTCTGCAGATGGAGGCCGGCATGAAGGCCGTCTCGGAGATGTTCCCCGACTGGCAGCCGCCTTCGTGGCGTATCATGGCTCTGGGATGCGGGCTGCCTCCGGCCGTGGACTGGTGTCGAGGAGGTGAGATCGGGGCGTTGCCTGTTGAGATGGAGATCGACGCGAGAAGCTGAAGACTTGTTTGTTTTTTGACCTGTTGCATCAAGGGCGGTCAGATTGATTTTGGAGATACCCTGCACATCTGTTTAGGCGTTACGGTTCTTGGCGTCGCGGAGGATGTAAAGTACTATTGAGCATCTACGAACTGTGGGTTTTGACAAGCAAGCGTACGTCAGAGAATGGTGTGCGCCTCTACGATTTATCGTTCCGTGCTCCTTGCTACCTATGTGACGAAGTTATATGTTCAAGTCCGTTTTGAGACATCCAACTTGCCGGGATGCCGTTGATTTCTCGACAAAGGTTTGATACATCAGTCCAGAAAGAGTCAACGATGGCAATATGTCACGTAACTCGAATAGAACCAACGTTGTACCGGACCATGAGCTATACGTGTCGGTACGTACCTTCGATCATCAAGTGAAATAAATTCCTTACTAGAGTAATCTTCAAGCAGGCGATTCCAGCGCCAAAGACCCGAACATCCACCAAATTCATACGGGTTGGCCTTGACTCTCGCAAACGAGTTTAGAAGTTTATATTTGTGTTCTAACCTCCTGCTTCTAGAAGAGTCTCATTAGACATGACCTAGACCATCGCCTGCGGGAAACTTCTCAACTAGCAATTGTGAGAAGGCACGAGATGTGCCCAGCTTGACAAGAGTTTTTCCAACGGTAGATAGAAATGACACCATGATAAAAAGTTGTACATGCGAAACGCACCCAGGTATCAGTAACGTGGTAACTCATAGAGCCACGCATCTTGCACAGGAACAGCACTCAACTGCAGCAATGTGGCAATCCAACGATTGTGTTCCTGGATGTGCGTTACCAAACTGCAGAGACTTGTAGAGACGGCAACGGGGTCGAGCAGAATATGCTCAACCAGTTCAACATCTGACTTTAGACTTCCTCCGTTTTCAGACAACCCTATGCCGACGCCACACAGGCTACATTGCCAACTCACAAAATGCGACAGCCTCGTCAAACAGCATGTGGCATGGCAAACAATTTTCATGTCTTTGTAAATCATACACTGTCCTGAGATCGCACTCTATTTCATAAAATTGTATCCCGGTCATCCGCCGGGCTTATACCTTCCTCATGCCCGTCGTCCCTCAACAGGCCCCTCTGCTCGCCGCCACCGTCTTCTCGCGTGAGGCCAGACTGCACTCCCATGTCCCTGCTCAGACCGCTCGTCCGGCGCGTTTCTTCGGCGCCGTTCAGGACGTACCAAACGTCCTTTTTAGTCAGGAGACCCTGCAAGGCCCCGCGGTCGCTGAAGAGCACGTAGCGAAGGCCGAGCTTCTGGAAGTAAGTGACAGCCAGGTGAAGACTGGACCTCGACGGCATGGTGATCGGCGTCTGGTCCATCCACGGACGCAAGTCCAGCGTCGTGCGGGGATCGGCCAGCGGCTGATGGGAGAAGTACGCCTCCGTCTCCGGAGGGAGTGATCGTGGAGGCGAGGAAGAGATCCGCAGATTGTACGTGAGTTCTTGCCGGGAAATGTATCCTAATAGAATAGCATCGCGAGGATCCGAGATTACTGGGAAACCGCGGTAGGGATGTGTGTCGAGGATGTTCTTGAGGCTGGCTATTGTGTGGCCCGTTGCCGTGAGCACAACCAGGTCCTCAATACGCGTCATGATCTGTGAAGCGGGTATGTCGGGGATGACCATTTCCTCGCTGTTGTCCAAGAACGGGTACTCATTGAAGTGTATCCAGGCTTCATAGATGCCTCGTCGGGAGATCGCGTCGCCCACCCATTTGGAAATCATGACCGCAATCATAATGGGCAGGACGTAAGTCAAGGCTCCGGTCAGCTCGAACATGATGACCACAATTGACACAGTCATTTTAGTGACGCCCGCCAGACTTGCTGCTGCGCCAATGATGGCGTACGTCCCAGGTATTACGCAAGGGACATCTGGCTCGCATGATGCGAAGGGGAAGAAGGTTGGGTGGTTAGCGACCCAAATCTCCATGATGATACCGACTGCGCGGCCGCTGAGAGCACCAATTGCCATTGACGGCAGGATGATACCAGCAGGTAGCTGCAACCCGAATGTTATGGTGGCCAGGAAGAATCCAAGCACGGCTCCAAAGACCAAAAGTACGATAGTCGGTGCTGATGCAACTCCCGTCTTGCAAAGTCCAATCTGGTCATCGACGTACTTTGTACATTCCACGAACAGGTTGGATACCAGTTCCGATGTCTGGAACTTCATGTACGAGTTTGGATAGTTGATGAGCGCCGTCAAGAGGGCCACAGCAGCAACTTGGGTAATAGGTCCGGGGAGCCACGGCGTGTTCTTCTTCCACCGAGCGACAGCCATGTTGGCCTTGACGAACAGGCCGCCGTAGATGCCCTGCAACGCTGATTAGCCTCGTTTTCGGGGAGTCGATACAGAATCTCTTACACCCATGATGCCCAGCAGGGCAAAGGGGATGAGCTCGAAACCATGCCAGCCAGTACTGTACTTGACCTGATACATGACGAGCTGACCTGTGCGGAATGGGTCGAATGCCTGGAGGACGACAGCGGCAGTCATGGCACAGACGAAGCTTTGCCACATCGTCTTGTCGGGGAAATAGTATGAAATTTGCTGAACACAGTAAGTATAGAACGGGGCGGCATGCGGGCGTCACCAACTTCAAGGCTGAACAAGACGCCTCCAATCGGCGAACCGAAAGCCACTGAGATGCCAGATGCCGCCGCTGCAGACAACACCTCTCTCTTTCGAGCTGGAGCACTGTCAGAAATATGCTTAGGAAACGGTGCAGGGATGGCAAACCTTCGTTTTCGTTGATGTTGCTAAACAGCTTTATGAATAGGTTTGCGCAGCAGCAAGCAACATGGACAAGAGGTCCTTCTTTACCCAACCACATGCCAGACCCAACAGCGAGACACTATAGATTTTCGTCAGTGCGATTCCGTGCACTGGGCACTAGATTGACATACCAGTCCCAATGACTTGGTGATCAGGGTCCAGCTGCCGAGGAACCTTCTTATAATGAAACCACCCAGGACCGTCTTGATTTCAGGGATACCGCTATGTTTGGCATAGATACCGTACTCTCTGACCAGTATAGCCGCAGCGCAAGCCAGAATGACCTAGGAAAAGAGTTAGCAGCGTCTCTTGACGCATCTGCCGAAACACCACCTACCGACAAAAACATGAAGAAGAAGTACTCTATGAACCACTTCCCGCCCGTGGAAGACACTCCCAGAGCCTTCGCCCAAGGCGTCCATCCGGCGCACTTGGAGAATTCATCGTAACCCCAGCAGCAAAACCCCTTGTTCAGGTAGAATGCGCCTCCTTCGGGGCCGCCCGAGCAGTACCCGGTCTTCAGATCGCCAAGCCAGTCTGTGGTGATGTCTATCCCAGCTGCGACAGCACCAACTGCCATGCCAGTCAGGATGAGAATAACCCAGACCTGACTGGAGTCAACGAGCTGCTGGAAGTAGCCCAGAAGGCCTTGCGCGCTCGCGTACAGGACGCGCAAACGCTGGCGCTCCTTTGTGTATTCGAAAATCCAATCGATCGCCGTCAAATCCTCGTATCCAACTCGTCGGCCCGGCCCCTCAACGTACCAGTCCAACGGCGCGCCGTCTTTCGTCCCGTGGGTCGTTGTCGCATTGACGCCTGTCCTGCGCGGGGAGGTGAAGCCCGGTCGGCCAGCATCTTGGATCGGCGTTCGAACTCGCGGGGATGAGTGGGGGGAATCGGTGCCTGGTCGCGAACCGGTGATGGCGGAGAGGAAGCGCCCAGGCGTGGACAGCACATTCTGCTTCTGCTTGCGCTTGAAGGAAAGCGGCTCTTCTAGGTCTTCGCGGTCGCGGATGGGGTCTTCGGTGAGGACGTCGGCGATGTCCTCGTCTTCGCTCCAGAGTTCCAGCTCATCTCGGTCGCCGGGCGGGCTGTTGCTGTTGCTATTGCTATTGCTGCTGCTGCTGCCATTGTTCAACGGTCGCGACGAGGACGAGGCCGAAGAATCATTGTTTGCGTGGCCGGTCATGTTGCGACTCTGAGGAACACCCAACTTCTCTTTAGTTCCTCGGAATGGCCATCTTGTTGTCGTTTCGCCTTTGTTGAAGGTCGCTCCTTGCGCCTCTCAGCCAGATACCTGCTTAGTGACAAGCCGCGCGTGGCTGACTCGATAGAGAAGCTCGGACCATTTTGCAGTCTTTCCTCCGGTGATCGCATGCAGGGATGTTGATGTGCCGTGGAGAATGCTCCTTCGATCTGCTGGGTCAAATCTGCGCGGGGCATTTTTTCCACGAGAGTGTTGTTCTTCTGGTCTTGGCTTCGGGCAGCTTCTGTTTGCAGATCGGCAGACTGTTGACCGACATTCTCTGTTTAACGGGGAGCCCTACCAAAACGACTGACGGTGTTCATGAAAGAGGGCGCGGGCGTTGTCAAATGTTGACCACTGGAAATTATCCCAATCCGACTTACAACTCACTCGACTTACTCTAGACTTAGCCTGATCATTTGTAGAGTACACCACGTCGTCGTCATTCGAACGAAATGGATCAAGACGAGTCTTCAGGGTCTACGGATCCGCAGACGGCTGCCTCACAGACGCCTGAAGCTTCGCAAGCAACACAGCAAACAGCCTCACTCGATCAGATTCAGACCATGCTGAAAGCCAAGGACGACACGTCAAGATTCGTAGGATTGGCGCTCCTCAAAAGCGTGCTTGACAACTCCCAAGGACTTAGGGATGACGCAGAGACGGTTTCCGTCCTCTGGGCGTGCGTTCCCCCCAGATTCCTCGACCGGCTCGTGAAGACGGGCTCGTCCGCCCAGTCGGCTCAGGCAGCGGACGCCAGAAACATGTTGGACCTGGCCGTCTCAGTCATACACACATTCACATCATTACTGCCTGACCAGGCAAAGAGAGACAAGAGGCTTGTCGGGAGGCTGCCCCTGCTTGTGTCAGGCTTGCTACGGAGGTGCGTCGACCAAAGACATTTTTCAGGGGGGAAAGTTGCAACGCTAACTCTCAAGGGGGCAGTTCTGGCGAGACATCTCGGCTGATTGTGCAGGCCATTCTTGCACTTGTCGTCTTCCCAGAAGGCGCTCGGGTATTTTCAGAAATTGAGGATGTAAGCCCGCTGGTTGAGATTGCACCGAGTGACCCGGTGGCTCTTGAAATCTTTGCTTTCGCGTACATCAACTGCATGGACCTTGCCGAGGACAGAGTGATCTTGAGGGAGAAAATCGACAGCACCATCCAGGCCCTGGTCTCATCCTTCAAGGGAACAGATGGAGTCACTCTGCTTGAATTCCTCGGCAAGTTCCTCCGAAATTCCGATGCACAGGTAGGTCCTCCCCCCGAAAAGACGCAGGCGGCTGACTTACACGCTCGCAGGCGCTCCCGTCGAATCCAACATGGATTAAGACTATCGTCAATTTCATCAAGACTTTGCTCACAAGCAGACCTACGCCCGAGGCTAGGAACGCCTACACCATCGCGGCGGCCTCCTTGCTCGAGGTCTATCACGAGGATGCGGCAAAGCTTCTCTTCACCAGCGACGTGAAAGACGACAAGCCTTTCTCCTACCTCCTCATCACTCTCCTCCTGACTGACACGAGAGTAACCTTGCCACGAATGCTAGAACTTCTTAATGATCCAACCTATCCGTCCGTCGCCCAGCGAATTGGCTCGGCGTTCGACGTCACTACACACTTTGTCGGCTACTTAGTGAGAAGCCTTGACGACGATCAGTCGCCAGGTGCGATGGTCATGCCCCCAGACTACCTGCTGAAGCTCCGAAGGACAATCTCGGAAGCCATGTCGTTGGCCATCGAGTTTCTTAGAGACAGGTGGGACGCGTCAGTGGCGGGCACGTTCGGCTTGCACCCCGACGCACGCACCAAAGAGACAGACACATCCGGCGGGAAGAGGCTCACGATTTCTTGGGAGTCCAAGAAGGATAACGTCCACGAAGATCCTCTCATCCTGGCAGCTGTGAGGACCTTGGCCATCTGGCTTCGCGAGGACGACAACGAGCTTCTGCGGAAAGAAGCCGCGGGACTCACAGACATGCTGATCGACCTGTTCAAGTCCAGTTCTCCCTCTGG
This sequence comes from Colletotrichum gloeosporioides, assembly GCF_011800055.1. Classification (NCBI taxonomy): domain Eukaryota; kingdom Fungi; phylum Ascomycota; class Sordariomycetes; order Glomerellales; family Glomerellaceae; genus Colletotrichum; species Colletotrichum gloeosporioides. The sequence goes on along the minus strand of NW_025544655.1, from coordinate 300,231 downwards.
ACTAGACTTCCGGTCACCCGTCCTGGTTGGTCTGGAGGGCATTCTCGTCGAGAAGGCAGGACTCGAGGAGTTCTCCACGCACGGTGGCTGGCAGGCCCTCACGGCCGACTTGATAGCCATCCTGCAGCACACGTCGGCTTTAGGCGATGAAATCGAGGCAGCCCGCGGGATCGAGATTGTGCGTGTTCTTCTGCCAATCGTGGAGGGGGAGGATGGTGGTGCGAGGGAGGACTGGATGGCCTACGTCACTGCTGTCGCCGCCTGGGACGTTCCGGAGGCCGAACAGCCTCTTCTCGTTCAGGAGGCCCAGATTGCTGCCCTCCAACTGGCAACAGCTCTGCTCGTGAGTGCTCATGAGGGCATGAGGAAGCGGTACGTACACTCTACGGGCGCCATTCTCGGCATAGCTGCGCGGTTACAGAGGCATGTGGGCACCGGCCACCCGTTGAAGGAGTCCTTGGACGACGTCCTAGAAACCCTAGATAGATTCCGCTAGACGGTTGCCAGGAACGAGACCACCTGGTTTTCCTGCCTTCGCGGCAATATTTCCTGTGTGCCTGAAGAATTTGAAATTGTACTTGAATCGATGACGATGCTTGAGCACAGGGAAAATAGGGGGTTCCATAAGAGCATGCTCCGAGAGAGAAAGACATAGAAGGGGCACCACTACCATGCGACATTACTGCAATAGATAAGTACATATTCTGTACTATTGGGCAATTATGCTGATCAATGAGGATTATTGGCGTTCTAAACTTTTCTGTGAAATCACAACTGTCAGCGGACCGACAAACATTGACTGAGAATCATGTATATTGATAGCAGCATATCTGTCAAACCTGGTCATGATGTCTTCGTTGCCCACCAGGCCCGATTCAAAGTTTGCGCGCATTATCTAGATACGGGCCTGCACATAGGATGCTATTTGGGTCGACGCTCTCTTTCAGGGGATCATTCACCACATTTGTCTAGTCCTCTCACCGGTGCGCACACCCTATACTGTTACTTAGTTGTCTAGATGAGAGCCTCGCCATTACAAAACGATCCCATGCCACACTCGGGTAGTGTAGATCCTCGACCAGTTCACGTCAGTCTCCATAACAGAGACACAAACAGCCACATATTGAAAGTGACCGAATGCCAACGAGTTGCACTGCAAGTGTAGTCTAGGTTAGGACGTGAGGATTGATGGGAATAAGACCTGATGGAGATATTGGCGGTAGCCGTTCTCATCTAGGGAGGTATCTGCCAGTGACCTCTTGCGGGGCAGGCGGCTTCAAATAGTGAGCTCTAGACTGACCCCTGACCACGTTTAACCCGAGAAGAAATATGTGACAATACTCGTGGATTTCCTGGGTTGAAATCGCAAGTCATGGATGGTTTGAGAGGTTGCGGTTGCGTGGGATGCCCGGTTACGTAGAATCAACTGCTGTCCTGGGGGCGTGCGACTCGCGACTTGCCGCCGCTTCGTCAATCTTCTTCTGAGCAGCCTCAGCTTTGGCCCGCTTCTTTTGTGCCCGCCTGACCTCGATTTCCACATGCTTCATCTCAGCCTGGACAGAGACCAGACGAGGAATCACGTCCTGCACGGCCTTGACCGACAACGTTTGCGCCTGACGCAAAGGCATCGGCGCGAGGATGCCGAACCACCGAATAGGGTCGTTGCTCTTCTTCGTTGCCTTCGTCGCGTCCTTTGCTTTTTCAGTTGGCTCGACCTCGTCAGCCGGAGCCTCATCTTGGCCGTCGGGTTTCCGCTCGCCGACTGGAGCCTCTTGGGTCCCTGGGCTCGTTACATCTTCTGCAGGCTTGACAAGCTCGTAGCGAGGGACACCCTTGCTGTCGGCAGAGATCGAGAGGATTCTCGAAGCCTGCATGCGCTCGTCGTAATAGTCCGGGCCGTATCTGACGCCCCTCTCTGCGGAGAAGTTGGCTCGTGCGATGTTCTGATACATGCCAGCCTGAGTCTTGCTGAGGAGCTCTCGCAGAACGGTATACTCATCCAGCAACATGATAAAGCGCTCCAGCAGCTGGTCGATGTGGTCCGTCTCCATGGTGTGTAATGCAGCACGGCGGCAGACGGGGGGGTCGGAAGCTGGGCCGGGGCGGATGTAGTTGGTGATATTGTGGCAGAAGGGCCGAGACGGCAACGGTGGTGTGCTGTAGTGTCCCACGACGGAAGAAAAAAAAAGAAAAATAAAAAAGGTTGCACTTAAACGAGAGTGGCACGTACTCGTCGGGGTGAGATGTCGTCAAAGTCGGGAACTGAGCGGTCTGACTCTAGGCAGCGGTGGTAAGGTATTCAGAATGAGGTGGCTGCGCGAGGCGACGCATGAAGTTGAGGCAGCTGTAGTAAGGAATTTGCGTGGCTTGAGCGATGATCTGCAAAGGAGGGACGGGCATGCAGGGGGGTGCCCTGAGCTAGCGACCCCAAGACCCGAGTCTGTGGCAGTCGTAGTGGTACTTGGCACTCGACAAGCACCTGCTGATCCGGGTATGAGAGCTGTCGATGAAGGTACCTGTACTTTCCGCTGTCCCGGGGCTGGCGAGAGCGCCTGCCTGTCAATTGGCCGTAGGGCACATGCGATTGATTGTCCACGAAGCTGCAACTTACACTGCCTAGGTAGGTATTACGGGATGTCGTTGGGCAAGTCCAACGGCAGGGCGGTCGTTCCGGGGCAATGGCAAGGGTGAACAAACAAACCGAATGGGTGCAACACAACGGCAATCTGGTGCACAAAGATGAGGCGAAGTTCGAGGGGGGACGGCAAACAATCGGAACAAAGGCGGCCGGAACTGTCAAGTCTCCTTCCTTTCCCACTCCGAGCCGCAGCCTTCACGGGAAGGCGTTGGGTCGTCTGTTCGGCTGGCTAGTTGCAATGACTTTCGTACTCATTATTGCACAACAATGAGAAATAACTGCAGGGGCATATAGATGCTGTCTGAAGGGAGCGGGACAATCATGAGATAACACTGACACCTCAGTGACGGTGATGAACCAATGACCCCTTGGGAGCTGTTCCCCGTCGTCAACACCAATCCGTTGCGCACGAGCCGTGGACCATCCTTTTATGTCGGAGATCCCGGTATTCGATCACGTTGGACCCTGGGACGCAGCGGTACTGGGATTCTGGGAATGACGATGGGCGGAAAAATGGCATGTAGACTGCTTAGCTTCCCCCAAGACGGTAGATTGGATTGCCCTTTCTGCGACGGAACATCGGGCTGGAGTAATAGGGCAAGACGATGCGAGACAGCAAGCCGAAGCCATTGTGCCAGGTGCCGGAGTCATGGCTGGATGGAAGCATTGAAGAAGTCTGCGGGTATCCGTTGACCGGTCCCCCGTCTGGCTTATTCCCTGCCCCAGGGACCTGCCTCAAGTGCGTGTCGTCCAAATGACTTGCGAGGGGATCGTCTGCAGCGTGGCGCCCTCCGTCCCCAAATCTCTGGCGTGCCTTGTCCTTTGTTGTCTCGATTTCCCACGTTTTCTGTCACCAACGGCGACGAGTAATTGCGGCGATAGGCGGCAGAAGGAAAGCTGCATAGGGGACGTGTCTCTAGCTGACACGACATACCACAACCAGCAATTGGGATGGCGTCTCAATTTTGGCATTTTGTGTCAAGGCCGCTCGAGCCAGAGACAAAGGAAGGGTTGCCGAAGTATTTGCTGGATGAACCTAACGCACAGGCGCCTCGGGCGTAGCAAGTTGTCCTGACGCTGTCCGTGTGAGTAAACACTGCTAGCAACATGATGCTTAGCCAACGTCGAGGAAACTCGGCTTTCTTATTCTTCGGCAGGTGTTGACTGAAACAGCCCAGATAGTTCTCACGGTCAAGTGAGTGAATATCCGTAGGGAGGTTCAAGTATCGCTACCTGGCCAATCTTTAGGGTCGTGGGCCCCGTGGCTTATGGAGGTGCGGATACGCCCGGGTAAGGTAGGTCACCTTAAGCCGATGCACCGTTCCAGCATCGGTGCAGGGCAGGAGGCGTGGGACCCAGCGGGCCAGGATTTGCAGCCGCTTTGAAAGTAACACTCGGGACAAATGGCAAAGAGAACGGTCTGGATCCGGTGCTCCTGCCATCTCGATACACGGCCGCTGTGAGGCGGAAGAAAGCCGGCGGCGGTGGTGGTCAAACTTACGATTTTGCTCCGAGATGGTGAGGCCAGGATACGCATTGTGGCGGGAGCCGTCGGATGGTTACGTGAGAAAAAGGAAATGGCCGGAGTTTGGATAGGTAGATGGGAAAGAAATAACCTTGCTGGACAAACTTGCGTTGATTTCCATCTTTAGGGCCCCAAACTGCTCTGTGCATTCGGGGTTAGACGGGGAGGGAGAGAGAAGTGTGAAGGTGGGTGAGTGGTTTTGACTTTGGATGTTTTAAAAGAGACATCAAAATGGCTTGAGAGAGAGGGTGGACTGCGTGGGGGCCAATTGCACAACGGCATAGCTCTACTGAAGCGAGAACGAACTGGTGGGTTTCCCTGTATCTGACGATGAATCCGCGGATACAGCAGGATGCCTCCGATTAGACATATCACGACCCGAGTTGAGAGTGATTGGGGTGCACCGTGGCGGGCTGAGGTGACACAAGACGGCAATGGCAGGTGCAAGTGCAGTCGCAGATGCAGCGGGAGGTGAAAAGCAAAATGGGCCGCAAATTGGTTGGCGTGATGTCAGGAATGAGGTGCAGCTGTCGGTTCCGCTGCTTGTGCTTTGCTCCCTCTACCTGTGCTCGTGCTCGTGCTTGTGCTTGTGCTTGATGCTTGAGCTGCATGTGCATACCATAATGACACCCAAAGGTATCTGTAGGTTGGTAGATAGATGTTGGACGTTGGAGCTGAGGTGGTGGTGTTGGGAGCTGGCGGTGCACCTGCTTGGTTGGGTCTTGCTACAGAAGAAGCTTGGACTGCACTGCACTGCTGGAGTTGGGCGGTGGCCAGCGTCAGCGTCGCTCGGTCCACCAGTGTCGTCCTGGGCCCACTTTACCCTAGAAACCGGTACGTACCGCGAGATATGCACATGCATTTTGCGTGTTAAAGTCGCAGCGCTGCATGGAGTGGAGAGACCACCCCCAATTTACGCAGGACGAGGGTCCTTGGGTCACGGTCTTGAGATGCAGCACCACTTGGCACTCCATGTACGTACGAACAGCCACTCTGCCGACAGATGACACCCAATGTCACCACGAACTGCGAAGTGTGTAGGGGTAGCCGCCAGCCTCGAGTGGCCGGGCCTGGCGCCATGGTCATCGGAATGAGCCCGGCTCACGATCTTCTTCTCTGCTGAACTCCAAGCCAGCAGATCCAGCGTCCCGCTTAAACCGTGGACGAGGGACCGGTCCACTCTTTACGGGTAGCAAAAGTGGTTGGTGAGGGCGGTGAGCAAAGAAAGAGGAGGTCAACGAAAACAAGCTACGAGTGCCCCGCGTCCGACCCCGAGCGAGACGGAACCACCAAGCCGAACCCAAGACTCGACCAACTCACCTCATCACCATGGTGGTGGAGATGTCAAATACGCAGTGCCAATGACAGGGACGACACCCCATGTGCGTGCCTCAGTCTTGGGCGGCTGTTTACCCTCCCGTCCATGCTGCTGCATCTCGGACAAGACTGGACGAGCGAGAGGAGGGACCATCCGGGCATTGGCTACTGGGACTGACTGGCAACGTCTTGTCCGTCTCGTACGGGTCTACGTACCCCTTGGACGCAGGCCAGCCCAGGCGTGATGGTTCGCTGAGGTTGATGGGAACCCCAGTCCAGACTCCAAACTCCAAAGGCGGTGCTTGGTTTGCCCTGGGCTCTGCTTCGTCGACCTTCCGGGGTTGGGCCATGCCGTCCAGCTCGCAGCTAATACTGCACCAATAGGCCGTCCCAAGTACCCGAGAGCCACTGGCCAGGCGCCATCCATCCCTTTGGAACAGTGAACTCCCGTCCAAGGGCAGGCGCCAATCCCAAAACTTGCAAGATTCAGCCTTGCAAAACCCCCTTCCCACGCCTCTCCCCGTCCCCCGAATCACCGACCTTTCTGTCAAAGGTATTCGTGATGAGAGGAGGGCGGGTTTCTTTCCCCCTTTCCGGTTCGCATGTGTTGTGTGTGTGTGTGTGTGTCCAAGGCAAGGTAAGATAGGTAGGTTGATAGGTTGCCATCTTTAGCCTCTGAGAAGGGTCAGCAATATCTGGTCCGCCTGGGTAGATTGCCATTCATGGATCTAATTTACGTTGCTTTCCGGAAAGAAGCTGGCATGCTCCTACCAAGTATAATGCTCCATGACACCCCGTCCGCTACGAGTTTGGCCATGGCCACTGGACCATGACTTGGTACCACTACTCGTGCTACTGCAGCCGCTGCCTGCCTCCGTAGATGGGACCAAAGTTTGCGTGCGTGCCATGATCAACAGCAACCTCAGAGGGAACCTTTAATTTTCTCTTTGCTTTTTCTAACCTCGAATGCCTTTATCTTATTTGGCAGAACCAACACAAGCCTCGCAGTGCAAGGTACTGTTCCTACAGCCGCCCATCGTATCTACTAATCACCGGTTTGCGTGCGGAATCTTTTCCCTCTTTTTTTTTCTTCTCTTTTCTTATTTTCTAACCCTCGATCCCCTGCCGTCGCAGGTACTTTTTGTCTGTCCAGGTATCCGTAGTCCATGGTGCTTTCCTTCCCTGACGGAACACCTCACACTCAAAGCGTTCAGGTCCTCAGGCTTCTGGTCGTCACCCAAAAAACTTATTTCATTATTCATTTTTGCCCGCTCCTCGCCTCTGGCTTTCCACCCCCCAAGGTGACCCCTTTCCCCCCCTCCTTCTATTACCTTACGTCCAGGTCGGGCCTGCTGTTCCACTTTCCCGCGTGTGTCGAGACCGCCCGGCGCCATCGCTGCTAAAAAAGAACACAAAAAAATCCCCGACGACATCTCACTTGCGACCTTGGTTGGGACGGCCCCATTCATCACCCTTCGCCAGTGTCACCTCTTGCCTTTTTTTTTTTTTTTTTTTTTTTCCCCCCCCCCNGTCCCCCCTTTCCTTTTTTTTTTTTTTTTTTTTCTCCCTCCCGTCCCTCGCCTGCTCACCTGCTCCTCTCCGTTGGCCGTTCTTACTCGACAACACCACGCACAACTGACCTCCTCTGCCACTCACACCCGCTCACCTACCCGACCCGCTAGCTTGCCTGGCCGGGCCCTGCCTTATTCCTGCGTCTGCCGCTATTGCTCTCCTGCCGCTACCGCTGCTGCGACGCCGCTACCTTACACTTCCAATCCCACGCTTACCTTGCAAGACGGGCCTACTCGACCTGCTCACCCTGGACCCTCTCTCCTTCTCCAACTAACCACCACCACCACCACCCGCCCTGCTTGCCTACCTGCGGCTTCGAACAAGGACCCGTTCCACGTTCCTCCTGCTCGCCGCGCCCCCCCATTTCGATTCGACCGTCTCCACTACCCATCTTTCGCCCTGCAGCGACGGCAACCACCACTGCTACCAACTACCACTGCCACTCTCCAACCTACCTGCCTACCTTACCCGCCTGGAAATCACACCCCGACAAGACCAGAGACACTCGACGACGCGCCGCGCGATAAGGGAGAGACTGAGAGACCAGTCTTATTTTTTTCTTCCCCAGGTCTCTGCTCCTGCACAGGAGCATCTTTGATCTAGACAATGGTCGTCGCTACTATCAAGTGCGTACATTTTCTCCCTGTTTTGCCGTGGCCCTATCCCCATCTCCATCCCCTTGCCCAGTCACAAGTTGTAGTCCCTCGACTCCAGCTGTGTCGCTCTGTTCTGCCTGCCTCAATATCTACGCCCATCTAGATATTGTCGCTCGTCATGGCCAGACTGCCCATTCATCCAGATGGCCGAGGCTGCCCTCTCTTGCGCTGGCTGCCTCTGGATTGGGCCGACCCCTCTCTCTCCCTCGCTCTCACCGCAGTCATCAAAGCGCGCATGTCACCGGGCATTGTGCTCAGGACCAGAACTGACCCTCATCCTCCAGGTGCGTTGTCGTCGGCGACGGTGCGGTCGGAAAGACATGCCTCCTCATCAGCTACACGACGAACAAGTTCCCCTCCGAATACGTCCCGACCGTTTTCGATAACTACGCCGTCACTGTAATGTGAGTTTCTCCAGCGCCTCCAGACACTCAAACACCAGGCTCCAAGGCCCTTTGAAGAGGCGGACCCAGCACGAATGGACGGACAAAAGGGATAGGAGGATCAAGGGAATGGAATCTGCTGGCATTGTTTGGGAAAACTTGGTAGGCCTTGCGCTGATGGCCACTTTTTGCAGGATCGGAGATGAGCCTTACACCCTGGGACTGTTCGATACCGCCGGTCAGGAAGATTACGACAGACTGCGCCCCCTCTCCTACCCCCAGACCGACGTCTTCCTCGTCTGCTTCAGCGTCACATCACCCGCCTCCTTCGAGAACGTCCGCGAGAAGTGGTTCCCCGAGGTACATCACCACTGCCCTGGCGTCCCCTGCCTTATCGTTGGCACCCAGGTGGACTTGAGAGAGGATCCCAGCGTGCGCGAGAAGCTTTCTAAGCAGAAGATGTCTCCCGTACGGAAAGAGGATGGCGAGCGGATGGCGAAGGACTTGGGAGCGGTGAAGTACGTCGAGTGCAGTGCTCTGACGCAGTTCAAGTTGAAGGATGTCTTTGATGAGGTACGGCTCTTCTCCATCGTTGCTGTGATGCGCGACTAACCCGCGTACAGGCGATCGTTGCGGCTCTGGAGCCCCCTGCTCCCAAGAAGAAGTCGCACAAGTGCCTTGTCCTCTGATTGCGAACCCTCTCCCCACGGGTCTCGCTTCCTTCCGCCCTGCCCGGGTTCTGGCTCTGGCGGCGAGCGAAAAAGCCGAGAACCAGGCTTGGGCCTTTTCTCTTGCCTTCCAGATGCGCGCGCAAACGGTTCTGGACATCCGGCTTTGAATGGCATTTTGGGCCTCTTTTTGTTTGCAGCGCGCATGGCATAGGACACGCTGGATCTTGGTTAGCCGCAACTATGGAACCGTTCAGGGCTGTCATCTCTCGCGAATTAATGGATTGGGCTTCCTGGTTCAACGACAGCGAGGTTTGGATTGGACCATCTGACCGACAGTCTGGGCTATCAGGCATTTTCCGTCGCGAGGGGGACTGCAGGAAAAGAGGGAAATGGATCAAAACGACGGGCTGTATTTCCCCTTGTATACTTGGTTCACAAATTCCCAAAGGTCCTCTCATCGCCTCCCCCTCCCCCCTTATCTCTCTCCCCCCAACCTACTACCCTCTTCCCTCTTCCTAGCCCCTCAAACTCCTTGTTCCCTAGCCCGGATCTTGGTGGTCTTTCTTGCTTCTTTCTACATTTAGGGATGGGTAAATTCATCACACGCAGGCAGGAATACTTCGATAGGACAGTTTGGCGATTGGAGTGCACTTTAAATCGATGGTCAATTTTTTTCGCGCTGAAGTGCCTGGTGACCCTATTCTCTATTCGGTTCAATTTGCGATGATTGGACGGGCGTACAGACACATTGACGATGAGCACCGGCCAGTCCAGGAACCTTGCTTCGTCCACCGCACCACAGACTCGGTGTTTACACCACCTATCGGCCCGGCGAGTCATTCCTGCGTGCAAGTTCCTCTCTCGGCTCCGAGTACGCCATCCAAAGGCCCTGATGGTGCCTGCGGGAGAAGAAGAGTGAGAGATGGCAGAATTACCGCCACCACGTTGAGGCAGACAAACACACGCGATGGGCAATGAACGGTGAGCAGTAAGTTTTGCGACATGGACGGCGTTGTTGTTCCAACTGCCCGGAGGTCTTGACGCTGCCACACAACCGCTTTCTTTGTTCCGCTACGCCTTACTTGCAATCTTGCCCAGGAGACGACTCACAGAGGCGCAACGACCACTGGAACCCCCTTGGTCCCCTCGATCTTTGGGCTGAGGTGTGGTAGGCGTATTGCATAAGGAGAATGACGTCGCACCTCGGGCGCCTCTGCCACCATCAATGCGAGACAGATGTGGTCAGACTAGTGCCGTTTACTAAAGGGTTCAAACGCCCCGCGGGGGAGACCCGGGCTTCTTCCTCTTCTCTTTGAATCTCATTCCTGCCTCCCCCGCATTTGGACTTATTCCTCTCGCTGCCTTTGGTGTTGCATACTATGTCGGGAGCCGGTTACGAACGCCATGAGGAAGGCCATGGGGGCCCCCGGGGACAAGAGTGGAGATATCGATGGTCAAGGCATGCAAGGCTCTGGCCTCTGATAGTAAAGGGGGGTTCGTATTGGCCAACCGATGATGCTCACTTGGGGTATTTTGGCGCCTAGGCACGTCAGCCACCCGTCAATCGGCAGGTTGTTGACGAATTCTGAGAGTATCGAGTGCGGCTGGGTTTGGATGGGATTGGCGACTCTCATGGATATATGCACCTCCTGTTGATCATTGCATATAGGCTGTTCCAAGATCTTATCGGGGAGCGGGAGGAAATCGGACGCTGCTTAGCAGCATATCCGGCCCCACAGTCCCTTCGCCGGCGGCCACGCTACCCCTCCATCCTCCGCGGGGGCCATTCGACCCAAGGAGCAGAGGGCCGAAGATAGGCTAATGCATTGGTTGATGGTTGATTGCCCCCCTCGGATATGGAGGTCGATTGACTGGTCAGAACGGATAGCTTGCCTATTTCGAACCCGATGTTCTCCGCATTTTCCGGGAGCCTAGAAGCTCCGGCCAGGAGCTTGACACCGCAACGACGGACGACGGTGGATGCATTGGCCAATTGGGCCACGGCCAGCGGGTATCTTTCCCCTCGGGGGAGCTTCGACTGGAGACTAGGTAGCGCCCTTCTCGGCAACGAAGAAGGTGGGCGAATCGGCCATATCTATGAAAGTAGCAGACTGAGGCCATCTTCCAAATGGAGGCCGGGCCGGTTGCGGTGCACTGAGCCGGTCCCGCCGAATCGGCTGGTCTTTTTAAGTTGTCATGCACTTCTCCCGATAGACTTGAAACCAAGCATTTCATTTTTTCCCAGCCGTCTTCTCCTTGTCTGAACCTCGACCTCTCAGCCCACCCGCCTCAACTTTATCAACAGCAGACGCAACAGCAACTCATCCATTACGCGAAGAAAGACACGGGCCATGAAGTTGACTTCTCTGCTGCTGGGCTGCTCGTCGGCTCTGCTAGCTTCTGCTTGTGGCAACCACGGTGACGACAAGGAATGGACCAAGGCTGAGCTGGATGAGCTGGAGGCCAAATGGGGCTTTGAGGTGAGTCCGACTTTCTGACATTATGAGTAGGCATCATGACTGACTCTTCTGGCAGTGGGGTTCGTAATGACCATCGTCGATGACATGAAATACTCAACTCACAAGTATAGGTTTCACGGGCATCGGCACGTTTGCTCATCTCAAGCACGCAAAGTGCTTGACCACCCCACAAGAACTCTACGACATCGCCATCATCGGCGCCCCTTTTGACACAGCCGTGAGCTACAGACCAGGTATCAACGCCTCCGCATCGCTTGTGAGAACCCATCAGCTGAAACATGATCCTCAGGCGCTCGCTTCGGTCCCCGCGCGATTCGCCAGGCATCCAGCAGACAGACGTCCTTCCGTGGCTTCAACCCCCGTGCCAACATCAACCCGTACGCCAACTGGGCCACCATTATCGATTGTGGCGACATCCCCGTGACGCCCATGGACAACGTCATTGCTCTCGACCAGATGAGCACCGCCTTCAGGGAGCTGGGACAGAGGAAGCCCGTCTCCTCGTCTCTGAGCAAGCCCAAGCTGATCACCCTTGGCGGCGATCACAGCCTGGCGCTGCCCGCGCTGAGAGCGTTGAAGGAGACTTACGGCCAGCTCCGCGTGTTGCACTTTGACGCGCACCTGGACACCTGGCACCCGGAAAAGTACCCCTCCTACTGGACGTCGACCCAGTTCAACCACGGCTCCATGTTCTGGATGGCCGGCAACGAGGGCCTCCTGTCCAACACCACGTCCGCCCCCTCCGTCCACGCGGGCCTGCGCACCCGTCTGTCCGGCACGGACTTTTCCGACCACGAGGACGACACGGCGCAGAACTGGGTGCGCATCGCCGCCGACGACATTGATGAGATCGGCACGGCCGGCATCGTCAAGACCATCATGGAGACGTTGGGGACGGAGGACCCCGTGTACCTGTCGATCGACATCGACGTACTGGATCCCGCGTTTGCCCCCGGCACCGGTACTCCTGAGCCTGGTGGCTGGACGACCCGCGAGCTGATCCGTATCCTGAGAGGTATCGAGGGTCTGAACCTCGTTGGTGCCGATGTTGTTGAGGTCTCGCCTGCGTACCAGAACGCTGGCGAGGAGACGGCGCTGGCGGCGGCGCAGGTCGTGTATGAAGTGCTGAGCTCCATGGTGAAGAAGGGGCTGGAGGGGATGGGCAAAGAGGGCAAGGCCGCTGCTGCTATCGAGGCCGAGGTGAAGGATGAGTTGTAAGCGATATACTTTGAGGAATGATATTGGCGTCGGGAGGAAGCGGCCATGACGAGAGGATGGGGCGGGCGTTCAAAACGAGGACGGGCTAGGCCCATGAAGCACAACCTTGGCTTGGGGTTGACGAGCTGGATGACAAAGGCGGCGAAAGGCATCTCACGATCGACTCACATAGGGCCATTTACGGTCTATGTTCAGCGAATTTAGCGGCTTACATTAGAGATTGGAAACCGATTGCTTCGCTTTCGTCGAGGGGCTGGGCCGTTTGTGAGATGCTAGGCGATTACACCAGACTTTCGGCCAACCTATGTTCGACTTATGTGATGACCACGGCGAGCCATTGTTAGAAACGTTACTTCGATCGCGCCTTGATACTAACATCAAACAATAAGTTGGGTGCCTACAGTTGACTACGCGAATCCCTAGCTGGGTTCACGTCGACTGCACCTTCTGCCACGCACGCCCGTCCTGATGTTCTACTTATTTGCGCCATTCATCTTGATACGAGTGCTACTAACATCGATTCGGCTACAGTGAAGTGAATTGTTATTCCCCTGATGAATAGACAGCGAGAGCCAGGTGACTTGCGCCGTCAGCCGAGTCGATATCCCCACATCCCGGCCGTATCTTGGTTTGGAGAACAACGGGCAACATGTCTTTGGAGATCAAAAACACCATCAATCACATGACATCCTAGGACTGCATCAACAAGCCTGGTATGTCGGTGAGTTGACCGCCTTTCAATTCCCCTTTCACCTGCCCTGCCGGCTCTCTTGACAACAAACAAGCGAGTCCAGTGAGTGTGTTCGAAACTCCTATCTTCGGAGCCCAACCCTATCGTTCAAGGGCCCGAGCTCCTCTCCAATCTGGGCCCCTTATCTCTGAGCAATCGAAATGCTCAATTGACACCCGCTCGAACCACAGGCATCGTCCTCTGCTTGTCCGGCGCGCCGGCAGGCCAGATTCACTGTTGATTTGTGTGCCCTTGCGTTGCCCGAGGGCCGGTAGCAACCACGGACCATAAATTCCTCGTCAGGTAGAGGTATCAAGGTGTCTGACCAGTGTAACGAACCCCTGGGCACGATGAGTGACTCACCCTTCCCTCGCCTGGTCTCTGGAATTGCAGTTAGATAAATGAGGCCCTCGACGGAAGATGCTCGCCCGAGAGAAGCTCCTGTATCAATTCGCGTCCTCTGGTGACATTTGTGTACTTTGTTCCCGGTTCGAAGGGTCGGGTTTTAGTGACTCACACAGCGCAGCTGCGGGAAGGTACATCAGGCCCACCCCTCCTCCGTCACCTTAGATTTCCCCTCCGTCTCGCGTTCCCACCAACTCAATCCGATTTTACTACCCCGCCATCCTCGCTCGACCGCAGCCCAAAAATTTCCCGCCTCACGTCCGGGACGAGAAACGAGTCAACAAACAACGTGTCCACTGCGGCCATCGTCACATACGCCCGCTTTTCCGAATCTGATTGAATAATAAGTGGAAGAGAAGCCAGACACTTTCAGAAACACCGCAAACATGGCCGCCGTCCAAGAATTGGCCGAGCGCCTCAAGTCAGACGACAAGGTCTACATCGACACCGACGCCGGCGCCGACGAGCCCACGACCACGGGCACCGAAGCCTCCCCCTTCAAGTCCCTCGCCGCCGCATACATCTCCAACATCGATACTCCCGGCCGCACGTTCTTGTCCCGCGCCTCCAAGACGGGCGACGACGAGGCCGCCCGTCTCGAGTGGAAGGAGCCCGCCAAGAGCGCCGTCAAGAAGGCCCAGTCTGCCCTTGACGCTCATAAGAAGAAGCTGGTCAAGGCCGCCCAGAACAAGGCCCAGGAGGAGGAGCGCGAGAAGCAGCGCCTGCAGACTCTCGAGGCCGCCAAGCAGATTGTCATCAAGGAGGATGAGTCACTCCCGCCTGCGAAGCGCATCACCATTGGCGAGAAGAACGTCGAGCTCGGCGACGGCGATAAGAAGGGCGCCCGCGTCAAGATTGCCGGCCGCATCCACAGACTGCGCGAGCAGAAGCAGGCCACTTTCATCACCTTGATTGACGGGTACGGTCACCTGCAGTGCGTCCTGCAGGCCGGTGATCTGACCAAGACCTACGATGCCCTCACTTTCGCGCAGGGCACTTCCCTCTGGGTTTACGGAGAGCTGAAGAAGGTGCCCGAGGGCCAGACGGCCCCCGACAACCGCGAGCTGCACGTCGACTACTACAAGGTCATCGGCAGCGCCCCCAGGGATGACGATGCCATCACCAACAAGGTCTCCCTGACCCAGAACCAATGGGACTCCCAGATGCTGGACAACCGCCACCTGGTTCTCCGCGGCGACAACGCGTCTGCCATCATGAAGATCCGGGCGGCTGTCGAGTGGGCCTTTACCAAGACCTACAAGGACCTCAAGATCACTAAGGTCTCTCCGCCTGCCCTCGTGCAGACCCAGGTCGAGGGCGGTGCCACGCTCTTCTCCGTCCCTTACTACGACGAGACCGCCTATCTCACCCAATCCTCCCAGCTCTACCTCGAGACCGTCCTCCCCAGTCTCGGCAGCGTCTACTGTATCGAGAAGTCGTTCCGTGCCGAGCGCAGCTTGACCCGTAGACATTTGGCCGAGTACTCTCACGTCGAGGCCGAGTTGGACTTCATCGAGTTCCCCGACCTGCTGGAGCATCTTGAGGAGGTCATGTGCCGTGTCATTGACAACGTTCTGGCCGACGAGGAGATTGCCGCCTTGATCAAGGAGCTCAACCCCGACTTCAAGAGGCCCGTCCGTCCCTTCATGCGCATGAAGTACACCGACGCCATTGACTGGCTTAACGCCCAAGATCCCCCCATCCTCAACGAGGAGGGCGAGCCCCACAAGTTTGGTGACGACATCGCCGAGGCTGCTGAGCGCAAGATGACCGACGCCATCAACAAACCCATCTTCCTCACCCACTTCCCTACCGAGATCAAGGCCTTCTACATGAAGAAGGACCCCCAGGACCCCCGCGTGACCGAGAGCGTCGACTGTTTGATGCCAGGTGTTGGTGAGATTGTCGGCGGATCGATGAGAATGGAGGGCTACGAGGAGCTGCTCGCCGCTTACGACAGAGAGGGCATCCCGTCCAAGGACTATTACTGGTACACTGACCAGAGAAAGTGAGTTTCTCCCTAACAATGATGAGCCCATACATCAGCGCTAACCACGACCTTTCTAGGTACGGCACCTCCCCCCACGGCGGCTACGGACTTGGTCTAGAGCGTTTCCTGGCCTGGCTTGCCAACCAGCACACCGTCCGCACGACATGCTTGTACCCCCGCTACATGGGCCGTTGCAAGCCGTAAACAGGTGGACTGTCGTCGTGAGATAGGTCGGTGATGTGTAGTAGAAAGTCTAGCGTGCTTGAAAAGAAAAGAGGAAAACGCTGCGGCGGGGCATCAGCGAGATCATTCAGGGTTTTTCAGGGGACTTTGCAATGGTTTGCCGGCATTCAGCTGGGCAAAGGTATCGGAGACGGGTCGGTCTAGATAGGAGTTACGGAATTCAAACCATCTCTGCCGGAGCATGATTTCCCGGAGGACAGAAGCGGTTGTGAGCTCCGCGAAAGGTGACTTGTAATAAGAGACAACAAAAGCCAAAGCACCAGCCAAAAGTGTCAGACGCCCCGGTTTCCGTCAGAAACACTGCCGAGTCCCGACATGGTTGCTTTCCAACTCGGGTGACGTCGACTTTGAGGATTAAAATTCGGTTCGAAAACTCGCCGATTGGGCCCTGGCATACTGTCACCTTGTCTTGCCTGCCGGGGGGAGCTCGTCATTTTCGACAGACGAAAGACGCGAAAACAACAAAAAGCCAAAAAAGCCAAATAGTGAGACATGGTGCGCGAGCCGAGCCTAGCACGACATGTTTATTTGCTCAAGCTTCAAATTTTGTCAACTCAAGTCAGACTTTAAGCTCTCGCCTTCTGCACACTGTTGGAATGACAGGATAAAAAGCAGACGGACACACGCAGGCAAACCAACCACCACTACGTAGGACCGGGGGTGTCGTCTGTTCGCGGGCGATGCTTCCTGGTCTTCGACCAGGATCTGTCTCTGAACATAGGCAGACAGGGGGAAATACGGATACTGGGTGTGCTGGAGTCGCCAATTGAGGGACGAGGGGTTGAAGGCCCGGAGCCTGTTAGAGAAGCTGCAGCGTCTCCTTCGCCCTGGCCCGGCCGATCTTGTGTTTGAGGCGTCCACATCAGACCTCTTCTAGAAGAACTTGGTGCCCTACTCTTCAGAAAGGGGGGAAGAGACTTTGGTGGATGCCCGCCGAGTCGAGGAGCCGGCCGGCCTTCAGCCCCGGTCTGTGCGGTCGACCCGTGGTTGCGAGGCGGCTGTCGTGCGAGGAGAGTGTGTGGCAGTATCACCCGAGACCTCGGAGGGCGAAAGGTTTTCGTTCGTTCGTCTTGTGCTTGTCTGTGGTTTTGCGGGATGCCTTTCTTTCAACTTCTCTAGAGCCTAGCAGTCCCTTCAGTTCGGACTATTGATCAGGAACACGAATTGAACCTTCGATTACCGGCATACCATCGCGGCCGCCCTCGAAGGCGGCAGATCGCGTGCGCACTGATGTACCGGCGATCGGCCAGCAAGCGGGGACAGCGACCATTGGATGCTGCCGAGGGGTTCAGGGGGAGGAACCGAGCGGGCGCTGGCGCGTACAGCTAGACGATTCACGGGGCGGCAGATTGAAATGAACGGTGCAGTCAGTAAAGCAGGTGGTGGGGATGCGCGCCGGGCATGTCCATCGCAGAACCCGGAGCCGTCGGACAGGGCGTTCGGAAGGGTGGCAAGGTTTGTCCAGCGAACAAGACACAACGTCGTAGCAGCCAACAGGCTATCCATGAAGCTTAAAACCCAATTATGGAGGGCTGCGGTGGGAGCATGCTCGCCGGCAGCTGGCTTCCTCGGATGTATGGCATGGCAGGGCGCCATGGCATTTTGGCTGGTAATTGTGGCCGGTATTGAACAGCGACAAAGCAACCAGCCTAGGTCTCTTTATGCTCGACTCAAGGACGTTGTTGCTCAACGGTGTGGCGTGGGTCGACTCTGCAAAGGGAGGTGGCCCGAGAAAAACGCACTTCTGGCAGCGGAGGAAAGCCATGGCTGTGGTCAGTTGATGATCTGATGAGAGAGACAATTGGACGAGTAATGACTTGATGCGAGGCGGATCTAATGCGGATACTGCCTGCAGCTGATGGTTCCCGCTCCATTCAAGGGGCGTGGACGTTGCCGCTGCCGCTGTGCGTCTGCGTCGGGTCGAGCACATGCATTGGCGCTTTTGGTACCATCGCGGCTATGTAAGGCACCATGGGCAAGGGGAATTCTGTCCGCTTTGAACAGCGGCTGGAATGTACATCGATCGCTTGACAGGTGTCGAGTGTCATTGGTCTTCTCACGCATCCGTTTTGCACGTTGCTTTTGAGTCGAGCAAACCATGAGCAGGCCACCAAATCGAGCGGCCTGGGTAGCTTTGTGGCCAATGGGTCTGAAGCAGGCCAAACGCAAGACATGGCGTCGCGAAGAGTTGCAGAAGTGATCTGAGAGGTCAAAGATATCTGATCTAGATGGTGCAGCATTCGGCTCTCATTTGGCGGCGCTTGGTGCCAAGGGGATCCCGAGTTTGGGTTCAGAAGCCACGTTTCTCTGGCCATTTCTGTCAAAAGCTGTGCTTTTTGAAGTGTATGATTGATGGTGCCGGGACACTGGCGAAAGCTAAGCCACGGCTGACGGGGCCAGCCGCGTTAGAGGTTTTCAAGATATTGACCTGAAGTTGAATTCTCGTGTCCCAAAGCCCCCCGTAGCAGTCTGGGGGTTTTGATGAACCCAGGCTCCTTGCAGCGGTGTTTCATCCGAATAGCTGGACAGAAGTGGAGGCAGGCCGAGGTCGCGTAGGGGTAGAAAGTCGATATCACGGTAGTAACACCGGCCGATTGTAAGTCCAAGATGGATGAGTCTCAAATCCATTGCGTAGCCAACCGCAGGCACTGTGCTGCAGATGCATGGTCGATCTTGTCTCCGAAGAGTGTCGTGTAGTGGGGGATAAGCAGCGTTGGGTTTGAGCTGTATCGCAATTTTGGAGCAACGGCACGTCCGTCGATATTCTCGCGCTCTGGCGTTCTAGAGCGTGGGGTCAGAAGATGTTATGGGATGAGCGGCGAACCGAGAGAGGGATGAGCGGGCCAGATTCCACGAGTGTGGTGTGCAAGATTGAGGTGCAGCCGGTGCAATTTCAATTCTTCATCAGAGGCGCTGAGAGACAGGCGGGAGTTCGGATATCTGGGAGGCTCGCACAACTAACTGCAGGTCATCCGTACAAAGTGTGGGCATAGGCAGAGTGTTGAAGTGGAGACCGAGCTTGGAAGACGTTCTGGCAAAGGCGGCTGTCAATGTTCCATCAAGCTGAGTGGGGAGAATGATGAACCCTTGAGGATTGATCGGGGAAAGTGTTAGGAACGGGACAGACCAAGCCAGAAAAGGCCGTGCCTTCCCCTGTCGGCCAGGTGGGAGCAAGGGGAAGGCTGGCTGGAAGCGGCCAGGGATGTGATCAGGGGTTTTTGGAGGGGACGCACCTTACGGATACCTAGGTACCTCAGGGATGGATGGAAAGGAAGGGGAGAGGCTTTGGGTGCAGACCAGGTGAGCAAGAATGCCCGTACCTGACAATGCAATATCGGCAAGCTGGCTGTGCACGAAGACAGTGGAGGGCCATGCAGCGCCAGCAGAGCACAAGTAGTATTCACCCCGTTACCCAGTAAGGCAGCTAATAGTAAGTAATGCTTGTTTGCTTGACTCTGTCTGTCAGCGCAAAAAGACCGACTCATTCACCTCTGGCCACGTCGCTGTGCACTTGCACTGCACTTCAGTGTTGTCTCGGAGATGGAGAATCGCGTTCGTAGATGGCTAGCGTCGACCAGATCCCCTGGATGTCTGCCCAGCCGCCGCCAGTCAGCAAAGTCCACGATGGTCGACGGGGGCTAAAAGTCGAGGTGGCACTTGACCAACCGACAAATCAGGAGAAACGAGGCTCAAGCTCCGAGTCTTCGCAATTGGAGATGGAGGTCCAAGGCAGGCCAAGGGGAGAGGGGCTTCAAGGGGGCCAAAAAAAAAAAAAAAAAAAANAAAAAAAAAAAAAAAAAAAAAGGGGACCAGGCCAGGGGCCGCGAAGGCTGTAGATGTGGATATTCGACACTAACAAGTCATGGACGGAGGGCAGAAAATGGCTTAAGCCGACCGAGGCTGGAGGTAGAGGGAACAATTGCAAGAGTGAAGATGCGAGCCTGGTGTATCCGTACGGCGGTAGCCAAGTAGGACCCCTAGGCACTGGCTGAGTGGTTGGTTGGTTGGCGGGTTGTGGAGATGGCGGCTCACCCGCATCCGCATCCAAGGCGAGGGCGAGGAGGCTATCCGATTATCGTACCTCACCTGGAGATGCAATGTGCATGACTGGGACAGAGAATAAGGCAGTTTCCCGTGATTACAAGCCTTGCCGAGTATGAACTCGACCAGGCAGGCTAGTCAGAGCAGCAAATGCATCTCATCTCACCTAGATTTGTGGAATTTCCACACTTGTCGTCTAGAGTAGGCGACCGACTTAGTAGTACTTTGGGTACGGTACCGACCTTAGTCAGGGGACTCGACAGAGAAGTACGAATGCAATACGTATGGACCGGCCCATTGCGCGAACCCCGTCGAACTAAAGACAAACCAGTGGTGGTCCGTAGATGGCGGCGTGATGACGCTAAAGAACCACCATGGCGGTAGATGTTCAAGTCTCGTGGCTGTGGCTAATGAGAAATGACGGCTGGCTGGCCCTACCCGCCGCGAACTTTTTGGGGTTTGCATTTGAGTTTGGGGGGAATGGGAGAGTCGATGATGGGCGCGGGTCCTGTTGGTTCCCCAAGGCGTGTGCTTTTACGTACATGCGGATAGGGCGCCTGAACGGAGCATTGCGAATAATATCCAAGTCGAGAGAAGATGTAAGCCGTATCCGTATTGCAAGTCGCCGTTGATGCACGTCCCATCATGTAGGTGCCTCAGCATGCTGATGATGATAGGTAGGGTGGTTCCCGTCACATCACAATGAGCATCATCATCGACGATGCTCTCTGACTGTCTGACACTTTTATCCAATGTTCATCACCGTTGGTAAAGTCAGTGCCAGAGACCCCAGTCAGGGAGTTGTGCCACGGATGTACCTTGCGTTGGCTCCTGATTATTTGTGCAGATCGGCCTGAAATGCCAGGAACATGCTGTGTTCGGTACGTACCCCGTGCGATACAAGGTTAGTCCAATGTTCCGTCGCCCGTTGGGGACTCGAGAGCTCATCCTCGTCCCCCACTGCGTCCACCGTCCACCGACCACTGTCAGTTGCCAGCACTGTGAGAGTGCGGTGCGGTGCCTGACCTGACCTAAGATGGCTCGTCTGATTGGTCACCCGCCTGGCACCCCCTTTCCACGCGCTCTTTCTCCTCCCCACCTCCCCCCTAACTGCAACCGTGCAGCACGCCCAGAAGGGGCCATCACGCCGTTGAAAGTATCTTTGACGTGTAATTTCTAACGCAGAATACTCACCAAGGGGGGCGACCTCATGCAAAGGCCCCAGGGGGCCGCCGTTGGCACCGACTGACAAGACGAGATGGACTGACGGACGGATGGATGGGCACGCGGACAATCAACCAGTTGGGCCGGTCTGGTCTACGGCCTACCAAAAGTCTAGGTCCAGGTCCGTCCAGGTCCAACGAAACAGAGAGTTAGTTGCCTTTGGAACTTGGACCTGGACCACAACGAACGACCGTCCTACCGTCATACCGTCAGGGCGAGATGGCTCAACTCAGACCGTGGGTGTCAGGTTCCTGTCAGGGTGGGTGGTGATGGATGTGCGTGGGCCGCACGTAAGGTAAGGTAGTGTACGGATACTGCGTGCCAGCCATCCTGATCAGTGACCAGCGCCGAGAAGGCAGAGCCAAGCAATGGAGAGCGAGGCAGACGGACGAGCCGCGCAGTCAAACCCGTCCAGTGATGCTGAGTACCTCAACACCGTCGGTCGTCTGTACTTTCCAGCCGCTGGAACATGGAAAAAAAACATTTGAACATTGGCGGCGGCGAGAATAAGGTGCTTGGTAGATGGACATACATACCCACACACCCAAAAGCAAAGTACCAAGTCTTCATATCGCGGCTGTCAATGGTCTTGGCCACGAATAAGTGCAGAACTCTCTCGCCCTCTTCCCTTTTACTTTTCTGCCCCGCCGGCATTGCGTGCTCTTTCTTTCTCTTGTTTCCTCTCTCCTGTCTCCCTCTTTACCTACCTACCAGGGGAATCTTTCAAGGTGGTTGCCGGTCTGCCATCTGCCCCGTGTACGTGTACGTGTTCTTGGGGAAGAGAGGTTTGTGAGGATACCTTACAGATATTCGTACCTACCTACAGCAAAGACAGACGGGCGGTGTACCTTGCTGCCATTCGTCGAATCGTACCAACACCAGCCGACCCTCGCTGCAGTCTGCATTCTGCTTGCTGCTGCTGCTGCTGCTGCTGCTGCTGCTGCTGCACTGCTGCACTGTCAACCGCACCGCGCTGCTCCAATCCCCCGGGCTCTGCTAGCCTCCTGTGGGCAAGGCAATGTGGGTTCTTCTCCCCTAATCCTGGTCAACCTCATCAAACTTAGCGCAGCCAATTCTAGCTGCACCCTTTTGGGTAATCAAAAGCCTACACGAACCCCCCGGAACGCAGCGCGTGTACCCTCACTACCCTTACCTCTCGACTCCGTCCTGGGCCTGCCACCTTACTGCATACTCCTCCCTCTCCGCTCTTCTGCTTTTTTGCTCACCTCTTTTTTTTTTTACGCCCTGCCTCTCACGCACACACACGCTCTCTCGCTTCTCACTCTCGCTTCCTGGCATCTTCCTCCCCTTCCTTCTTTCTTCCCTCCTTTTGCTGCTTCATAACCCTGCTCTCCTCTTCTGGTTACCTTCTCCTACCTTACCCTACTTCTCTCTCCACCCGCCACCCCCTTCTCAACTTCACCTCCTCCAACCCTCACCACCTTATACCTTCCCCAATCCTCCTCTTCACCCCCGTCCTCCCTTTTTCTTCTCCATCCGCCCGCCCTCATCCTTAACCTTCCCACCTTCTATTCTTTATTCTTTCCAGCCAATCCGCGAGTCGCCGCTGACGACCTCACTGGCTCATGCGATCGTTACGGCTTCTGCCATCTTGACCAATCTTTTACCTTGGCTTCCACATTCGTTGCCCGTATAACCTTCGTCTATAATTCTTTGACCACCGCTAGCTCGACCTGCAAGGAGCCATTCACCAAGTCGTACGACTCGATCCGAATCGCATACACGACCTTCACTCAGCAGACGGTACCTCAGAATCGGCCTCGCCAGCGAATCGCAACTATTGCTTCCAACATTTGCTACACAGCTTAACAACCTGTTCAACTTCTTGCTCCAGCAGAGAAAGAGACGATCCGTCACCGGACTGCTCCGTGCCCAGTCAACCCAGCGAGATATCAACTCCAGTTCGATCCCTTTCGACAGTCCCGCTTTCTGAAGCGCCCACACGCGAACTTTGGGTTTCGTTGTTTCGATTGTATAATTCACTGTATTCGACTTGGACACCAAAGCCTACTCCGTAAACCCTTCAGGCCAGATTTGAGACACGATCAGTTGAACGTCGACGTTACGGTTCTCATCGAGTCTCGTAGCTTTCGAACGCGCCAGTCCCCAGCTTTCCGTGCCTGCTCGGGGCACGTTTAATCTGTCAAAACGGCGGTTCTATCCCAAATCGGTCGGGACAATCTTGTCCCTCCGCATCTACTCGGGATGCAGGAAATCCAAGGACCGGTCGGCCAGGGCGGCCCCAGTGCGCCTGGCAACCGCTTCCCCGGACATGCTTCCAAGCCTTCCAACAGCGACACCGGCTTCTCTCATGGAGCTTTCACTTCCAACATCTCTGGCTTTGCCGACAGGCACCCTCGCCGCGGCAACATTCCCACCATCAACACCCAGCCATTGACCCAGCACCAGCAGGCTCCTCCGTCCGCCGCCGACATGGCCACTCCCGGCACCGCCTTCGACATGCAATTCACCCCTCTGCTGCCTTCTCAACTGCTTCTCGGAAGCCCCTTCCAGCCCGGTACCCCTGCGGCCTTTGCCAGCCCCCAGTTCCAGAACCTCCAGAGCTTCCAGCAGGCCCAGCAGCAGGCTCAGCAGCAGCACCAGCACCAGAACGGCCCCATGAGCCCCGTCCAGCAGAGCATGTCTCCTCAGCAGTACCAGGCCATGGTCTCTCCTTCGACATACGGCGCTCCCCAGTTCTTCCAGCCTCAGTCACCCACGAGCGGTGGGTTCAGCAACATGCAGATTCCCATGCAGCCCAGCTCCCCTGTCTCCATGGGACCCGGCATGGTAACCGGCACCAGCCGCACCGTCTACCTTGGCAACATTCCCCCTGACACTTCGGCTGAGGAGATCCTGGGTCACGTCCGCAGCGGGCAAATCGAGTCCGTCCGTCTTCTGCCCGACAAGAACTGCGCCTTCATTTCTTTCTTGGATGCTAGCTCTGCCACCCACTTCCACTCTGATGCCATCTTGAAAAAGCTCTGCATCAAGGGCCAGGACATCAAGGTCGGTTGGGGCAAGCCATCCCAGGTTCCCACCTCAGTGGCTTTGGCTGTCCAACAGTCGGGTGCTTCCCGCAATGTCTACCTGGGTAACCTGCCGGAGGATATTACCGAGGAGGAGTTGCGTGAGGACCTTGGCAAGTTTGGTGCCGTTGACACGATCAAGATCGTCCGCGAGAAGAGCATCGCCTTCATTCACTTCTTGTCCATCGCCAACGCGATCAAGGCAGTCTCTCAGCTTCCTCAGGAGCCCAAGTGGCAGGCCCCTCGTCGCGTTTACTACGGTAAAGACCGTTGCGCTTATGTTTCCAAGACGCAGCAGCAGAACGCTGCTCAGTACCTTGGAATTGCGCCTGGCTACGCGCACATGCTCACTGGTGCCGACCGTGACTTGATCTCCAACGCTCTGGCTCAGCAGTCGGTGGCTGCGGCTGCTGTTGCGACGACCGCCGGTGGTATCAACAATCTCGGCAACCGTACCATCTACCTGGGCAACATCCATCCCGAGACGACGATCGAGGAGATTTGCAACGTCGTTCGCGGTGGTCTCCTTCACCACATCCGTTACATTCCTGATAAGCACATTTGCTTTGTCACGTTCATCGACCCTACAGCAGCTGCTTCCTTTTACGCTCTCAGCAACCTCCAGGGCTTGATGATCCACAACCGCAGACTCAAGATCGGTTGGGGCAAGCACTCCGGTGCTTTGCCTCCTGCCATCGCCCTTGCTGTTAGCGGAGGAGCCTCTCGTAACGTGTACATTGGCAACTTGGACGAGACGTGGACAGAGGAGCGCTTGAGACAAGACTTTTCCGAATATGGCGAAATCGAACTGGTCAATGCCCTGCGGGAGAAGAGCTGTGCGTTCGTCAACTTCACCAACATTGCAAACGCCATCAAGGCTATCGAGGCTGTACGCAGCAAGGACGAATACAAGAAGTTCAAGGTCAACTTTGGCAAGGACCGATGCGGCAACCCCCCTCGTCAGCTGTCTCAGCAGCAGGCCCAGTCCCCTCGTACTGAAGGTGTCTCTTCGCCGCCGCCCACTGGCTCCCAGAACTCAGGTTCTCCCACCAACGGCAACACCCCTCAGCAATCCGCCACCCTATTCAA
Organism: Colletotrichum gloeosporioides; assembly: GCF_011800055.1. NCBI lineage: Eukaryota > Fungi > Ascomycota > Sordariomycetes > Glomerellales > Glomerellaceae > Colletotrichum > Colletotrichum gloeosporioides. The sequence goes on along the minus strand of NW_025544655.1, from coordinate 274,999 downwards.
TGGAAACAACAATCCCTTGACCCTGTACTTGAATCAGGTATCTCAGCAGGCTCAGCATCAACAACAAGCCCACCAGCAGCAGCTGTACGGTCAACAACAGGCTCTGTTTGGCACCGCTCAGTCCTCTCCCAGCGAGCTTTCCATTGACGTTCAGTCGCAGGGTCCCATCTCGGGCCACCAGCAGTCGGCCAGCATCTCCAACGGCTACCCTCAGAGTGCGTCCGGCCCTGGCCCTACCACGATCGGCGGCCTCTTGGCACCTGGCAACGGTCGCGGCCAGCACAACCGTGCTGTCAGCTTGCCTGCCCTGAACCCCGGCTTCGAGAACGGCGGTGTTCCCTCGCACGAGGGCCCTGAGCGCCGTGGCCACCAGTACCAGGCCAGCTTCGGCGGTATGGGTGCTGGTTACGGACTCGCCATTCAGGGTGGTCTGAACGGCTGGGTTGAGGAGGAGGTTGCCAACTAAGTCAGCTGGTTGCCTTCCCTCCCCCCAGCATGATGCTTTAGGAACATAGCGGAAAGATTGGTTAATTGTTGTAATTGCATCTCGCGTCTTCTCACTTCTCCTTCATTTCTTGATTCTTGATTCCATTTCATCTTTTTTTGTTCTTCTCATCTATAATTTTGGCCGGTTTGGCAAAGTGGTCTTGGGCTGTTTTCCCGATCCCAGAGCACGGGGAGGAGACTACCACACAAAATCTTTTGGCACACCCCTTTCATGCATATGATTGTGGTCGAACATAGCAGCAGATACCAGATTATGATATGCCTGGAACATGGCTTCACGATCTGTAGCCAACGTGGAACGGAATGGAAAATTGAGCCCACGGCGGGCTAGAGGAACGCGGAGAGAGGATCTAGAGAGTGGAAGCGATGCTGGCTTTGCGAAGCAGCAGCATCGCCAGCATGTACGTGTATTAGAGCGTTGTTCAGGAAAGGTATAGGTTTCCCTGAACAAAATGCAAGCGATCTCCGTTTGTAAAACTCCTGTGTTGATGTGCCGCTGTGACCCAGTTTGTTTGCTCGTCCTCGGCAAGTTCATGGGATGTGTCTCTACAGGATATGCTTGAAGATCTCGCTCGCTACAACGTGACTGTATGGGTCCATGTTTACCCCCCTTCCAGGACTTGGCAATTTCCATGATGCGGCGCTAATCATCGACACCCAACCTGCACAATATTCGCACTTAAACTACGTACGCTCTTGTGACCTGTTGGAGTGCGGGATGATCGATTTGCCCACCACCAATGCTTTTTTGCCCAAGTAAACGTCACGTGTGTTGTATTTTACTCATTCCTTGAGGGCGTGCCTACAGCGGTTGTGATGAACGAGCCTCCATCAACGCGCCTTCATACAGAATCCCGAGCTGAAATTTCTATATTTCAAGGCGTTGGACGATGGATGACTGTCAGTTTAGCGGTTGGAAAGCCAGATTGTTCTCTTCACTGTGGGTACTGCGGCATGTCGACGTTATCGTATACAGACTTGGTCGAGTTTGAGCTCTTGATTTCTCTCTCGCTCGATGCTGTGGCTACCCAGCAGGTCTTCGAGAAACGAGGGCGTCCAGATTGTCGGTTCACGAGCTGCTCAACGAGAATGTGTTCAGGGGCCAGGTTTCTGACGGTGCGTGGCTCAATTACGTGACGAGAGAGATATGGATACAATTTGAGGGACTCATATTGCTCCTGCGTTGACTTCACCGTGAAGCCCGAACACCTTGATGTAACACCGTGATCAGCTCCGGCATGGTTCAGTTTGTTCACTTGAATACATCTGATACTCGTAGTCTCTGCTCTCTATTTCTCCAAACTGAAACCCCTAGACAAGTTTGACGGTGCTATTGTAAAAAGCCCACTACATCATCGGAAGGGATGAAACGTAACCAATCGGGTATTTTTCTGTGCGATGTGATGAACGACGAAGTATGCGACCCTGTAGACCCTGTAAATGTAGCACATCTCTCAGCTCTATCCTGTAAAAAGCCCGCTCGTCCAAAAACATGCTGTCTTTTTTTTTTTGACCCTTAACGGTCAAAACATTACTCCATCATCTCAAGTAGAGTCATTAGTATCCAGCCGGCTCTGGGTTGACTGGGATAGCCGGGGCGTCGAGGTTCGCGCGGCACTGCTGCTTCCAGTTCTTGGGGGTGTACTTGTCGACGATCGACTTGAAGGCGGCCTGCGTGACATGTCAGAATTGCGCATGCTGGGGCCGTTAGGGTCCGATCGGCAGTGCTTACCAAGGTGCAAAACGACTCGTCACCTTCAAGATGGCTTCCAGTAGGCTTGCAGCCGGGGATAGTGACGGGCTCATCGTTGTATCTCAGTCTTACGTAGTATCCGTCCAGCTGGCTCTTCTCAGCTTCAGTGAGGTCGGAGATGGGCTTACGACCGATCCCCGGCGGCGCGGTGCCGGGAGACGGAGTGCTGGAGCGGCCAAACGAGAACCATGAATTGAACCAGCTGCCTGTTTGAGGGGCGGCAGCAGCTGGCACAGTGGTTGACGTCTCTACGGCCGGGATCTTTGAATCTCGGAACAGTTCAATGGCGATGTGACTGGTGAAAGGGGGCCACTTGTCATTGCCGAAAGCACCCAGACTGGACAATACACCTGCCAAGGTGGTATCATGGCAACCACTCATGCCAAATCTTACGGGATGGGGAGCGGCGCCGGAATTCTTGATTTCGTAGTCACCGTCGGCCGGAGTGTGCTCCACGCTGCCGACCATGCGAGCCACAACATCGCCCATCAAACCACCGATGCCCAGGGTACGGTACTCCTGACTCTCCTTGTATCCGCTATACCACTCCTCGACACCAATCTTCTCTATGATTGAAATGACCTTGGCATCGTAGAACTCGGAGGGAAGCTTCGTCTGTGGACCATGGGCACGCGTGGCATTGATACTGTCCATGACACCACTCAATCGAGGACGGGAGTCGACGGCAACTCGCGAGCCTGGCGGCATCCACTTGCCGAGCTTCTTGTTCAGGTATTCCATCTCTGGCGTTTCGTTCCACCGGTCGGCAGTACGCTGGGCAAACGCGCGGGAAAGGACGGCAAAACGACGGCACATGCCATCGTTGGGGAAGAGAGTTTCGTCTGGCTGTAGTCGGGTGATGATGGCGAGGGTCGGCAGGTCGGGGGCTCGGTTCTGAGTTGGGTAGAGGCCGGTAAGAGCCTGTTGCAGCGATTCCAGAGCTCTGGGGACAGGAGTCGAGCGCAAGTAGAGGGAATCTGCGTTGGTGAGGTCCGCGGGGAGGAAGCCAAGGCGATCGACGTAGAGGTTGCGGAAACGACGGCCTAAGTTGCGGGTGGTCTCCCGACCGCGGTCGGTGAGCATGCCATGGTCACATATATCGTCGAGCTCGGCGTTGGGGCCGGCGGCGATGATGGGGCTATCATCTGTAGGATTGAAGGTCTCGAGGCGGCGCTTCCAGTCAAGATAAGAATACTCTCCCGTGTCGGGATCCAGGACGGCGGAGCGGAGGTGGCGGACGACGCGGCAGTAGGGCCAGTACGGAGGCAGGCCGGTTTCCTGGAAGCGTGGGGTGACAGGCGTGCGCTCACCGTGGCGCAGGAGGATCTGCACGAGCTGGAGCTTGAGCTGGGGAGGGTACAACTGGCGCAGCTCGGCGTCAGTGTAGGGATTGCGAGGCTCAAGGGTCGTCATAGTTTCGGAGCTAACGAGACAACGCGAGGAGTTGAGTGTTTGGAGAGGAATGCTTGTGACACTGACGCTCGCACGGGGGAGGTCGGGGGGAGGAGGAAAAGGGAAGAGCAAAGGTAAAGGTGGTGAAAGACACAGCTCAGCTCAGCTTAGCAAACAGAGTAATTCATGGGATGAGACGACGGAAGTGGAAAGAAGCCGGCGAAGCTCAGAACGCGCAGTCGCTACAAGCAGATGTGTTTCTTTTGTTCCGCGAGGCAATCGCTTGGACCAGCCCCCTTGTGTGACACTGAGGTGGTACCTTGCGTGTGAGAAACAATAGAAGGCCGTAGACTGTAGGTAGGACGGAGGATAGGGATATGCGGGGCAGGGATTCTGACGTTAGGTGGGAGCAAAGCCAAGCTACCTGACCTACCTACGTAACCTATGTTGTGGTTGCGGGTGAGGCTTTTGGCCCCGCGGCTATGCTAGCAGCAAGCACCTTGGCGTACCTACCTTACGTTCGCAGTACCTCAGCTACCTTACATAGGTAGGTACGTGTACGGAAGCTAGTGGGACGATAAGCTCCTTATCGGCAGAGCCAGTCCACCACGTAAAGTAGGTAAACATGGGAAGGCACCTAACTACCTAGTATGCGCTAGGAACCAAGGTACCTCACCGCCGCACTGCAGCTGGCTCCGCGGGTAAGTATCGTCCATCCTACGCCGCACATCGGCCTAAATCGCAATCTGGAATCACGGTAGAACGCCCAAGCAAACTCATCTGAAGTTGGGGGCAGGTTGCGAGTTTGGGCTTTTGTCAGGCCATAGCCTGAGCTTACCTTTTGACGGCGGCACCTAATACTTGCTTCTGCCCACCACACGTCTCGAGCAATCGGGTCTGACCCGCGAGATTGCGTTCCCGACTGCAGCATTCCCTGTTATGCATTTGTCTTTACCCATGTGAAAGTCCATCCACAGCCTTGTATTCTGTCTATGTATATTTCGCATTGCTGCGTCTGTATGCTATTTCCTTGTTCATATACCCTCTCTTGCCGTAAGCATCGCCTGCAGCCAGTAAGATCGACCAAGCTGCCTGATCGAAGCTGATCGACAGTCAGGAATACCGGGTCATCGGGTGCCGCAATCGCCGTCGATGCCGGCCGAGGAGCGGGCAAATGGGCCAATGACGTCTTCGCTAATTGGCGGCCGGGTCTACTCGAGCATGCCTAGCGCGTGTGTAGCATGTGCCACTGACATAATCAGAACGAGAGAAAAGCAACGAGGACTTGGAGCAATGCCGCTGACTACACACAAACAAACACGAGTCGCTTCACCGCGAGACACAATCCCATGCGATTGGAGCGGCCGCCGCAGCGCAGGTGCAACGGTAGAGAATTCGACTCGAAACAAAACGCAAAAGATGGAATCTCTTCAAGAGGAAAGAAAAAGACCGGGCGACAAGACAGGATCCATCCGTGCTGGGCAAGGCGGAGTCTTCCATGCCTATGATAGGCGGTGGACACTTGGCGGAGCACACAGAGGGCGACTCGGTGAGCAGTGTCAAACGGGGGCAGAGGGGCAGAGACGCAGACGCAGACGCACACAGAGAGAAACATCAGTGAGATGAACGCACAGCGATCCCTGGCCTAGCCGCATTTGAATTTGGCAGCCTGAGCCTGAGCCCCCAAAGAGCCCCCCTCGGACCGGAGATCGTTACGATGTACGACCGACGAAGGATCCCCCTGCCCTCGGGCGAGTGAGGCGCAGCTCTGTGCATATCAGACTTTGGCTCTTCGCTGCCGTAGTCCCTACACGGCGGGACGACATCAGCAAGCTTCCCTTCCATGCTCAAGGGCCGCCTTAGCTACGCGCTACCGCCGAGTACGTAGCCCGTCAACTCTTTGCGCTGCAAGGTACATTTCTTGGTGCTGCGACCAAGCTGTACGTCAAAGTAACTGTCTGTCTTCTCGTCCTGCCCTCGTTCTACTATGTAGTAAAGCAATACCGATTCGGGGGATAGCTGGCAGCCACACACGTGGATTACCTTTGCTGGGCAGCCTGATGTCCTGATCCAGCTCCAGTCGTGCGCTTGTGCCAGTGCCGGTGCCAGATAGTAGACGGTGAGTTAGTTACCTCAGGGTGTGGTAGGCGCGATTCAAGGCCATTCCTTATATAATTAAACTTGGTCCTTCCCTGCCCCCAGGGTCGCAGTCGTCATTGCCAAATCAATCGTCCAGATCCAGATTTCCAAGGGGGGTTGCATTGAACCGCCTTCTTTCAACCCCAAAACATCTTCACCAACTTTACCCAACCTACGAAACCCAACACGAACCTCAGCTGGGGATTCCTCCCGTGGCGACCACTTTTCCTTTTCTTTCGGGCCGCCTCAAATCATCCTCTAACCCGGCTTCTCACCCAGATCTTGCGCTTTCTTTCCATCTGACGTATTCGGTTTTCGAGCATTCTTTTGGGTATTCATCCGCATCTGCCTCGGTGCTGCGTTGGCTGGTGTCCACTCTTGCTCCTCCCCAAAAAGGACACTGAGCATGTGCTTGAACTAACCCCGGAACGCCCGGCTCTACAAATCTGCGACTTATATAAACAACCCTGCGGCCCGACGATTCTCGTACTCTTTCCGCGTATTGCAGGAATCTCACGATGGTTGCCATGTCGCAGAAGGAGAATCTCACCTTAAGGATCAATTCGCCTCCAGGTCCCATAGAAAGGGTCCCGTCTGAGGATCCTGTCTATGGCGAAGATGATCAAGATGGCGCCCAGTCTGTCATGCAGCCCGCCTTGAACGCCGTCGCCACTCGCCTCACCTTACCAAAAACATCCGCGGCTGAAAAGGCTGCGGCTATGGAAACCAGGCAAAGTCGCCGAGCTTTTGATTCTGGTCTTCCTAGCAGTGAAGATTCTTCGAGCTCTCCAGAATTGACGCCTTTCCCGGACGAGATACCCACCAATTTCGAACCCGAATCCGACCTGCAAATCTCTCCGTCATCACCAGCTCGACGACCAACGCCCAAACTTCAAAAGCCTAGACCTGCTCCGAGAGAGAGGGATCTGCCCTCACCGTGGCAATCGAGTCCTCGAAATGCCTTTTTTGGTAGTGGAGACGGCGCGGGTCATAAGAGTGCCCTGGAGTCGATATCCTTCGGCCAAACGAGACATAAACGATCGTCGTCTACCGGAGCCGACGCGTTGAAACGTTTCTCAAAAGCACTGCCCTCATTTCCAGCGCCGTCGTCGATCTTCAATTCCTTCTCCTTCTTCACGGCCGCTGCCGAGAAAGCGGAGCCAAAAGTCACATCAACTCCACGCAAATCAACTTTTCCTCAATCGAGTAGACCTCATAGTAACACGAGTCCTGAATCTCATCTAGCCGCTCGCCCTCGCCAGGCTGAAGCCTCAAAGGATGCTGCGAATGTTAGTCGGGCTTCTGTCTCATCGTCTCGACCGCCTACAGCCCGACCTCGTGCCCTCCGAAGGGTCACCTCCGATGATTCGCTCTTGTATCACTCTCTATCTCGCACATCCTCCATCGGTGACGACGACGGAAGATTTGAACACGTACGAGAGATGGCCAACGTAAGGATGAAGGCGATCAAAGACAGTTTACCCGAAAGACCGACTTTCAAAATGCTTAGTCTGCCCAAACTCCCGTCATCACTAAGGCTGAACGAAGATGCGGTGAATAGTACAACATCCATCCCGAAACTTCAACCGGATGACCCTGCAATTTTGGACAAAGTACTAGAGAAGCTCACGGGCGACATCGTTATTCTAGGCGGCTATCGTGGCTCAATTTTGCGGTCAGCTGAGCCACCGCACCAGCAGCTCTGGGCTCCCGTCAAAATTGGGCTGAACATGAGAAAGGTTGACCTTGAGGTTGGCCTTGACCACGAAGATGAGGAGAACATGGAAGAGCGTATCATTCCCTCGGGAATGCTTCAGAATATTGGTCCGATCGACATCTCGCGGAAACTGTTCAGGAAAGTTGCGGCCTGCGAGAACGTTCGTAAAGGAAAGCTGCGACTGTGGGACTACGGTTACGATTGGAGACTCAGCCCTCATCTACTGTCACGAAAGATGGTCGAATTCATGGAAAAGCTTCCATCCAACCAGCCGGACTCACAAGAGCCAAGGGGCGCGCTTGTCTTGGCACATAGTCTTGGCGGCCTCATCACACGCCATGCTGTCAACCAGAGGCCAGAGCTTTTTTCGGGTGTCGTCTACGTCGGTACACCACAAAGATGCATCAATGTCCTAGGGCCTCTCAGGGATGGCGATTCGGTTTTGCTGAACGAGAAGATTTTGACTGCACAGGTCAACTTTTCAATAAGGACCTCGTTTGTCTTCCTTCCCGAAGATGGCGCCTGTTTCGCCAACAAAGAAACCAAAGAGGAATATCGTGTCGACTTTCACGATGTCAATACATGGATCAAGTACCGCCTCTCGCCATGTATAGAGGCAACATTACCACCGCTCAACCCGAAGGAGAGCCCATACAATTTCAGCTCCCTTCTTCCGCTTCGCAGTCGCGCCTCGAGCGAGAAAAAGAACAGCCACGTCCCACCATCTTCCTTGGCTGATGCTGCTCGTCGAGTCGAACTTGCACGAGAGGGCAATCTCAACCCCCAGATTGACGGAAACGTTCACCACCAAGATTCTCATCAGAATACACCGTCGCCCTTCACCAAGGGCGTTCCAGGGACCCCAACGCCGCCCAACCGGGCCAGGAATCTTGCTTACCTTGAGCGCACCCTTGCGGAGGTGAAAAGGTTCCGCGCCGAGACACAGTATAAGCCGGCGCATACGGAAGCTAACGTCTACCCACCTCTCGGCGTTATCTACAGTAAGGAGATTCCAACCGTCTCTGCGGTCAACGTTAGCAGTCGTGAGGCTATTGCCCACGCCGACGCCTACGACAACCTCATCTTTGGTGCCGGAGACGGTGTCGTTCTAAGTCGTGAGGCTCAGCTGCCAGAGGGATACGAGCTGGTGAACAACGGTCTGGTACGCACCAGGCGCGGCCACTTGACCATGCTCGGCGACCTGCCAGCCGTGGGCAAGGCACTAGAGGCTGTCATTCGGGGCCGACGAAAAGGTATCGGGATGGGCCATGCGGTTCAGAAGGCCAAGGCGGGCAGGAGTCGCGTCGCCGAAGCTTAGCAAGCCATCGCTAGCCCCTTTAGACGATGCTTCGCATCTGATGGAACGGAGTTACAGATAGAAAATGAGTGATCAACCACCTTTGCACCTTTGCAGCTGTACCATAGGATAACCAACGAACAAAACATGCATACGATTAATGTCGCTACCCTGCACGCACTCAATCCCTCAATCTGTAAATCACCAAACATGACCTTCCATCACTAAGAGAGAGAGAGGAAACGAGCTGCCTTGTTAAGCACGATGACGAGGAAACCCGCAGCAACGACTGCCAGACGTCCGACCGGGTGCTGCCTGAATGCATGCGCATGCGAGGCCAAAGTATATCGAGACGGGATTTCCCACCGTGAGACATGTACCGAAGGAACGGAGATATTGGACGCACGCACGCTGATAAGGTGATGTCGGCAGGATCACAGAGAGCCGCAGCTAGCAGTGGCACGAGTGCATGGCATTTCCTGAGTGAAGCAAATTTAGACCCATGTGGTCGTGGTTAGTCAGTACCCTACCCTCCCTTCCTTCTCTCTTACAAATACACATGCCCTGAACTGTTCCCATAGTTCGGAAAAAAAGGCCAGTGCTAAAACGCCCACAAAGGAAACCTCCCATTCCTATTTCTCAACATGTCCAGAGCGCATAAGCCTCATACTCATTATCAATACTCGAAATCGTCATCCACAGCAGGCCCCTTGCTCTTGGTGACGCTCTCCTGCTTGCGGTACATCTCTGCCACCTGGCGACTGGAGGTAGCCTCGTCGGGCTTCTTGTCGTCGCGCACCTTGATGAATCGCGGGAAACGCAGTGAGATGCCCTTCTCGCCGGCCGGATCAACGCCCTCCTTGCACCCGGCCTTGTAGCGCGGACTGAGCGTCAAGTCAGCCGTCTTAACCTCCCAGACGTAACGAGGCTCGAACCAAACGTCGGGCTGGTGCTGTCCGCCCGAGGAGTGCGCATAGAATGGCTTCGGCCGGTCAATGACAATGTCTGAGAGCTGCTTGTGCAGCTCCTCGAGGACCGCTTCGGAGAATCCCGTGCCGATGTTGCACACGGTTTCATACGAATCGGACGATGGGTTGTAGCACGCAAGGAGGAACGCGCCGTAGACCGACGTGCGCTTGCCCTTTCCGTGATACGCGCCCAACACAACGAGATCGAGCGAGTCGCCGATGCCGCTGAGGTAATCCTTCTTAATCTAGAAAAGAAGAAGAGCGGTTAGAATATCGGCGTAAATGGTTGCGAGGGCAAGCAAGAAAACGAGGGATCATAGCGGCACTCACCTTGAGCCAGTTGCGACTTCTCTTGCTGGGCTCGTACCCACTCTCCGAACCGTCCAACATCTTGACCATGAGACCTTCGCAGGACGCCTTGACACTCTCGTCAAGGAACTCTTGGATTTGCTCGAGCTCTTGTCCGTTCATGTGTGTTGCTAAAGCAAACTCACCCTCGACCGGCGCAAAGGCGTTCTCGAGAAGCTCACGGCGCTTGCGAAGGGGCTTCTCAACGATAGCTTCGCCATTGAGATAAAGCAAGTCGAAAGCAAACACACAAACCTTGACCTTGACGTCCTCGATCTTGACATCTTTCTTCTTGCGGGTCATTAGTTGTTGGAAAGGAAGAACCTTCTTCTCGTCAACATCCCAGGCAACAGTCTCGCAGTCCAGGACGAAGCTTTTGGTGTCGGGCTTGACCCAAGTGTGCAGCTTTGCTAGGATATCCGGGTACTTTTTGGAAAGATCCTCAGAGTTCCTCGAGAAGATTGAAGCGACACCGTCTGCCGCAGCTTGCGTAGCTCCCGGCAAGGACTGACTAAGTTCCTCATCCGCATTCTTCGCCACATAGTGTATCTGCGCTCTTTCACCGTCGTACTTGTATTCGCAAGTAAACGTTTGGTTCTCGAAGCGATCAAGGACCTCAGTAATTGCCTTTGTTGGTTTCGCCAACATGGGCTTCAGGGGCACGCCAGGCTTGAGCTTGCAATGCTCGCGGAGATTCATGATGCCATGCTCCACCATTGCTGGGATGATGACATCGTAGCTGGGAAGCTCGCTGCGCACAGTCAGTACCTTCTTGGCAAAAGAACCAGATCAAACATACCTGTAGACTTGCTTGAGGACAGCCTCCGCTTGCTCGACGTCTGTTGTCTTTGGGGACTGGCCTTTGGCGTCTGCTTCGTGGTACGTTACGGCTTGGGCCAATGAGACCAAGACTGTCTTCTCTGCCAGACCCAGACGGAGCTTGCCCTCGAGGAAGCGAACGAGATACTTGGCTTCGCTGGGGCCTCCCTTGTCTTTGGTGATGTCCACCTTTCCGATGTTGTGGGCGTCAGCTGCCGACAGCAGCTTCTTGATCGAATCCACCTTGCGGCCTTGAGCTCCGTTGCCAGAAACTGTGGCGATGCCCATCAAGCCCTTGTGAACTCCCCTGATCGTCAGAGCCTTAGGCTTGAACATGGTTGGCTGAGTCGATCTACTCTTGACTGCGACGAGGCCAAGATCTCCAATCTCCTTCTGGTCTTGCTTGATGATAGCAAGACTGCGTCCTGTAGTCTCACCAATGGCCTTCATGATGAGCGACTCGCCGATGCCAAGCTCTATACCAGCATAGTCAGGGGCCAGCTTGTTGATCATGAGAAGAACAGTGGGTAGGAGATCATCGGGCGTCAGACGCATGACTTGGCGGAGAAAGAGTGAGCAATGAGCCATAATCTCAAGCCGCTTGGTTGTCATCTCAATGAGAGAGAAGGTCTTGCAGAGCGCCGCATAGGGAACCGGTTCTCCTGGCTTCCAGTCGGGATAAGGGTCCTTGGTCGCTGTCTTGAGCTTCATCTGCACCTGCTCCAGGGTTTTCTTAGCGGCCTTGGACTTGACTTCTTCCTCTTCGTCCTCAATCTCTTCGGCCTCAGAAGCGGAAGCTGTTGACTCCTCATCTTCATCCTTGGTAGCGATCGCTGGAGAAGGAGACTTGGACTTTTTCGCAGGCGCCGTAGCCGGTGACTTTGTGGATTTGGTGTCCGCCGCCTTCTTCTCTACCTTCTTTGGGCCGCTCTTCTGTGCCTTTGTAGATTTAGGTGACTTTGCTGGGGCCTCGTCCATCACGTCATCTTCGTCTTCCTCGTCTACAACACGCTGACGGCCCCTTCGTGGCCTCTTAGAGACAGGCGCATCGTCTTCCTCTTCAACGTCTTCGTTCTTAACTTCAGGGCTCGACGGCTTGGCTGTGGGACTCGGGCTTCGGGTACGTTTCCTCGCCTCTGTAGGTGATCTGTGAGCATTCCGTACAATTGAGTAGTCTGAGGCGGGCATACTAGATGCATCCTTCTTGTCCTTCGTATCATCAACGGGAGTGACCTCCTCCTTGGCCTCCTTCTTTGGAGCTGCTTTGGTGGCAAAGCTCAGCTTGCTTTGCTGTGGCTCCGGCTTAGAGCCCTTCGCCCCGAAGAACTTGCTATTAAACAAGTCAGTACGGTGTCGTTTGAAAGGACCCCAAGACGCATTGGAGAAGCAGCCTGCGGTATCCATAGTGATCCCGAGAACTTCGCCCTTGTACACACCCCAATGTCGTCTGCGAGGGCTTGACGTACCCCAGTGTGGCCTGCTTCGGCGCCATTGTACGAGTCGATTGACGGTAAACAGTAGAGGATCTGTGGTGGCAACTGAAGAGCGCCCTGGTCGTGGTCCTGTGAGGAATTGGACTTCTTAAAAGGCGGGCGCAGGCGAAGGCAGACATAAGTTTGGCGTGCGACGATGGGGAAGCTCGACGCGCCGCTCCAGGCAGAAACGCGTTAATTAGCACAGAAGGTGCGCCGGCGTAGGGACCTGCCAGTGACGCGAAAAGGACCCGTTCAGTGCATGGACCCGCTTTGAAGACCGGCAGATTGCCGGATTGGGCAGTTGGCTTATGCACCAATTGAAGTTTCGATCTCAACTTTCACTGACGTTGAAAGCATGGTATACGAGATTGCTGGCAAATATTGTGGTGCTACAAGTCACTAGACGTTGAATACATATTGTTTACGCTTCATAATGCATAACCGAACACTAGAGATGTCGAACCAGGTGGATATCTTCAGTCCCCGGCCGTGTTCAGATTGTGACCACTTCACCCTTTCTAGCTAGCTGGTATTGTACAATATGACAGGTTGGTTAGGAGACAATTATTCTTTCATGCGGGAAATTTAGTTGAAGTAGAAAGACTCCTCCGCGGTGCGTCCGCGGATGTACTTGGGCTCGGTGCCCTTGACGTAGATGTCCTCGTACAGGATCTGGGGAGTGGTCTGAGGGACGGCCATAGCCTCGGCGGCGGCAACCTCCTCGTTGACGAAGCTGCGGGCCTCCTTGTCAATGGCCTTGAGCTCATCCTCAGTAACAACCTCCCAGTCCATGATCTTCTGCTTCAGTCCGGCAATAGGGTCGTTGGTGGAGCGCATGCGCTGGATCTCCTCACGGGTGCGGTAGGTGGTTCCGGGGTCGGACATGGAGTGACCACCGTAGCGGTAGGTAACGTACTCCATGACGAGAGGTCCGTTCTCGGCGACAGCCCAGTCCTTTCCGTACTTGACGGCGGCCTTGACAGCGAGGACGTCCATGCCGTTGATCTTCAGACCAGGGATGTACTGACCACGCTTGTAGTAGTCGGTAAGGGCGGAAGAGCGAGCAGCAGCGGTACCCATGCCGTACTTGTTGTCTGATTTACACGTCAGTCGGGCTGGTTCACCCTAGTTTTGGCGGAAAACTTACTCTCGCATCCGAAGAGGGCGGGCAGACCCCAAAGCTTGGCCATGTTGAAAGCCTCAAAGACCTGACCCTGGTTGCTAGCACCGTCGCCGTACAGAATAACGGAGGCGTTCTTGCGGCCGGTGTACTTGTGGGCGAAGGCAAGACCAGCACCGACGGGAACCTGAGCACCGACGATACCGTTGCCACCGTAGAAGCCCTTGGCAAACATGTGCATGGAACCTCCCTTGCCGTAGGCGATACCCTCACGGCGACCGAGAAGCTCGCCGATAATGGAGCGGATAGTGCCGCCGCGCATGTAAGCGAAACCGTGGCAACGGTAGGAAGTGATAACGTCGTCTTCGCGGGTCAGAGCGTGCTCGATACCAACGGCAACGGCCTCCTGGCCGGTAGACAAGTGGCAGAAACCACGAATCTTCTTCTCCTTGTACAATCGGTCGGCAGCCATCTCCATTTGTCTACACGTGGGGTTAGTTGAGGGGTCGGATCGGCGCAGATTTCGCAGTTGGATAGACACCACCGTACCTGACAACAACCATGTCCTTGTACATCTGCTTCAACTCGTTCTTAGTAACCTCGAGGGTGTATGGCGGGGGGTCGAGCTCATAGGTCTCGAAGCTCTCGTCGCTCAAGGTAACCTTGAAAGGCTCATCGTCGGACTAAAACAGGCAAAAATCAGCCATTTTGCACCAGTGAGTGAATCGTGATCGGTGCAGGCGGTGGTATTCCGAGAGTTCGTGACCGGATATGGCGGCGGGAAAAGAGCGCAAACTGACCTTGGGGAGGCTCTTCTCCAGGGTCGCAGAAGCGGCATTGGTGGTGACGGACCGGGATGCAGGAACGAAAGAGGCGGGAGCGCGAGTGCGCAGAGGCACCGCACGGTTTAACCTGATCGCGCGGGAGAACATCGTGGGGGTTGAGATGATGGAGCCTCCGGTCGATGAGGATGTGAAGGGTTCGGGGGAAGGAGGGTGATAACAAATTATTTGGCCGCTGGAGCTCCGAAAAATCGCGGCGTTGGTTGGGAAGGGAGCTGCTGCTTGTTGAAAACTACTAGTCCCAGATGGGCTTAGCTTGTAAGCACGTGACCTTCAACGGGAGTTTTGCAAGTGCGCCTGCTCGAAAGGCACCCTGCCACTTCGTTTCGAGCGGTGGCACTGTCCTCAAATTCTGGTGGGCCCCGGCTTGCAACGGTCGGTCTTTTTCTCGTTCGGCGCTCATAGAGTTGAGCGACTATCGGAGATAGCAAGGGAATTGAGGGCAATCTTTCCCAATCGCCGCAAAATCCCCCCGTCTAACTTGCTGAGGCGAGAACTCAATTCGTCCAGCTGGCGCTCCCGACGGACATCCCACCAGCGCGCTTGTTAGTCCGTTGCTCGCCGAGCCGACGACAATACTCCGCATGCACTCTGCTGTTTTGGGCACCTAAGTTGTGTTGAGGCTACATACATTCAATGCGCAGCATCGAGTTTCGACTGCAACTCCTGAACTACTCACCGGATCTTTTATTGAGCGAACTCTTTCGCCTCACAGTAACCACAGAGCAATCTCGTTAAGAAGTTTCAGTCTGAGGCAGTATATAGCTCTACTATATACTCTACCGTGGGGTATATTAATAAAGCAGCCGGCGTGGCCGCCGAGGCAATGCTGAGCAACTTCAGCGCCTCGCAATCGTGAGTCCCGCCCATCGTCCGTCCCTGAAGACCCCAAAGCGAAGAACCCCACCCCCAAAATGCTGTGAATGGCATGCTCGTCTTCCTTCCAAATGCATGAATGCTTCCTGACCAACGCCGAACGACGCCATCCTTCTTGGTTGGACGGCTGTCATAGTCTATGCTGAGAAGCGCGTCATCAATAAAAATAAAATAAAAACCTTCTGAAAAAGCGGTACTGATGCTGTGGCATCATGGTCCACCGACGACTCGAAGATGCCCTGGTAGTAGACGCCGCCAATGCGTATGTACCCACTGTAATGTTTGTAGTGCGATAACCATCGCAGCTTGCAAGAACCCTCGACCATGATCCGTCCGCGGAAGGTTCCTCTAGTCGTCATGGAAAAACGTCTTGTTACCGCCTTGAAGAGGGGCGGTAGAAGGACCGGCGTCCCTCATATCTACATCCTGGCTTCCCGCGGCTTCCCGGCTTGGGCCGGCGACAGTCGGCTGCTGTTGTCTAAAATCGAGTTGCATGGCGCTCATTGGTCGATTCGGAGTTTCTTGCAAAACGCGTTGCTGAAGGGAGAGCGGACGGTCGTACAGCACGTCCTCGGGTGGAGAGAAAGACCACACCTAGCATCATGTTAGTGCCATGAAAGCCATGAGTTGGGGTTGTGGGGTATCTTACCTCCATTACGGTTCGGTTCTGTCTCAGAGCCAGCGCAACACACTTCTCGTCTTCGAAAGCCACTCGCCAAACAGCCTCCCCTTGGGCGATGAGCTCTCTGACCAGGTGACCAGTCTTGAGGTCCCAAATCTTTACTCTGCCGTCACTGCCGCCACTGACAACGCGCGTGTCATCGAACTGCAAGCTGGTCACGCTGTTATCGTGCGCAGCGAGTCGATGAATGGGACACATCTTCTCCAAAGACCACACACGTACAGATCCGTCAGAGCCGCCAGTTACCAAAGTGTCTCCGCGCATTTGCAATTGTCCGACAAGAGATGTGTGGCCCTGCAGAATGGCCAAGCATTCACTGCGTCTGGTTAGTAAAGCAGTCACCATGCCACAGTTTCTGTGTACTTACGCAGTTCTAGGGTCCCAAATCCGAACGTTGGTGTCCAAGCTGCCGGTAACCACCCTCTTGCCGTCGAAGGCAATGGCATAGATCTGACTGAAGTGACCCTGAAGTGTTTGAATGCATCTGCCCTCCGATATGCTCCAGACCTTGGCCATGGTGTCGTAGCTGCCTGACACAACGATGTCTCCCTTGATCTCCAAGCATCGGACGCTGGCGCCGTGGCCAACGAGGACATTTCTGCACAACCCGGTTCGAATATCCCACACTCGAAGCGTCGTATCGCGCGAGCCCGATATCGCCGTGTTAGCGTCAGACATTTTCAAACAGCGCACAGTTGACGTGTGACCCCGAAGAGTATGGAGGCAGGCGCTGCAGATGTTAGCGACATGATCGAAGTCGCGACTTGCATTTACTTACCCAGTTGCCAAGTTCCATACGCGCACATCACGGTCACATCCACCGCTAACCAGAATGTCCTCCCAGGGCACCATCGCCCAAACGCCCATGACATGACCTTGCAAGGTACGTTGGGCGTTGCCCTTTGTGTCAAAAACGTGAATCTTGGCGTTGTCAAGGGCCACGATGATGTACTTGGGCGTCAAGTGTAGGCTTGTAACAACACCTCCTTCTTGAGTAATATTCCTGGTTGTGCTGGTGCCGCCAGATCTCCAGGCTGCCTCAACAAGGTACCGTTGCTTGAAGTGCGACTTGTATGATCTCATTTTGGGCCGTGTATTTGAGCCATCGAGACTGCGTGAGCCAGAGGCATGTGCCGTCATAGGCAGAGCACCCGGGAAGCTGCTGCTGGCATACTCGTTGTCACCCCAAAGAGGTTGAGCGCCAGGCCGCGACGCGCTGCCCATAGGAACAGAAACCTCCGAAAGACGTCTGCCGTAGTCATGCTTCACACACAGGTTCTTCCACGTCATGTCGTCGCTCAGCAAGTCGCGCCATCTCCTTGATACTTGCGACGCACGAGCCAAGACTTTCGGATCATCAATGAATGAGAGAATCTGTTTGACACGGAATTAGCATAGAGTCCCATAGATATTCCACGTTGCCTTACGCGTAGACACAGCTCATCTGGGAGACTTGTGAAAGGATCCTTCTTGAGCAGCGGGCTGACGAATTGGTGGACGAAGCTCAGCTGTTGGCTTGTGCAAAGATTTAAAAGATCTGCGAGAAGTCTGGTTCGGTGCGGACCACCAGAGTTCTTGAAGTGATGGCGAACTTTAGCCAGGAAGAAATCCTCATCATCTGCAGCATGACTCCAGTCAAGCTCGTGGTGGGACGGGCCTGGAGAAGCTGCCGGAGTTGGAGGTGGTGGCGGCGAAGCAGTCAATTGTTGGTCAAAGTCGGCAGCAGGCGTCGTCATGCTAGGCGTCGGAGGGCCTCGCATGTGGCCAGGCCGCGCGGGCATCTTCTCCAATCTCGTCGAACTGCTAGACATTCCTCCGGTGTTGAGCGTCATGTCGTCGCTAAGCATGCTCCCCCTCCGTTCGGAAAAACTCAACGGACGGTTGTTGTATCCGGCCATGTCGGTGTGCAAGATGAGCCAGTTGTCCCCCAAAGTATCGAGACCCGGGTATTGTGCGAAATCAGAGCTCCAAGTAGCACAGCCCAGATAACCGAGAGGGCGTCGTACGGAGTTTAGGGGGTCGAGGCAGCGTCGGAGTGTGGAATCGATGCGGAGTGCTCATTAAACAGCGTTAACAGAAGATTTCCAAGCGGCTTGGATTGTCGTCAAAGCGTCCAGGCGAGGGAGTGCGTCAGAGTTTGGCGAGTGGGCAATGCGGTATGCGTCCAAGACGTGCGGCGATACAGGAGGCAAGCGGAGGCGCAGGGTACGGGTCGTCGCAACTCGCGGCAGGAGCGTGACGTATCGACGTGGTCTGGGTCGGCGATGTCGAATTTGCGAAGATGCAGTGATGGTTAAGATGCGCGTAATGGAGTGTGTGAGGGTGTAATGCAGCGACGGAATAAAGCGACAATGACGATATCGGCTGGAAACAATAAAGTCGGGCTTGTTCCGGGAAATGGACGAGACGAGTGTCGGTTTGTCTGGACTGGGAGTGACACTGAGGGACTGAAGTGCGGTATGGGGCGCGGGAGACGGAAGCTTAACAATCGGAGTTGACAAGCGGAAAGCGTGGGTCGCTGGGCCTGGCGCTGGTGTAATGGAATGTACAGGGCGTCTCAGTGGAAAGTGGATTTTTCTGTGATTGCGGTGGTATCGCTGGTTGACGCCCAAATGCCTTCACACCTCCCTGTGAAGGTGGCTGTCTCTGGATGGATTGTCGAAGGGCGGGAAGAAGAGGTGGGAGAGGAGGAGAAGGAGATGGGATTGGAGAGTCAAACCAACCGAGAGGTGTTGGTTGGATTTGGGGATTTGGGGAGTGGGAGGGAGGAAGAAGCGGAGGAGGAGGAGGAGGAGGATGGAAAGGAGATCAGATACTGGACGAGCACTGCGTAGCAAGTTGGGCAGATGAGGTAAGGAAAGGCCTGGGTGTGGTGCTAAGGTACGAACGGAGCAGGGAAGGTGAAGAGGACTCAGGACCAGCCAGTAATACGGATACCACCAAACGCAAGACCCAAGACCAGCGCGGGACTGGGGTGGAGGGGACGCTTTTTTGCAACAAGTGAGATGGATGTCCAGGGCAAAGAGTCAAGGCTTGCTTGGTCGCTGAAGCGCGAGGTACCCAATGTGCCAATGGAAAGATGATGCCCTGGGGCCGGGCAGGTAACAAAGGCGGGTTTTAGGCGGGAGAAGGCGAGATCAGAGACCACACTGCACCACCTAGGTACCTACCTACCACACCTCAGGCAGAAGGGGGAAAAGGGTGTGAGTGGATGGGTGGGTGGATGGATGGGCGGATGAATGAATGACGGGCGATGGAAGGGGGAACCAAGACGAAGAGCGCCGAAGAGGGCCTGGGCTTGCGGCTATGTGGGCGTGCCTGGAAGGGGCCCGGGTAATGGACGTTTGCTAGGTACCTTCAGACAGGTTAGGAGTAGCAGAGACCAGCCCAGAGGTAAGGTATTGGGAGAGGTAAGGTGGGTACGGCACTGTCGATGGAAAGGCAGAAGGTGCCACACGAGTCACAGTGCATTCGGCGGGGCCAGTTTCTCTTTGTGCTGCTTCCCGTCTTCCATCATTGGCATAGGTATTGAGGCCCGGGGGAGGCGAAGACAACGAGGAGGGGCGGAAGTGGAGGGACCGGGAGGCGAGAAAGGCTTACTTGCAAATGCTTGGGATACAGAGAGACTGAAGAGGTGCAGGCACATTTCATGCGAACGGGAACAACGTCGAAGCCTATGTCCGTACAGCAGTGTTCTCTTACCTCGTGGCGGTTTACAACATGCAGCCATACCAAGGACATGGCAGACACTGGCAACGCCTCCTAGGCCCAGGCGCTCGCTCGTGAATCCCAAACAAACAGATTTTTATTCTGGGGCTTCTCTAGCGCTGTTTCGTGCCTGTTACCCTCCACCACGGGACTGACATCTGACACCTCAGCTGGCCTGGCAATCTCGCTCTGAGCTGAACGAATGCAAGCCTACAAGCCAGGTGCCATCGGAACCATTCTGCGTGTCCGTCCAGAAGACGAGAACCTCTCCAAAGAACAAGAGAAAGAACAACGACTGGGACTGCTCAAGTATTCCGGGGTACGGACACCGCAGGATGGGCTCATGGGAGCAATGGCGGCGGCAGCCAAGCGCGGCCTGCAAACGGCCGGTCCCGGTTCGCTTCGCCAATCACCTACCTACTGGTACCTGCCTTTCCTCCAGCTGGGTTGGGTGGGAAATGGCTGCGCTTTCCGTTTGGTGATCAACTTCACTTACAAGTCCTGACTACGTGCCACCTTTTTCCGCACTACGGACCTTTCAAGGGAGACATGATCGGATGGACGTTTCCATCTTTCCCCATCACACCTTGGAGAACGACATCAGCGAGTGATAGTTATCTGACTATTGTGTCTATTGTCGAATGCGAATGCGGATGGAATGACGAACAATGCCGAGTCATCCATCCATCCATTGATCTCCCTGGTCTGCATCGACCAAGCCGTGTCTCTCTTCGCCCATCGACAGTCTCGAATAGCCGCTCTATCGAATGCGAACTCGTTATTTACAGTTGAGCCCCTACATTCCCACATTCCCCAGCTCCGAGGCCTGGGTTCGTTCTCTCTTTCCCAGCCCGCCTGTCATGACCAGCTGAGCAAAGTCTCACCTCTTCTTGTCTCGCTGCGAACACACACCACCACACACGCACATTACCTTCCTGGGGTCCTTGCAGGGTCCCTGTTAGCGGCGCTTACATTGCACTAGGTATCCTTCGTCTGCACCGCAGTGGGTATTCGTGACGTCGATCAGTTCTTTCAAATCTTTGGGGGCTGCCGAGTGCGAATTTGGCTCACTGCCCCGAGCCGCCTCCACCGCCGCCGCCGCCGCCGAACAAGAAGTTGGAACCGACTAGGGCAACCTCCAGCAATACTCTGTGCGGCTTGCCCATGGAGACATCACCACGATGGCGCAATAGTAAAGAGGACGGTCTCCGCTTCGGTTCGCCTCTCTCGACGCCAAACGGCGGCATCACGACACTTGCGCCATAATGGAATCCCCAGTGCATCTACCCCGGCCCTGACAGAGCCACAGCCGCGCCCCCGGCGTCACTGGATTCAGCGCTCATTATGTCTGCATTGTCTCGCACTCTATCTCTTTCGTGTGGTTCTGTCAGCAGAACTCACCTGTCAGTCAACGAACCAATTGTTTCTAACCCCAGCAGAGCTTGCTATACCTAACCTTACTTACTCTACAACTTCTCCTACAACCTTCCTCATTAGAACGTCGTCGTCACACCTTGACGAGAGTTTCGTGACTTGATGTTGTAACCTTCAAAAGACTGTCATCGGCATGGCTTGCACGCAACTCCGGGCTGGGCGCATTTACCAGCCGATGATCAGATCCTCTTCGTAAAGGTCAGGTACGCTTCGACAACGGCGAGGAAAGACGAACCTCCCACACCATACCCGCATCATCAGACGACGATTCCATCACTGCCTCTAGAAAACCATCGTTGCCGAGTAGCCCGCCACAGGTGCCTCGACCACCCAGCACAGGGGCGTCAACAAAACAACAACAATGGCATCTTTGGACCGTCGTAGTAACCCACCCGCCCTAGAATTCAACCATCGACGGGCACGAACGAAACAAGTCATGACCGTCGTATCGCGGATCCGGCACACTAAGTTTAGCTACCGGCCTCGGACAAGCCCGCTGCACCCACCGCCAGTGTTTTACCCCCCAAACCCCTCGAGTTCGTATGTACTTTGG
Organism: Colletotrichum gloeosporioides; assembly: GCF_011800055.1. Classification (NCBI taxonomy): domain Eukaryota; kingdom Fungi; phylum Ascomycota; class Sordariomycetes; order Glomerellales; family Glomerellaceae; genus Colletotrichum; species Colletotrichum gloeosporioides. The sequence continues at coordinate 253,369 of NW_025544655.1, read as the reverse complement.
TGTGCGTTGGTTACTCCTCATCGTCTTTCAAAGATACGAAAGTAAGATGGATGGGATGAGCAGTTGCAGACCATTATCCTCGAGCAAGCCACTGCAATAGTTTCAACTCATCACATACAGAGAGAAACCCAGCAAGCATGCCACAAAAAGAAATGGTCCACGGTCTATCCCGCTCAGCTCCGTTCCTTCGCGTGTATCTTCCCAGCTCCCTTTAAAAGGGCTTTGCAAACTTGCGACACTACCGGCTTGGATGCCTCAGATCTGCCCCAGTGATACAACACAGGGGTGCCATTCTCGATCCTGCGCCGCTCAGACCTGTCTAAGCCGACCCTTCCAAAACCGAACCCCGGGGAATCCTTCTCATTTGCAGAGACAAATAGGTTTTTTTTCCCTTTTCGAAGGAAAGAACATTTCGGACTGTCCAATGTTTGAGGAGGTTGACAATGCCAATGTCGGCCCCCAATGGGATGATCTGTGTCTGAAGAATTGCGACATCTGCATACTTCTCAATCTCTCTTCCCCTTTCTCACGCCCTCTCAATAAGCTCCAACCAGCCCCCTGTACAAGTGCCATTTTCAGCTTCTTGAATTGCAGATCCCCTTCGACTGTCGCAGATGCATGAAAACCGTCAATCTATATCTGGGCTGACATTCCCGTGTGAGAAGTTGATTAAAAAGCTTCCACATTCCGCTGTGTGCTGGCTCGTGTTCTAGATGGGATTGTGTCTCAGACTCAGAGCACCATCGCAGCTTCCAAGCCGGTCTCTCTGTCTTTTGAGCCTCAAGGAAGTGACTGGTCTGCTGATGAGCGCAACGCGCACACACACACGCTCACGAGCCAAGCGCCGTTAATTCCCATTACCCCTCCTTCTCGATTGTCCATGTTTCCTTGCGCCGTTGTGACGAAGCGCCACGAGCGCCTCGCTGGTGCCAAGGTCGTCGTACGAACTTGAAACACTCGGGACGGAAACCTAGCTCAACTCGGGCGCTTGGTGGACAAGGGTTTCCCTAGCTCTCCATGCGTCTGCTCTGCAGTAGTTTCCCTCACAACATGTTGCCGGTGCCTCGACGGCCTCCTTGGCGGGCGAATCGGTTTCTGGAAATGTCAATCAAGAAACTTTTCGACTTTTATACAGTTGCGGACGGCATCGATCGATCTAGTACAGAATCTTAAGATAACATAAAAAAGTTGATATATCCTTATGAATCTGGCGGGTCCCTACGCCGAACAAATACAGTCTATACAGTCATCATCATCATGAGTCAAGAGAGTCTTGTCGTACATCGAAGCCTCGATTCGTTCACACTGATGGGCCGCATGCTATCCCACGTTGCAGCGCTAGTGGTGATGCCCAAACTGAGTAAGGAGAGGTAAGAGCATGCCGGCGACGGTTGCAAAGGTATCTCGCATTTGCGGCCGGTGTTGCATCCGTTGGCCTCCTTCTGAGTATCCGTTCATTCCGCCGTGCTCGTGCTTGGGGGAGCTGTTGTCTTCTTGCATGGCGTGCATCGCAACGAAGCTTGTATGTGTCAGTCGTGGGCGTCTGATTCAGGGATGGCGTCCGACTTACAGGAAGGTGCCCGCCGAAAATAGCAGAAGCATACCAGTCCACCACTGGCCGGACTCTCCGTCGAGGTTGCCGCCGCCTAGGATCTGTATAATTGCCCACGTGCTTAAGGCACCGAATGGAGCAGCAAGGCTGAAGACAATCAAGTGCCCTCTCGCCGCACGCTTGGTCAGACCCTGTTTAAGGAGGACTGAAGTCAACCCAAATGCCGCAGGCGCTTTGTGAACCATAATGGCGACGAAAATGATCAGACCCAGCTTCGTGTTCGAGGTTGACGTCGAAGCTCCCATTGCTATACCGTCGGCTGCTGCATGGATCACTAGGCCGATGGTGGTTGCAAGACTTCGAGATTGCTTCGGAGGGGGTGCCAGAGCCCCCAAGAATCCCTCCGACTCATCATCAACACTGCTGGATGCGCCCCCGAGGTTGTCCAAGCTGACATGCCGCATCTGCGGTTCGTTTCCCATACGGTCTGTAGCGTGGCGGGGCAGTCTGTCGATGAGGAACATGAGCACAAAACCGAGGATCATGGACAAGCCGATGTAGAAGGTCGGCACCTCGGCTTGTTTCTCCTCGCCGTGCTTTGGCTCGGCGCCCGGAGCATGAACCGGGGCAGTTCCGTCGTGGCCATGTTCGGGCGCAGGCGGCTCCTCTCGACTGCGCAACCGCATGCCAACGACATCAACGTGCCCGGCCGAGGAAGACTCTCCTCTCCGTCTCGTGGGATCGATCGTCGTCGCTAGTCGCGGGACGTCGTTGCCTGTCGTCCAGCGCACATCCAAGTTACCTTGCCTGCCAACCGCGGTCGCTATGCTTCTCTTATCATGGTGGTGCCCCCCGGTGGTCGAAACAGCTTCAATGCCCTCGGGTATGATCACAATCATCGACGTCCCAACCAGAATACCAACACCAACGCTTGATATGAATCGAAGTTGCGATTGTGTCAGGGAGATAGCGAGGGGCAGTGAGCCGGCGAAGAAAGACCTATTGGCGGATCATATCAGTACGGATCGTTCGGGTCGTGTGCTGGTGTGTTCGGTTGGAGATATCGGCCTCATCGAGGATCTACGTACGCCAGGGCCATCACCGTCTGTGACCGCAATCGTTAGCTTGGTCATCAGTTCGTAGTTTTGCGGTCGAAGTCCAGCCGAAGCTAAGTAAGACAGCTAGGTGTCAACTTACGCTCAGCATGAGCAGTAACAGTAGCCCTCCCATTTTGGGTGCCGTAGAGTGCGTCGATCAATTACTTTGGCGCGAGGTAGAAGACGTGGGGAGAGGTTGTCGAGATCGAGAACGTCGGGTTACGCCAACATGTCTGGTACCGTAATCAACGGCCACCCTGCTTGCCTGCTGCTCAATGGAAAGAGGAGGAGGGAATTCGCAAACTTGAGAACTTTTTTTCTGCTCGTCGTCTCTCAGCTCGATCAAAGGGATAATCGTCGAGGTTGGTTTCGGAGCTAAGCTGGGCTCACTGGTTGACTTTCCGAATGTATTCAGTGCAATTCATTGGCCATTGGCCCTACCTGACTGCTGCCCCCTTCAGACGGCCAGGGGGCTGCTCCTGCCTTGTCACCATATGTCGTAATGCTGGTGGGTCCCCGGCCTCCCCTCCTGCCGCTTGCTCTGCGAACTGGACGGAACCTGGCCCGGGGACACTGAGCTATTTCAGGCCCGACGCTGCCACTGGAGGGGGACCCGTATTAAACCCCTCTAAATGCAAATCCATTTAGTCCCAGTCGCGTATTGTCGCGAGTCGCTTTGACTGCGCGTCGCCACAGTTTGTCGCAAAGCTCAACCTGCTTATCCGTACTTTAGCTCCCATTCAACCTTGATCGTCTCCCAAACCTCGTCTTTTGGTGCGATTTGCACGAGAAAAGCGATCCGTCTTATAGCCAGCACATCGCACCAAATTTGTTGGCTCTATCGGGTGTGAAACAATCGCAATATTCACATCCAACCCCTGCCTTCACTGTCGACACCATGGCTGAGATTGATGAGTGTACGTTCCAGTCAGGTCGCTTCAATCCATCATTGCAGGTCACTGATTCTTGCTGCAGGGTCGGCGAACGCCACTGAGGCCGTGAATATCAGCCTGATTGCTCCTGCTGCCGGCGCAACGAAGTCGATCGCTTCATTCAACCCAAAGTTCACATACTCCATTTTCGGCGATGAGGAGACCATCTTTGGTTATAAGGATCTCAAGATCAACCTGCGATACCTGACCTACGATATGCGCCCTCATGTCAAGGTGTCGTGGGGCAAGAAATTCAACTCTGTCGGTGAGACTGAAGCCGCAGATATTGACGATATTCTGAGACAGCATCTGCCCGGTGGTAAGTGTCGCCTCCGTCGCAACAGGACCATAGCTAACCTCCCGAAGTCGCGTTCCAGTCAGCCAAGGAATTCGAGAGTCGCGCGCAAAGTCAGCCTGACAACTTCACCCCTCCCGGTTCCCTTCACTCGAGCTTCGAAGGCGACAATGGAACATACGAAGTGTGGAAGGGTAGTTTGGCGGACACCGCCGTGCGCCAGATCGTGAACCGCGTCGAGGCCCTCGTTCCGATGTTCATCGAAGGAGGATCGTACATCGCGCGCGACCCGGAGAATGAGGAGGATCCTTGGAAAGCACCCGAAGACGCCAACCGGTGGACCGTCTACTTTCTGTACCGCAAGCAGCCATCTGCGGATGCCTCAGAGACACCATCCTACACTTTCGTCGGCTACTCGACTGTCTACAAATTCTTCAGCTTCCGTCCTCCGACGCCACCCTCGAGCGATTGGGACCTCCCGAAGGAGGAGTTCAATCTGCTGGATCGATTGCCTTGCCGCTCAAGACTTTCTCAGTTCCTTATCCTGCCGCCTTTCCAGGGCAAAGGCATTGGTGCCCGTCTCTACAAGACGATCTTTGACACATACCTTAAAGATCCCCAGACCTTTGAGCTGACAGTCGAGGACCCTAATGAGGCGTTTGACGACATGAGAGATCTCTCTGACTTGACGTTCCTTCGCTCTCTGCCCGAGTTCAGCAAAGTGAAGATCAACACCGATATCTCTCTGCCGAGGCCTCCCACCGGTACGGTCCCCCGGGACCTGGTGGATTACGAGTTGCGTCAAAGCCTCCGCCAAAAGACAAAGATCGTGGAACGTCAGTTTAAGAGACTGATTGAGATGCATACCATGTCTCAGTTGCCTGCTTCGGTCAGGGCAGGATTCGGCGAGGAGAAGAAGCCATTAGCTACAAAGGAGGACAGGCACCAATATCATCTGTGGAAGCTCTTCGTCAAGCAACGCATCTACCGTCAGAACGGCGATGTTCTTGGTCAGCTGGACATCAGCGAGCGAACTGAAAAGTTGAACGAAGCACTCAGGAGCGTGGAGCTTGAGTATGCTAGACTCCTGGACTGGCACGCGCGTTGGGAGAAACATAGACTTGGTGCCACCGAGACGGATGATTCGAGCAGTAAGAGGAAGTCAGTGGATGATGCCGAGGAGCAGGGTTCCAACAAGAAGGTCAGGATCGAAGACGCCTAAGCTCTCCACAGCTTACGACGATGGAAAAGGGCAGGGATTGGGTCCAGGAGTTTATGGTTGTCATCGAGTCTATTTTGTCATTCTACTTAGGCCTCTGCCCGGTTGATACCAAGTTTTTCATAGGCAGTTTGCGGCCACTTTGTCATTAATCAAAATTGAGCATCCTTGGCAGTGAAGTTGCTGCCTGCGCATCGCATGACCTATCCAAACTCATGTCTGGCGTAATCGTGATTTAAAAGCTGGGAAACCCGGATTGCGCAGGGAAACGAGTGCCGTTGACGCCCTGTACGCCCTGGCCGAGCTGACTAGCTACGACAGTTGATTCACGCACTGCACGCGCAATCGTGCCTCTAACACGACCCTCCTCAAGCACCATCAAGCCTCCGATCGTACAGCCACCTGGAGTGGTCACCTTGTCCCGGAGAAGCGCAGGGTGGTCGCCGTTGAGGACCATGCCGGCGGTTCCCCTCATCGTTTGGGCAGCCATTCTCGTGGCCTCAGCACGGGGAAGACCCATGGCAACAGCTCCGTCAATGGCAGACTCAAGCATGAGCGCGAAGTAGGCGGGGCAAGAGCCGCACAGCGCGGTGCTGGCGTCCATGTTATTAGGAGGGAGGTAAACCACATCACCAATGCGCCTGAAGATCCAAGTAACCAGGCTGGAAATTTCGGGGGAAAGAGGCCAGGTCGAGGTGCCGATGACGGTCATACTCTCGCGGATCAGCGAGGCAGTGTTGGGAACAGCTCGGATTACGCGGCAGCGGCCGTCTTCCTCCGGGCTCTTGGTGGGCGCTACACCGTGGAGGATCTCCTCGAGGTCGGCCTCGGTGACGCCCGCGCAGACGGAGACAAGGAGCTTGCCATGCAGGGCGCGGGCCATGCCAGGCTCGCTCAGGATATCCTTGACCATGTACGGCTTGCAGGCAAGGAGGATGACGTCGGACTTGAGGACAGAGGGGATGTTCTCGTTCTGGACAACCTTGAGAACGGACGAGTGTTCCCACAGAGCCTTCTTGACCTTCTTTGCACTTTCAGGACGGCGAACGCAGGCGATGAAGCGGGATGGTAGTCGGCGGGGGACTTCATCTTGGAGAGGAGTGGAAGTCCCTGACCCTGAGGGAGTCTGCAGGGGCTTGGGAGCTTGCATCTCCTGTAGAGAAGTGAGAATACCATTCAGTATGGCAATGCCCATGGTGCCTGTTCATGTGTTAATGATCTACTCTATTTTGAATATCGTGTTTTTCTCATCTCCAACGGATCGTTGGAAAACGTCGGTTGGAGCTTGTTTAGATAACTTGAAAAACTGCGGAGATATCATGAGATCCGGATGCACGAGCTTACTTACCACAGCCAAGGACGGTCATGGTGAGCTCGTCTGATGACGAGGCACCACCATCGTAGATAGTGAGTGCGTGAGAGGGCATGATGAGACAAAGTGTGAGTTGAAATTGCGGGTGTAAGTGAGGTCGTGGCTTGCAGTTGAAGCAATCGAGATGTTCACACGCTGCTTGTCTCTAGGAATCTGGTCAAGGGCACAACCAGGCTTGGTCCAAAACTTCGTTTCCAATCGCAACGTGTCAAGCTACTTCAGCCCAGCAGAGCCCAAAGTAAATAACATTATTGAAATATTGTTCACCTCCTTTTACAAGACTCCACTGTTCCCGATATCGTCCATATCATCCACTGAGAGCGATCATTTTCCGGGCAGCTGCACGCTAACCCACATCTCGCTTAGCGTCCCCGACTCGGGTTTCTCACAGTGCTGGGGTGCGAAAAATTAGAAATGCACAGGCCGTCCCTGTGAGAATAACACTCTCTGGTAGGTCACCAAAGTAAGAGAAGAGAGCGCTCTGGACAGCAACTTCATCAGATTCAACTAACCGAAGCTCATCCAGCCAACGGTTTTCAACGCCATCACGAGGAGCACCCGTCGGTATTATCACCAGGCGAAGCAGACGAACATAGGTACTGGGGAATATCCCCACCTACAACAAACATGGCGGACCCTTTCGAGGTTCGGATGCGCTTTACATCTCAGCTGCAGCACCTGAATGCATCCGTCACTTCCGCTCAGAAGGCTGCCCAGTATGCGCTCAAGTACAAGGACATGGACGAAGACTTGCATTCATGCATTGTCGAACAGTTGGAACGTGGCGTAAGTCTCCTTCTTTTGCGTGAAAAGAATGAGAAAGCTGACCTTCATACAGAACAATATGAATACCAGAGCCAACATCATGTACTTCATCGAGCATTTCCTGGAGATGGCGCAGAAAGACAACCACGTAGACTACGTTCGCATGATGCAACGCGACATTATTCGGATCGTCGATGCAGTCGCTCCGGATGATGGATCCGGTGCTGCCAATGTCAAGGTCGTCAGAAGGGTAAGCTAACCCAGCTCGCAGTACAAGAATCAAATGTTGACGTTTCAAAGGTTCTCCAAGGACTTCAACAAAAGCAATTTTTGCAAGCTCAGACGGTGACTGAGATTGAAGAGGTCTTGAAAGAACGAGAGACAAGCGCGCGCGATGCTGGCTTGTCATCGCCTGTCAACGGCGACGTCGATATGGGCGACGCGCCTCCGAGCCACGCGATTCCGACTAACGGGAGGGCGCCACGGCTGGAGAAGCGACAGATCGAGCAGCGCATTGAGGAGGACCGCGAGCGCCACAAAAGATTGCGCGAGAGTATCTGGGCCATCCCATCGCACGATAACGCTGAGACCGACAAGATCTGGGAGGAGACGAGTGACATGGGTGACGATGACCATATCCTTGGACAGGAGGAGTTTACCGAGTGGCGCCAGTCCATGGAACATCAGTGCGCCCCTCGTCCGCCCGCTGGTCCCGCCAGCACGCGTATCACGAATGGCAACAAGAAACATTAGTTGCAGCTTACTCGAACTCATAATAGGTATATCGGGGCGTTTGGGTGATTGAGTCAAGGCGTTAAACGGTCGGTTCTCGTAGAGCCATGTATACCACTGATCGGGCATGGTTGCTTCCATGATTCTTGTAGTTGTAGACTCTGCGGCGCATGAGGCAGTAGCCATTCACAGAAAGAGAGGTCTCAAAGGCGTCAGTCAATGGTGGTGTATGTTTTTATAATATTGTTACATGGGTGTTTGTACACTCATACACATCACATCTAGACCAATCCGATCCAGACCTCGACGTCAAAAATGTCCCGAGTTTTCATCATCTCCTCCCAGGAGAGTAGTCATCGCTCTCGTCCACTGAGCCTAGCCAGCCAATGAAAACGGGCAGAATTTACTCCATAACGACGGTGGCACCGAGCTCCTTCATCGTGGCGATAATCTTCTCGGCCTCGTCCTTGGCTACGTTCTCCTTCATCAGCTTCGGCGCGCTCTCAACGAACTTCTTGCTGTCCACCAAGCTGAGACCGAGCAAATTCTTGACCTCCTTGATAACCTTGGCCTTGGCACCAGCGTCGAAAGCAGTCAGCTTGAGGTTGAAGACGCTCTTTTCGGCGGCGGCTGGCGCAGCCTCCTCGGCGGCCTCAGCGGGGGCGGCTGCTGCGGGGGCAGCGGCGGCAGCAAAACCACCAACGGGAAGATCGGGGATGTTGAGCTTGGTCTGAAATAGTGTACATCGTCAACATCAGCGCATTCTGCATCTGGCGACATAATTGGGTTCCACTATCCACCCCGACCATATCCGTATTTAACTCACCTTCAAGCTTGAGACAAGGTCGGCAGTTTCCAGCAGGGTAAGGGTGCTGATCTGGTCGACGATAGCGGCAATCTTGGGGTTCGTGGGTGCTGCAGCCTCGGTCGAGTTGTGCCTCCTAGCGGTCGCGGGGGTTCGGGTCTGGAAGAGGGTCGTCGAAGCCCGCAGAGAGCTGCTGGAACGAAGCTGGCGGGCGCAGCTCTGGGCTGCGTATCTGCAAGAGAGCGCCATTGCGAGTGCGTTTGTGATTAAAGGGGTTTTATTTTTGCAGGAGCGCAGTTGAACCTTCGTTCGGGGCGTGGCAGGTGGGCGAGAGGAGTGGAATTGGTCGTCAGTTCGGCCTTCGCAGCACGCAGGGAGATTCCAAATTCGGGACTCACACTGCTTGAAGTTTTTCGATCTCGAATGCCCAGTCGCGCGAGTGGTGCCCGCAGAGTTGTCTCCACTTTGATTGGTTCGGCCCTTCATACCGCCGTCTTCCGTCCAAGATGCTGCCGCTAGCTAGGTAGGTCCATACAGACCGGGACCCCTGTCGCTACCGAAAAAAAAAAAGTTGCTGTTGGCTGGGTCGAAGGGTCCTCTGAGAGAGACGCAAGAAAAAAAAAAGTACATACAAACCAGCCGTCCATGAACATCATCGCAGACGACATATCTCTCGATTGAGCCGCAACCATGGCCACGATTGACGTCTCGTCCCAGAGGAGCGCTCTCCTGAACGATGCGATCGTTCTTGAGCATCTACCTACCGAAATTATTGAGGTCATCAGAAATCACACGGCCTCAAACCTCCTCGACGCCATTGCGGAAGCGGCTCTCATCCCCCAACTTACAGATCGAATTTTCATTCACTTCGAGAATGTGTTTCCCGACATCTGCGCACGATGGCTGCTCAACCCCAGGAACCAAACAAGAAATGGAGCCGTCCTTGCAGCTATCGCAAGGATTCTGCCACTTGCTCCTTATTTATCGGAATTTCTGCAACAGGTCATGAGCGAAGATCTGACCCAATCACCATCGCCAGGGCCGCAGACCCTGAGCATCCGATTTCCCGACCTCACCTCTTTCATTCCTACTCAAAGTTCTGACCTTCTTCAACTACTTCTTGCAGCATGGAGGCTGGTCTGTTTCGACCAGAGGACTTACGCTGTCCTTGTCTCACCCACTCATATGCAAAGACTGTTCACACATGAAAGCCGCGCCGTCCGGTATATGGCGATTCGGATTTTTACACAGATCCTCCGCGCAGCCGATTCAAAACTGGAGGCCCTCATCAACGAGCATGTCGGAACGAAAGATGCCATTGTGGCTGAATTTGACGGGCGTGAGGTAGACTTTGGGTTCTTGAGTCTATATGAGGATGCGCGTATCAAGAAGACCGCAGCAATCCGCGACGAGCTTAGCGATGCTTCCGAGAGCAATCAAATCCAACCTATTCCACCCCAAAGTCTGACCCCATTCGTTGCATGCTACGGCAACGCAATACTGCCGCGACCATCCGGCCCGGTCAGGAAGAACTCTTCCCTCGTGCTGACATCCACCACGACACGCAATCTGGAGACTCTGGCCAGTCTCCTAAAGAACCCCAGTCCTATTTTGATGCATGGTCTACCAGGCTGCGGAAAAACTTCTTTGGTCCACGAAGTCGCCAAGGAGTTCGGGAAGCATCCAGAGATGGTGACACTGCATATCAACGAGCAGACAGACGCCAAGATGCTCATTGGCCTCTACTCGACAGACTCGAAACCTGGAACCTTTTCATGGAGACCTGGTGTGCTGACGACTGCGGTAAGAGAAGGAAGATGGGTTGTCATTGAGGATTTGGATAGAGCACCGAACGAAGTCATCAGCACGCTGCTACCCCTAATCGAGCGCGGTGAGCTTCTTATCCCAAGCAGAGGAGAGCGCATCAAGGCTGCTAGTGGCTTCAGACTCTTCGGCACTGTCCGAACTTCTCGCGGCATGCACGGTCGGGAGACGCTCCCTAACCTCCTCGGATTGCGCTTCTGGCAGCTTGTTTCTGTCCAGACTCCCACTGAAGTTGAACTGCAGGAAATCATCATTGGATCACACCCAGTCCTTCATAAGTTCGCCCCTGGAGTACTCGCTGTGTACCGCCGATTATCCAAGCCCACCGGGAATCTGCCCTACTCACCAAGTCGTGGTATGGCGGATCGTCAAGCCAGTTTGCGAGACCTTCTACGATGGTGCAGACGCCTTACAGCAACACTTTCTGCCGCGGGTTGCAGCACTGGAGACGAACCGATCAGCGAAACCACCCGTGACTGGATGTTCATGGAGGCGATCGACTGTTTTGTAGCGGGTATTCCGGACGTCCAAGCCAAGAGGCATCTTATTTTCGCCATTGCTGAGGAGATGCACATGGCCAAGGAGCGGGTCGAACATTTCCTTGAGGCCTATATACCGCAGCTGGAGCAGAACGACAGCCAGTTCAAGATCGGCCGGACGACCCTACGGAAACGCAAGGATCGCGTGAATAAGGCTGCTCTTGCCAAGAGACCATTTGCGAGCACAACGCACGCAAAGAAGTTGCTGGAGCAGGCCGCGGTCGCAGTAAACCTCGGCGAGCCGATCTTGCTTGTTGGTGAGACTGGTATCGGAAAGACTACGGTCATCCAGCAATTGGCTGATACTCTGGGCCATAAGCTAGTCGCAATCAACCTGTCCCAGCAAAGTGAGGCTGGCGATCTTCTCGGAGGTTTCAAACCCGTGAACATTCGAACCCTCGCTGTGCCTTTAAAGGAGGACTTCGAAGATCTCTTCTCCGCTACAGGTATCTCACAGACGAAGAACCAGCGGTATCTCGAGCAGATCGGAAAAGGCTTTGCCAAGGGCCAATGGGCCAAGGTCGCGAAGTTGTGGCGCGAGGCTCCCAAGATGTTCAAGACGATTATCGAGAAGCTGGCCAGCCGCGAGAGAGAAAATAGTGAAGCTGTCGAGGAAGCAACTCAACCAACAAAACGTCGCAAGACGGAATCCAAGCTTCAAACACTCCTCGAACTGATTCCTAGGTGGGACCAATTCTCTCGGAATCTCGACCAATTCGAGGTCCAGCTGTCCGGAGGCGCAACCGCATTTGCTTTCTCGTTTATTGAAGGCAACATTGTCAAGGCAGCTCGCAACGGTGATTGGGTTCTGCTGGATGAAATCAATCTTGCTTCTCCTGACACTTTGGAGAGTATTGCCGATCTTTTGACTGGACCTGTCGACACACCTTCCATTTTGCTTTCTGAGACGGGTGAAATCGAACGGATCCAAGCACATCCCAACTTTCGCATCTTTGGTGCCATGAACCCGGCAACAGATGTGGGCAAGCGCGATCTCCCAATTGGGATCCGGTCTCGATTCACTGAGCTCTACGTCGATAGTCCCGACAAGGATGTCAAGGACTTGCTAACCATAGTGAAGACGTACCTGAAGAGCAGTAGCACAAAGGACGAGCAGGCAGCTGACGACATCTCACGGCTGTATCTTGATACCAAGCTCCGCGCCGAGGAGAAGCGCTTGGTCGATGGAGCGAACGAAGTGCCGCACTTCAGTCTCCGCACGCTCACTCGCGTTCTGACTTACGTCAACTACATTGCACCTTTCTACGGTCTCCGCCGAGCGTTGTACGAGGGCTTTTCTATGGGTTTCCTTACTCTGCTTGACCGAGACTCAGAAAAGTTGCTCACGCCTCTGATTGACCACCGACTCTTCGGCCGAATTTCGAATCCCCAGTCATTACTCTCGCAGCCCCCGAAACAGCCTGACGATGGCAAGCAATACGTGCGCTTCCGAAACAAGGCAAAGGATCGTCACTACTGGCTGGCCCAAGGAGAGATGACTCCTGTAGAGCGATCGGACTACATCATCACCAACTACGTGGAAAGAAATCTACTGAACCTTGTCCGAGCAACCTCTACCAGGCGGTTCCCAATTCTAATCCAAGGTCCGACGTCAGCAGGAAAGACTAGTATGATTGAGTACTTGGCAAACTTCACTGGCAATAAGTTTGTGCGTATCAACAACCACGAGCACACCGATCTCCAAGAGTACTTGGGCACCTATGTGTCGGATTCTACGGGGCGGCTCCGCTTCCAAGAAGGTCTGCTTGTCCAAGCCATGCGACAGGGTCATTGGATCGTGCTCGACGAGTTGAACCTTGCCCCCACAGATGTTCTCGAGGCCCTGAACAGACTCCTCGACGACAACCGAGAACTCCTTATCCCAGAGACTCAAGAAGTTGTGAAGCCGCACGAGAACTTCATGCTGTTTGCCACACAGAACCCCCCGGGCTTGTATGGTGGTCGAAAGGTGCTCTCGCGTGCCTTCCGCAACCGTTTCTTGGAGTTGCACTTTGACGACATACCCGAGGATGAGTTGGAGTATATCCTGCAAAAAAGAAGCCTCAATACGGCCCCTTCGGACTGCAAACGTATCGTCTCTGTCTACAAGGAACTTTCTCGCCTCCGGCAGACAAGCCGTTTATTCGAACAAAAAGATAGTTTCGCTACCCTGCGTGATCTTTTTCGATGGGCTCTGCGAGACGCCGAGACTCGCGAGCAGATCGCAGTCAATGGTTTCATGCTCCTGGCCGAGCGGGTTCGCGTCGAAGAAGAACGTACGGCAGTCAGGGAAGTCATTGAGAGCGTTTTCAAAGTAAAGATCGACCCAGACGTGCTTTACACCGCCAAGTACTCCCCCATCCTAGAAAGGATTCAGGCTATGCCCAATAACCACGGCGTCGTTTGGACCCGTGCGATGCGTCGTTTGTACGTGCTGGTCGACACCGCTATTCGCAACGATGAGCCCGTCCTTCTTGTGGGCGAGACCGGATGCGGCAAGACCACCGTCTGCCAGATCCTTGCAGAGGTGCTTGGGAAGGAACTGCACATTGTCAATGCCCACCAGAATACCGAAACTGGAGATCTCATCGGTTCTCAAAGACCCGTAAGAAACCGTGGCGCAATCGCTGACTCGTTGAAGACTGAGTTGGCCTCTGTCCTCACTCTCCTTGGCGAGGATTCAGCAGGTCCTCTGGACGAGCTGCTTCATAGATACCGCGGCCTGTCGCCTGAGGTGCTGGTCAAGGTCGATGCTGCTACTCAGGAGAAGATCGCAACCTTAGAGACCAAGAGCAAGGCCTTGTTTGAATGGTCCGACGGAAGCCTTGTCCACGCCATGAAGTCCGGGCAATTCTTCTTGCTCGACGAAATATCGCTGGCTGACGACTCTGTTTTGGAGCGTTTGAACTCGGTGCTCGAGCCTGGACGATCTCTCCTCTTGGCCGAAAAGGGTATCGACAACTCCTTCGTCGTAGGCGCTGATGGTTTCCAATTCTTTGCCACCATGAATCCCGGGGGCGACTTTGGTAAGAAAGAACTGTCACCAGCGTTGAGGAACCGTTTCACCGAGATTTGGGTGCCAGCCATGTCCGAAACCGATGACATGTTGGACATTGTTCTTTCCAAGCTTGACCCAGCCTTCAAGTCCTATGGAGCCCCGGTGGTACAATTTGCTCATTGGTTTGGGCAGACTTTCAGATCTTCATCATCCACGGCATTTTCTATTCGTGACATCCTCATCTGGATCAACTTCATCAACCTCTGTGGCCCTGCCGCGCCTCAATTCGCAGTGGTTCATGGTGCTGCTACTGTCTTCATCGATAGTCTGGGTGCCAATCCGTCGGCTCTGCTGGCTATGGACCCTAAAGCACTCGACTCTCAAAGACAGAAATGTCTCGACAAACTTAGCGAGTTGCTTGGCTATGACACGACAGCCATCTATCGAGCGCAGCCAAAGGTTGCGGTGACTGAGGAGCGCTTGTCTGTTGGCAATTTCAGTTTACCCAGAGAAGCCAGCCGCAAGTCTGATCCAAGCTTTGCCTTTAACGCTCCAACCACGAGACTGAACGCCATGAGAGTGATGCGGTCACTCCAGATGCGGAAGCCTATCTTGTTGGAAGGAAGTCCAGGTGTCGGCAAGACTACCCTCGTTGCTGCCCTGGCTCGTGTTTGCGGCCGTCCTCTTACAAGAATCAATTTATCTGACCAGACTGATCTCATGGATCTTTTTGGTACAGATATGCCAGTCGAAGGCGCCGAGGCGGGTAACTTTGCCTGGCGTGATGCTCCCTTCCTTCAAGCCATGCAGAATGGCGAGTGGGTGCTTCTTGACGAGATGAACTTAGCTTCTCAGTCTGTCTTGGAAGGTCTCAACGCCTGTCTCGATCACCGTGGCGAGGTGTACATCTCGGAATTGGATCAAGTTTTCAAGCGGCATCCCGATTTCCGTCTGTTCGCTGCCCAGAACCCTCACCACCAAGGAGGTGGCCGTAAGGGTCTCCCAAGCTCTTTCGTGAACAGATTTATTGTCGTCTATGCCGATACCTTCACAGCAGAAGACCTTCTTCTCATTGCCCAACATAATTTCCCCGGCATCTCTGAAGACATTCTCAGCAGAGTAATCCAGTTCATCTCCCGTCTGGATCACCAAGTCGCCATTGAAAAGGCTTTCGGTGCCAACGGAAGCCCCTGGGAATTCAACTTGCGAGATATCCTTCGATGGCTGCATCTGGTGGCCACTTCTGACCCTCTCCTGGCAGCTGGCAAGCCCGATGACTTCCTTGACCTCATTATTCGACAACGTTTCCGCTCCGCTTCGGATCGCGAGGAAGTGAACAAGCTTTTTGCTCAAGTCTTCTCCAGAATACCGGATGGCCACAGCTTGTACCATGACACAAACGCCGGCTTCTGTCAAGTGGGACATGCCCTACTTCCTAGGAACCAGACTTTACAGCCTGTACCGCTACCTGGCATTGATATCGTACCCCGACTTCCAGAGATTGAATCGCTCATGATTTGCATCAAGCAAGACATTCCGTGCATTCTCAGTGGCCCCTCAGGCAGTGGCAAGTCCGTCTTGCTGGAGCACGTTGCCGCTCTAGTGGGCAAACCGCTCGTGGTCTTTCCGCTTAATGCCGATATCGACACGATGGACCTCGTTGGTGGGTTCGAGCAGTCGGATCCTCTTCGCGAAGTAAATGCTGCATTGCGCGAACTTCACGAAGGCCTGCAGAGCACCATCTTGATTCGTGTCCCAGGTCAGGTTCCTCCACCGGCTCTTGCTTTGTTACATCTCTTGGAGTCTTATCGTGGCGATACTGCCTCTCTTTCAGCCATCACTGCTTCTGTCAAGGAAGTACTGGGTGAAGTGCCCCACGAGTCCGACATTGGCGTACTTCTGTCAAACGTTTATGATATCCTTCAGCGACCGTTGGTTGTCAGCAATCCCCGCTTCGAATGGCTGGACGGTGTCATTGTGAAGGCTCTCGAAACCGGCCAATGGCTGGTTTTGGACAATGCGAACCTGTGTAATGCTTCTGTCCTGGACAGGCTTAATTCTCTGCTCGAGCCCAACGGTTTCTTGAGCATCAACGAGCATTGCGGGCCCAATGGAGAGCCGCGCATCATTAAGCCGCACAAGGATTTCCGAATTTTCCTTACAGTCGACCCGCGGTACGGTGAACTGTCTCGGGCCATGAGAAACAGAGCTGTGGAGATCCACCTCAGCGAGCGAACGGTGCAAGACCGTCCACCCCAGATTTCCCATGTTCAAATCGAGAGCAGCCTCGAGAGATTCTCGTCATCGAGAGATATCTCCACGGTGGTGCTAAGCCAAAACAATGAGTCCGATGTCGCAGGCGCCACGCTTGAAAATTTGTCGCTTCAGGACACGGCACTTGTAGAAAGATTCACTTCTTCCATCAGCCAGGGACTAGTAGATCTTTCATCATCGTCGCTTGAGAAATACCAACACAGCCTGAAGCAGCAACTTACGTATCTGGAAGCATCAGAGACGAAGAGTCTTCGACACGCAGTCTCTCAACTCTATGCTGGGGTCCCTCATTCCGAGTCCAGCCTCCGACACGCACAGCCCCTTAACCCGCTTCACAATGCGCCCATGGTACGAATTCTGCACAGAAATGATGGCGACTTGGCATTCTGGCTGTCAGTCTGCTATGGATTCCTACTGGAGATCCAGCGCTGCCAGGCCATTATCACATCACAGGTCAATAAAGCTAAGGCGGCCAAACTCGCCTCTTTGAATCGTCTACAGCGCTCCATTGTATCAGATCGCATCGCTATCAGGGACTCCACTGTCAAGGTTGCGAAGTTCCTTTCAAAAGTTCTGCAGGCGATGAGGGTATTCATCCAAGCCAACCTCGAGACGTCTCAGAGCTGGAGAGAAAGCGCCCAACTTCTTCGAAAGATGCTTGACTTCTGGTGGCGAACCATCCAGCTGACGACCGACTCGGCGGCTACCTTCGAGGAAGCCCGATTCCAAGCCCATCTCCTACACGGAGTCGAGTCTATCCAAAATCTGCTCTCGCCAACGACTGCTGATATCAACAAACAGCTTGCTGGCCTCTATCTCCAGACCTTGGAAGACGACTTCAAGACTGGTTTCCAGCTTACCACTGGACTGAGCATGGAAATCATGTGGAAGCATTTCAAGCCGCTCCCAGTGATGAGCGCTGAGACCCTGAGCAGGAGTCAAGAGATTGAGCGATTGGGTATTCGTCTCGACGGACTCAAGTGGAGAGTGAAGGCAAAGGTTTCCGATCTCGCCGACGCAATGAACACCCTTGTTAGGGCAGATAGCATTGTGAGACAGAGCGAATTTGACACCACCGAGCTCATCAGTGACCTTACGAAAGAAATCGAGCTTCTCGAAACCAAGCTCGGCTCGGAGTCCAGCGAAGTCAAGCCTTTCTTTGCTTCAGAGTTCGAAAGCCTCAGACAAGCGTCCGTTCTTCAGTCCCATGCTTCCGGCCGTCCGCAGACTACTGCAAGCGATTCTAACCTGGTGGTTCTGTCAAACCAACAAACAATTGACCAGATCCGTTTGGGCAGCTTCGGCGAAGAGGCCAAGCCATTGACTGTTGGCCTTCTAGCTTCCGAGGATGCCAATGCACATGTTTGGAACGGCAAGTTCTCCGTGTCGCTTTTATCTAAACTCGATTCACTGCGGAACACCAGCTTGCGCTCTCTGGGCCTTCTTGAGACCGAACTCCCTGTTCTTGGACGTTCAGTCGCCTCTTTGGTGCCTGCTCTGCAAAGGAGTCAAATAGCTGCCCTCAATCGAGTCCTTGAGCCGCTTATCACAGCCATCTTTTCTCTCCATGGCCAGTCTCAGGAAAGCTTCTTGAACGTCGTCTACGAAAAGGTCGCTCGGGAGCTTGGAGCCGATTCCGACGAAAACATTCTGCCTCTCCAGCGATTGCAGAGTCTGGTTTCTCAGGTCAACGTCATGCTTCCCGGAGTATGGCCAGCGCATTTTGATCAAGTCGCCAAGGAGCATTTGATTCCGGCGACGGTCGCCCTCGCATTATCGCAGCATAGCCGCTCAAATGCTCGCTCTGTGGCTGCTTGGTCTGCGGTCGCTTGGGTTGAGTTCGCCATCGGTGCCATCAAACTTTACGTGCCTGACAAGTCTTTCGACCCTCAGCTGCAGCCACAGTTCGAGAAGGATGTTCATGATCAGTTGACAAAAGAACTTCAGCACAAACTCTCGTCCCTCCTGGACTTTGAAACCCTCTTCACTGGCCAGGACACATCTCCCCGCATTCAATTGGCACGGGAAGATATCAAGGCGCTTGGCCCAGCACCAGCTCCGACCCAGCTTCTCTACAGACCTTCTCGGTCGGAACTGAACCAAGTTCAGACAGACTTCAACAATGTCTTAAAGATGATTCTTGGGCAGAATCTTTCCAAGGTTCATATGGACTTTGCTTTGTCAGGCTCTGCCGAAGCCAAGCAGGATATTGAGCTCCTCAAGCAAAACTTGGCCCTGATGACTGATCGCTTGGCAAACCGTTTCAATGCCTACCAGGACATGACACGACCTCTCGTCAACATTCTCGGCTGCCTTAAGCTTGGATTGTCCCTGAGCGATGGCCTTGAATCTATCCAGATTCATGCCTCGGAGACAACTCTCATGGATCTCACGCCCTTCCTTGGCGGCAAACCTGCACACTATGAGATTTCCAAGTTCCCTAACAAAACGCTGGAGTTTCTGGACTATGTCGGACTGATTGTTTCGGTCGAGGGTCTGCAAAATCTCAACGCTACTCTCCGCGAAGCTTTGTTTGAATGTGTACACGGATTCTTCTCAGAGTGGACTAAGAAGCTCGAAGCAGACCGTAAAGCTGAGGAGGCTAGAACGAGCCTCTACACGTTCAAGGGAAGCTACGAAGATGAGGAAGAAATGAACGAAGAGGAGTTCAACGAGCTTTTCCCCACCTATGACAACGAGAAGGAAGAGAAGCCGTCAATTGGACGCCAGAAGGTCCGAGATGTGTCTGTCAGACTTGCGGAATCGCACCGCAAGGTTTTCCTGGAGCCCGTCGTCCCTTCTGATGCCATTCAAGAGGTCTGCAAATCTGTGGGCAAGGGAGCCGCTGCCGACGTGTTGCAAAAGGCTGCGGTGCACCAAGAGCTCAATACGATGGTTCTTCCGCTGGCTCTCTGGTCGCTTGACGAACAAATGAAAGCCCTTAGCACAAGCACTGTTGGCTCCGACTACAACTTCTACACTGACGCCAACATTCCTGAGGCCCGTCGTCTCGTTGCACTCGTTGACAAGGTGGAAGCTCGCTTCCGAGAGTTGCAGCAAGTTGACGAAATCGCCCACATGCAGCCATTGGCGGACGTGCTGGCCGCTTGTGAACAGCTGCTTCAACTTACGCACACGGAGCCTTTGGCCAAGATTCTTCCCAAGCTGGAGCATCTGCACGGCATTGTCTACGAGTGGCAGCATGGAGGCTATGCTCCTAGCATCTACGGTGCGCCGACACTATATACCTCTTTGACGGATACAATCATCAGCTGGAGACGATTGGAGCTTTCTACTTGGGCCAAGCTCTTCGACATGGAAGCCCAGAAGTGTTCCAACGATGCCGATTCCTGGTTCTTCGTTGCCTACCAGGTCGTCATCGCAGTCCCGCTGTCCCTTGTGGACTCTCCCGACCTGAAGGAATACGGCGTCAGTCTCTTCAAGGAGCTCGAGAACTACTTCTCCACCGCAATCATCGGTCAATTCTCCGCCCGCTTGAGGCTGCTCAGACAATTGCAGAAGCACCTCGAGCTTCTCGCCGTCGATTACCCTACTTTGTCCGTTATCCGAGATGCGGCTCAGAACTTCATCGACTTTTACTCCCGCTTTGAGAGGGTTGCGAACGAAACAATGGCCAAGAACAGGGCTCCTATTGAAAAGAAAATGAAGGAAGTCGTGCTTCTGGCTAGCTGGAAGGACACCAACATCAACGCCCTTCGTGAGAGCGCTCGGAGATCTCACCAAAAGCTCTTCAGAATTGTCCGCAAGTTTCGCGGCGTGCTTGGCCAGCCTATGAAACCAATTCTGGACCAAGGCCTTCCTGAGGAAGAAGTCGCCCACAGCGTTAGCTCAGAGTCAGTAGACAAGGTTGAAGTCCAGTCAAACTCAGCCGCGGTCTCCGCCGTCAACAAGGGATTCCACGGTTGGCTGGCCCAACATAAGCGTCTGTCGAATGCTTCCAAGACGCTGTCCATCATGGCTAGTGTTACGACGGAAGCCAATCAAGACAAGTTGGACGCCAGTCAGGAAGTCGACTTCTACGTCGAAAGCCTTCGATCATCCATTGAAGAGTTGCGCAAGGAAACCCCTGGCACCTTGACCGAGGAAAACAAAGACCAGGTGAAGCATCTCAAGACCCGAAAGCGCAACCTCTTCGCGGATGTTTTGAAGGCCCTCAGGCAGATGGGCTTCAGGCATAACCTTGGAACGGAGGACTTAGCCAAGCAGAACTCTGTTGCTATTATACTTGCAAGCCAGCCTGCGTCGGATATCCTACAGACATACTCCAACGATGCTGCCGAGTACTACTTCCACAAGGTTGTCGATATTGCACCTCAAGTCAGACTTGCTGCCCATGACCATCACAGCGAGCTTACCGGTGCTGAGGTAACGCGAAGCACTGGCTTCATGGAGGGCATGATGACAGTCATTCTGGGCCAGCATAGCACTCTGACAACGGCGCGCAAATCAATTTCCTCGCTAGACCGCGCCATCACCTCGATCCAGGGTCTCAGCAAGAGTTCTGATCTTAAGCATGCCAATGCCGATGATTCTGCGTACAGAATCAGCGTGAAATGGTGGATCCCCATCGTCGAGTTTGGCATCAAGGTTGTCGAGATTCACGGCAAGCTAGCGTCCATCGACAACCAAAACACCCTGAACATCCTCAAGGGGTATCTGGAGATGGCCGAGGGACTGTCAAAGTCTCTGCAAAATACGGCATCGATCCCGAAGAAGTTTGTACCCCATGGGCAGGACTCCTTACAGGACCAAGTTATGGTCGCCATCCAAACTATCAACACGTCATTGACATTTGGTGATATGCACAACACTGACCTCAACTTCGTCCTGGACCAAGTGAGGGTTTGGTTGAACATCGATCAAGCTCAAAGCCACATCGGCAACGCCAATCTCGACAGAAACGCCAACCTTTTTAAGGATTCAGTGTCCACCCTTTGTGATGCTGTTCTCGTCGCTGTTCAAGGGTACAAGAAGGCCATTGCTGACCTGCCCAAGTCATCTGATGATGCTGGCTGGCTGGCCAAGACTAGCACTGTCCGCAACGCTAGTCTCACTGCACTGCACATCAACGCTGTCGTGGACAAGATCAACGCATGTCTGTCTACCTTAGAGAGTGTTGATCTCGAAGACAGTGCGATGGGCGCCGCTGCTTCATCCCTCCTTGCAATCATTCTGCCGATCCTTCGACAATACGCGCTCACGGCCCACAAGAGCTTTGCCGAGCTTTACAACCTACATGCCGCGACAGGAAACCTGACATACCAGCTTTCTCGCACATTCTCACAGCTTGCTACTAAGGGCTTCTGCACACCCCAAGAGAAATCTGACGAGCAGTCTGGAGATTCTGGCAAACTCGAGTCTGGAACGGGACTGGGAGATGGCGAAGGAGCGGACGACATCAGCAAAGACATACAGCCCGACGAAGATCTCACAGAGCTCGCTCAAGAACCAAACAAGGAGCAAAGTGGAGAGATGGAGGATGAAAAGGACGCTGTTGATATGGCAGATGAGGAGCTCGAGGGAGAAATGGGTAGTGTCAATGGCGAGGACGAGGAAGACAAGGACGATGGGGACGAGAAAGATGGCGAGGAAAACGAAATGGACGAAGAGGTTGGGGACGTTGACGACCTGGACCCCACGGCTGTCGACGAGAAAATGTGGGATGGCGAGAACGAAGAGGAAGCCGAGAAGGACCAGCAGGGCGAAAAGGCCAAGGGTCAGAAGAAGAAGGATGAGCAGATGGCTGCCGACAACGATGCCAAAGCCGACGAGAATGAAGCTGAAGATGATGATCAAGACATGGAACAGGGTGATGATGAGGCGGAGGATGAGGCTGGTCCCGAACAGGAAGACGTCAAGTTTGAGGAGGAGATCAAGCAGGACCAGAACGTAGAGCAGAATGATGCTCTGAACATGCCCGAGGAGATGGACTTTGACTTTGACGAGGAAGGGGAAGATGATGAAGGGTCAGAGGACGATGAACTGGATAAGCTGTCAGATATCGAGAAGGAGGAGCCTCAGCAGCAACAGCAGGAGGACAACATTGAGGATGGGGAAGAGGAGACACAGCGACCTGATGAGAAGGGGCCGGAAGAAGAAGAACAGGAAGCAGAAGAGCCTGAAGAAGAGGACCTTGCGGGAGAGCCAGAGCCTGACATGGAGCCCAAGGCGGAAGAGGAAGACGACCAAAAGGAGCCTGAACAGCAAGATCCTCATTCGGATCAACCTCGCGACAATTCGAATGCTGATGCGAATGCCGCTCCTAGCGACGTGAAGGGTGGCGGCGAGGAACAAGACGCCGACCAAATGGACGTCGAGAACGACTTCAGCGAGAATGCGGCCCAGAGAGACGAAGGGGACGCCGGCGACGGTGCTGCTGAGCAAAAGGCAAGCGCAGGCAAGAAGGGAGCCCTCTCCCGGTCCGATGAACAGGCGCAGCCGACCGAGCAGGACCAAGACGACGCAGCTGAAAACCGGCAAGATCCTTTCAAGAAGCTTGGTGATGCTCTTGAGCGTTGGCACAGACAACAAAGCGACATTAAGAATCCCGAGAAGCAAGAGGATGGCGAGCAGAAGCAGTCTCAAGATGTCGACGCAGACCTCGGCGCTAGCGAATTCCAGCATCTCCAGGATGATGAGACCGCCGCTGATGCACAAGCTATGGGTGCTGCATCTGAGGATCAGGTGCAGCCCATAGACGAGAACATGGCCATCGATGAAGAGAAGGAAGATCCGACGAGCCGTGTGATGCCCGAGACGGAGGACGTTGACATGGAGCAAGATCCTGACAAAATGGACACGGCGGAGGCCCCGGAGGCTCAAGACAAGGAGGGTGGCGCCGATAAAGACGACGGCCGCTCTGGTGTCAAGACAAGGCAGGGCGCCTTCGATCGTGAGATCTCTCCTGGAGAAGACGAAGTTGAGAGGATGGACGATGAGGAGGATGAGGAGGAGCAAGTCATTGAGGAGACCTCAGAGCAGCTCTCGACAACCCACATCAGCGATGAGCGCCCTCTCCGGGACTTCTCCGAATCTCTCCAGTCATGGGCGGTCTTCCAAACCAAAACTCACCCGCTGTCCCTCTCCCTCACCTCTCAGCTCCGTCTCATCCTCACGCCCTCGCAATCAACCAAGCTGTCTGGCTCCTACCGCACCGGCAAGCGCCTCAACATCAAGAAGATCATTCCCTACATCGCTTCCAGCTACAAGCGAGACAAGATCTGGATGCGCCGTGCTATTCCGACCAAGCGCTCCTACCAGATTCTTCTCTGCGTTGACGACAGTAAGAGTATGGGAGAGACCAGCTCTGGAAATCTAGCACTCGAATCCCTCGTTATGGTCTCGCGCGCTCTTACCATGCTTGAGGTTGGCCAGGTCGGCATCCTCGGCTTCGGCGCCGACACTTTCATGGCGCACGACTTCACTCAGCCGTTCGCCTCGCACGATGCCGGCGCTAAGGTGCTGCAGCACTTCTCCTTCAACCAGGACCGAACCGATATCCAGCTGCTCGTGCGCAACACGATCGACCACTTCCGCACGGCGCGAATGCAGAACCCGGCCCGCGGTGCCGAGGACCTCTGGCAGCTTGCCTTGATCCTGTCTGACGGCCTGAGCCCCTCCAACCAGCACGATGGCATCCGTCGACTGCTGCGTGAGGCCATGGAGGAGCGTATCATGGTCGTCTTCATCGTCATGGACGACACAGGCAAGAAGAAGGGAGACAGTGTGCTGGATCTCAAGGAAGCCAAATTCGTCAAGGACGAGAACGGCAACAGCCGTGTTGTCATTGAGAGGTACCTGGATACTTTCCCGTTCCAGTACTACCTTATTGTTCATAATTTGGAGGACTTGCCAAGCGCACTTGCAGGACTGCTGAGGACTTGGTTCGCGGAGGTCAACTCGTAACATGGGGATGGCGGAAAAGAAAAGTTTTGTGTTTTTTGCTGGTTTCATGGAACAGGAGTTAAATGTTGATGGATGACAATTCGCATTATAGAAATAGAACATATTCGGAACAAACGAATTTATAAAACACAGCTCCAAGAAGAAAGCTCAACCCCTATAAACAACGTGCGACAAACATGTTGGGGCCGTTTCCGAAGGCATCGCATCCTACTCTCTGAACGTGACTCCAGCGCAGTAGGTCTTGAGCAACTTAGCTTGAAGTTTCTGTATCCACATCCGATATGGTGTAGTGGCCAACATGATGCCCTCTCATAAGCTTGAGAGGTTAGGCATAGCCCCGAGTTCGATTCTCGGTTTCGGAACAATTTTGCCTCGTTAAATGTTCGTGCTGCTTTTGGAGATGTAATCTACAGCAGTCATTCATTAACCATTGTTGTTTTTCTCTTATAACACATTTCTTTTGCTAAATTTCATGTCTTTTATTGCGATTGTGCTTGATAGTATATGTATGTATACTTTATGGTGTTTGTTGTACACAGAGCAAGTGAATGCTGCCCGTCTATCTATCTATCCCGGCCTGGGACTATCTTCGTTATGAGGTTGTGACCTCCAATTAGTCTATCGCTTGCACAAAGAAAAGTGGTCATATATTCAGCCGTCCAGCACAGTTTCGTCAGCAAAGTCTTCAGAATCGAGAAATGTCGCGTCCAAAGACCCAAGTGATGAACCAATACCAAGGAACAAGCACCTTGTTCTTGATACTCATGGACTTGGTAAGATAGGCTGTTCTCCACAGAATCCATGCAGCACTATATGGATTCACGTCAGTCAAAACATACAGAACGTGTGGGCGAGGCTCACTTACCGGCCCTTGAGCTCATCAGCTGAGCTCTGGTGGATAGCACGCCATGAGCCGAGATAAGTCATGGCGCCCCAGTTGCGGAAGCTGAAGGGTGCCGGCTCCTTACCGCCAGCGGCACGGTTCAAGGTTTTGGCGAGGTACTTGGCCTTCAATGTTGTTAGCATCCGCGATCACAGAGATAACGAGCGATGAGGGAGTACTTACCTGCTGGCTGGCGACCTGCGCGGTAGCCGGCAAAGTCTGGTTCTCAAGAATAGAACAGTCGCCCATAGCATACACATCAGGGAGTAGAGAGTTCTCGTTTTCCGGGTCATTAAGGCGGACGCGGAGCATCGGGTCCGTGATAATGCCACCGCTCCGCTCCGCCTTCTTAATGGTCACTGTCTCGCGCTCCTTCCCCGTAGGACTGCGAAGCTCCTTGGCAACGAGGGTCTGGATTAGCGGATTCTGCATGAGGCCGGTGCTCCAGACGCAGATGCCGGCACCCACTTCCTTGTCGCCATACTCCTTGATCTTAAGCCTCAGACCGCCGTTGTCGTCGGGGCGAACGCGCTGCAGGTGGTGCTCCGTCTTGACCGAGATGCCCTGGCGGCGGAACTGCTCCGTCGCGTACGTCGCGAGCTGCTGGTCGAACATCGGCAGCACCTTTGGCGCGATGTCGTAGATTGTGATGGACACGAACTCCATCAGGTGCGGGTAGATTTTAGACAGGTCATCGTGGATGAGGTCGTGCAACTCAGCCGCGAACTCGATACCAGTCGGTCCCCCGCCCACGACAGCAAAGTGCAAAAGGTCGCGGCGCTGTGCATCCGTCGCGGTGGGCCAGCTCGCCTTCTCGAACAGCTGCAGGACCTTGAGACGGATGCTCCGCGCGTCGCCAATGTCTCTCAGGAAGTTGGCGTATTCTTTGACACCCTCGATGCCGAATGTCTGCGAGTAGGCGCCGACGGAGATGACCAGCTTGTCGTAGGGCACATCGATCGTCTCGCCCTTGGGCTGGTGCTGCTTTGCGGGCAGGGTTTTTGAGGTGGGATCCTCGGAAGTGACCTTTTCGATGCGGACGAGCTTGCGGGAGAAGTCGACGTCGTCGGCCCATGCCTGGTGGAAGGCGTCGAGGTTCAGCCGGCGGACTGGCTCGAGTGTTGAACGGAACTCGAGTGTGCCGACTGAGGTTGAAGCTAACAGGGGGGTGAAGACAAAGTAAGATCGTGGTGAGATGAGGATGCGCTCATATTTCTTTGGGTCGAGTTCGCGAGCAAAGGCGTAACCCCTGCGACGTGTAAGTAAGACGAGACCGAGGCACAGATGGTATAACTCACGCCCATCCCGAGCCTAGGATGACTACCCTTTCTCTCTTGTCCTCTTGAATATGTGTAAGTAAATTGTTTTTCCAACAAAAGTGAATGTAACGAAGTTGATGACTCACCCGTTGACGAAGACGAGCTTGTGCTGTTCCGATACTTCACCATAGCGGTGTTAGTCGGGGCCGACGCTTGCACTGCGGCTCCGGCCCCTGCACGTCCGGGGCGGGCCAGACTTCTCCAATATTGTTGGGCGATTTTTGATGAGGCCATTTTGGGGTTACGATCATGCCACCAGATGCACGAAGGGTTCAGTGTCTTGATGTCATATATAGAACCAACCGCAAGACCCCTAGACTGACGTACCCAGAAGGTAAACGGTCCTTCTTTGATGGAATATGGGGGCCACGAGAATGGATCGGAACCAAAAGTTTCGGCGTCCGGGGAGCTGGTAAAGAGCGCAAGGCGCAGGCAGGGGCGACTAAGACGGACGGGGTATTTTTACGTGAGGATTGCTGGGTTAAGGCCGAAGACGGACGGTTGTGGGAAAGTCAATGCGCTGGCTGGATCGGTCAGACCTCGTGCATAGCTAATTGAAAAGGGAATTTCTGCTGTGACAGAGCATAGCTTTTGTTTTGTAAGACGCCTAATTACAGATACATATTGACCTTCAGCTTTGCGTCATAGCCTGAAAATAAATTTGCGGCCGCGCACCGGCTGCAAAAAGTCGACGGGCCAAAGGACGTCTACGCCCCACACTGGGCGTCTTCTCCGTCCCGAGCACTCCGGCCCCGAGACCCACTCTTTGTGTCCAAGGTATGACGCCCCCATGACTCTCAAAATTCTCACCATTACACGGAAGACGCCCGCTTTTTTCCGTCCGAAATGCCGCTCAGTATCTTCTAGCCTCTCCACCCTCAACAGGTCTAGTTTATTGCAGCATGGAGTCCAGACTCTCGCCAAGGACACCCTCGATCTTGTGAATCCACCGGTGCGTCTCCCGTTCAACGACCTCGTCGTCATCATCCTGGAGCTCACTGATGTACGGCAGCATCTCGGGTAGGGCTGGCAGCAACTCTTCTCCAAGCTTGACAACGAGCTCTTGCTGGCACTTGACAGCTGCCAGACGTACTGCAGCCTGTTCCGAACGGAGGTGACGGAGAATGGAGCTGTTGAGCTCCTTCTGGTGGTCCTGAGAGTCCGCAGCGGCAGCCAACTCCACGACCGCGGGGATAAGCTCGGCGGTCAAGTCCACGGAGGAAGCGTGGAGGAACTGGTCGACCAGAACCGGCGCAACCTTGCCGAAGTGTGCAGGGGCCTGCCAGAAGTCGTCCTGGTCATGCTCAAAGCATCTCGCCATAGTGGAGAGCACTCTCTGCCAAAGCCCCTTTTGTTCGGGCACAGTGAGGTCGCAGGACTTGACGATTTCGACGGCATCGTCCACAATGTAAGTCGCGTAACTGGTAACGATCGATTTCAAGCTCTCGAAGAAGCGCAAGAAGAAGCCGTAAACGCTGAAGCGGCGGAGGACCCGTCCAGTGATGTCTTGCTTGGGCAGTTGTGTAGACCACTCAACCATCTGGGCGAAGATGGGCCGGAAAGCAGCGTCGTTGAGCTTGTAAATGATAGACAGCGCCACGTCGTTGATGGATGCCTCGATGTTGGCCACGCGTTGGGAAGTTGCGCTGGTGAGCTTGCCCGTTGCCTGCTCGCGTCTCCGTAGATCCAAGGCGCTCAGGAGAATGGTAGACAGAGTGGTGACATTCTTGGTGACGACGGACTTGGTGTGACTCTCTACAATGACACTGAAGATATCCACCCATTCATCGGTTGCCTGCGATATTGTTAGGCTGGTCGTACTTGGTGCCATTACATGATAACTTACATTGTAACCCGCTTCAGTGGCAGGGATCCAGTTCTTCTCCAAGCTGGCGAGCATGACCTTAGCGTCAACCTTTCTCGCAAGGAACCTCAGGCAGTTCAGGCGTTCGTCATCGGCCTCATCATCCACATCGGCTTCGGCAGACTTGTTGGAGGCAAGCAGAATGTTGTCCAGGTACTTGCCAGAAATCATGTATGGCAGGTGTTGGGCCAGGGCTGTGATGAAAGAGTAGCTGGCGTTGTGCAACTCGGTCGCCGGCTCGTCCAGCTCCACACTTTGCTGGATGTAAAGTATTGCTTGGGGGACAGCAAGAGACAGAACGGGCAGAATGCCGTCTTGGAGAACGTCAACAAGAGAAGCAAGGCAGAGCAAAGCCATGACACGGAGGCGAATATCCGGCTGACCGAGGCAGTGGACTCCAGCAATAGTCTGGGCTGCCGCAGCCACGGCCTCAACGTCCTTCTTTCCATACTTCTCTGCAATCTTGTCGACACAGGCCACGGCCGTGTGCTTGTACTTGATGTCGTCCGTATCGCGGATGGCAGCAGTTAGCTGTGGGAGGAAGGCAAGGAGGGCGGTTCTGGATGTGACATTCGCGACATTCTCCTGGTCCACGCGGACCTCGAGGGCACGAAGAACCTTGCGTCGGAGATCAATCTCTGTGCGATCCAAGAGAGTCTCCACTGACTTGATAAACTCGCCGATGGACAGAAGGTTGAGGAGGTTGGCAAGGGCATTGCCGCAGCACTCGTGGAGAGGCTTTTGCTGCTTGACAGTCTCGGCAAGAGCAAGGACGTCTCGAAGAAGGGTTGCATAGAGCTCCCGAATCTTGGAGGCATCCATGTCGTCCTTTTCTGTGAGGATACCAACTTCTTTCCGCAGCTTTCTGCTAGACAGCAGAGCAGGGAACACAGTCAGCTGTTGGAGGGCCGTGGTCTCGGGCTTCTTCTCGGACATATCTTCGCCGACGCCAAGCAGAGTGGCTGACAGGCCCGGCTTAGGCTTGAAGATGTCGCTGATCAAGTCCAAGAGCTTCGCCAGAGTCTGAAGCTGTACCTCCGCGCTGTAGACGCCGAGCAGCTCAGAAGCAAACGCCATGAGGCTATCGCTGGGGCCGTACCTATCGACCAGCATAGCCAGCAGGGCGTACAGGAACTCATCAGGGCCAAGAGTGTTGACAAGAGCGATGAACAAACCTTGCTTGCGGTGAGCCGGGATGTGCTCGTACGCGGTGACAAAGCTTGCCAAAAGCTCGGTGGCACCAGCAACTGGGTTGCGCTTGCCCTTCTTCAGCGACGTCATGAGCGGCGGAACAACCTCTCTGATGGTCTGGTTGACCACGTGAGCAGAATAGTCATCGTTCTGGCGCAGGACAGAGGCACCCATGAAAGTGAAAATGGGCATCACGCTATGAAGGACCAAATCAGGGGCGGCCGTTGCCAGGCTGGCGATCAGCAGGAGGGCAGAGTTCTGCACAATAGGGCTAGAGGACTTCTGGATGCAGTTGACGAGCAGGTCACCATGGCCACCTGAGCTGTCGATCTTCAAGCTCTTGTTCTCTCTGTAGGCAGGTACCATAGCAATCAAGCTAGTGAGAACCAGGTTCTGCAGGTATCCCAGCTCAGATCCGATCACGGTTCGGAAGTGCTGCAACTCAGATAGAGTGCCAAAAAGGCTATCAAGGAGCTCTGGGTGGGAAGCCGGGTTGGAACCCTCGACGAGTTGAAGAACAAAAGTCACTGATCTCAGGGTTGCGCTCAACTCAGCGCTGGCATGAGCACTTGTTCCACGGTTGGCCTCAGAGGAGCTCGTCCTGCGCCTCTTGTTTGGTGGCGGCTCAGTAATGAGCTTTGTACCAGTCTGGATTGACTCGAGGAAAGAAGACAGAATCTCTGTGGTGAGGTCAACATTTCTGAGGAAATCGGCAGCCTCGTCGGCAATGATATCCTCATCGTCCTGAGATGCTTGCCGAGCCTGGGAGAGCTCCAACATCGTCTGTGCAACATCGAACTTAGTGTCGGCCTTCATGGAGTTCCAAATGGCACGTATGCGTGCCGAGATAGACCTGACAAGCTCAGGGCGCTTCGCAGACTCGGGGTTCTTCATAGTAGAAAGAAGGCATTCGAGTCCGTCGCTATCGTTTGGAACAACGATCTCAGCGAATCTGTTATGGAGCAAGGACTGGTCAACCTCCTCAGCGTCGCAAAGACGAACAGTCTCCTCTGCTGACAACGCCGCCCACCATTTGAATGCAGGCAGAAGCACCTTGGTCCTCGAGGTGGACGACACTCCCTTGATTCGGTTCAGGATAGAGAGAAGGTTGGATTTGACCCGGAGAAGAGGCGTCGCAACGATATGGCTGGCAAGGAAGGAAAGGATAGCAATTCTGTTTGCTTGAGTGAGAATCTTCTTGCCCTCGCCGCTCTCGGACTTGGCACTGCTGTCGAGAGAAGAATGCAAGACGGCGCGGATGTGGTCTTCGTGCATGATGCATTCCTCGATCGACGGAAGAGTAACACCGTGGAGCAGGCGGGAAACTGCATCGGCGTCCATCCAGTGCAGCTTGGCGCTGTCTTCGTAGAAATTCTTTCCGCCCCAGACAGACTTCTTTGCCGCCTTCGACTGAGGAGGGAAGATCTGGCCAAGCTGAATCAGCAGCTCCGCTGCAGCCCTGCGAACCTTCTTGGAGGAATCGACCAGAGCGATGAGGCAGTAAGGAATGAGGGCTTGGAAGTCGAGATCATTTCCATCCCCATCATTAAGACGTTTCTTCACGGCGTCCACGGCAGCAGCACGAGCGAGCGTGGGATATGGGCCTGACCAGATGCGAACAAAGAATGTGATGTACGTGTGGTCGCTGACGGCGGTTTGGCGGCTAAGGGAGGGCAACTCGTCAAAGTTGGCAAGAAGAGTCGGATCCTCGGATTGCTGCGAGACGACGCGGAGGAAAAGTTGGCTGAATTCGTTGTAAACCTCTCCCGGGCTGGTAGAGAGGCAAGGCGGGAGGGTGCGCTTCTGAACAGCGAGCTCCCGGATGGTCTGGTGCAAGTCCTCCTTCGTTGGGGCAAGGGCGTTGGTGCCGTTCATATCGACATCGTCCTGGGTTTCGGGAAGTGCCTTCTTCTGCCTGATTGAGACATCCAACTTCATCTCCAACTCCTCCACGTCGAAATCGACCTCTTCAAGAACGGTTTGGATGATCTCGCTCGTTTCGCCCGAGAAGCGGGAAAGGTCAATCAGGGTCGAGCCAAGCTCCTTACGGATTTCGCCGTTCTTGTCTACCTCGTCGTCCAATCGGTGGGCAGCCAAGACCAGGGACTTGAAAATGACAGCAACCTGTTTGTGCTTCAGAATCTGGCTCATCAGGATGACGCGGATAATCGGGAGACCACGAGCATCGCCCTTCTTGCACAGCCTCTCGATGAAGGCGATGCAAAGACCGTTGGTCATCTTGTCAACTCGTCTTTCCTGGCCCAACTCCACCAGAATTTCGCCCAGGTTCTGTACTTTCAGGAGAGCTTTGGTGACCTTGGCGGATAACTGCTTAGCAGATCGGTATTGCGCAAGGATGCACAAAGTCACTAGTCCGGGCCGTACAGTCTCGGTCGTCCAACCCTGCACAATCTGCTCCATGAATGCCGACAGAGCCGCGTCTTCGAAGGTTCCCTTGGCGGCAACAACCGTGACGGCCATGTAGGAGGCGATTTGCATGTTGGGCACCTTCTTCATGAGCAGCGCCTCGCCGAAGATACGGCCAACGCGTGTCAAGAAGGTCTGGTTGTTCTCGCTTTGAATCGCCTGGCGGCCGGATCGCATATTCTCAAGCATACCATTGACTGCCTCAGTCATGATGCCACCCCAGAATGACACCAAAGTCGGGTATTGTTGCAGATTCCTGCAAGCCTCGAGCGTGTATTCGGAGAGCGTCTCGAGGAAGGCAAACTTGTGAATCGACTCGTGGACCAGAACGGATCGGGGAGGCGAAGTCAGAGACTTAATGTACGGGTTCAAGAATCGATATTCTTGCGGGATCTGAGAGGGCAAGATCGAGAGTATGGTAACGAAAGCGGGGATCGAGTGGTACGGGAGGAAGGTCGTAATGAGGGATCGGGTGTTGTATTCGTGGATTCTGCCTTTTGGTCAGACATGTTTACGCAGCAAGATATAGTGAAACCTACCGGAATCTTCTCACCAACCACTCAAGGGCTCTGATCGCAGGCATCAGGCGCAGTCTGCTGCCAACAAGGCGCAGGAAAGACTCGACTTTCTTATCCAGCTCCTCATTTTCAGCTGCTGTCATCTGGGTTCGGTCCTCGCTCTGGCTTTGCTCGCTGAATAGCGTGAGGGCAAAAGGCTTGAATCGGCCATCAAGTTCACACAGCTCCTCGAAGCCTTCTGAACATATCGTGTAAAGCGTGTGGTAACTTTGCGTCGCCGCAACTCTTGGCTCGAAGATCAGAGACTTGGAGTGGGCAGCTTTTTGCGCCTTGACGTCCAAGGAGGCCTTCGAGTTGGCGGCAATCTGCGCCAATTGCGCAGCGAGAGAGGACGCCATATCTCAAAGAAGTTGCGGCGTGCCGCAATGATTCAATTATCGACGGCGGGGAGTTTGAAAGAACCGGGACTGCGACTGGGACTTTTTTTCTCTGAGAGCCAGTACCTGAGCGTTCGCGATGGGTTTTTTTTTGGACGGATATTAGTTCCACCGAATATTTTGCGGTGATAAGACAGACGGCCAATCGATAAGCTCGTAATGCAGAAGCGTGGGGCCGATCATTACCCCACCATCCATTCCATTCCCGAACCTGGCATTTTTCCAATCTCTCGTTGAAGCTTGGAGCTGCAGCTCAGCACGTTGCAAAGGTCCGACACTCTTGTGCAACATTTGCCCATCTTGGTTTGTATCCGATGATCTGAACTACGATACCTTAGATAGCATATGATTTTGAGCGGCTAATTCGTCTCGAAACACCAAAATGTTCCAACTCATATACGTTTCTCAGTCGATTAACACGCCTATTGAAGGGCGAGTGCATGCAACTGCGTCTGGTGACAAGACTGTTTGTATTGTTGTTGTTTGCTGCAATGCTGGTTTGCTGTTTCGGTGCGACTAGAGCGGCCATTTCGTGCGATTGATAGGCCGATAACCGCAACCCCCAGGAAACAAACCACCTAGCTGTATCGTGCCTTCGGCTATGCGGGTGACCTGCCGTACAAGTGGCTCCGTTGATCGTGGATGCTTGGGGGGGCCTCTTGAGTCTCGCTGCAGCAAGGAACATATAAGACCGAGCCAAAGACACGGTTAAGTGCTCAATCCGTCCGTTTGGTTCGGCAACCTTGTCTTGCTTTTCCAACAGAACGTAGAGCTACATCAGCACTTGCTCCCTCAAGCTTTTGTCCGTTTCCTTTTTTATTTGACCACGCCACAACGCGGATTTCAGAATGGCTGTAAGTCAACAGCCCAGTCTCTGTGGTCAAAGAGACCGAAACTGAAATATGCTAACCAACCAGAAACCGTACCCCCAAATTGTGCTCTTCGGCGACTCCCTTTTCCAGGGATGTGCTCATGTTTCCGACGGTTTCTCTTTCCAGGCCTCGCTTCAGTGCCGTAAGTCACTCTCTTTGGAATCGTAGCGCCGGGGCCAGAGCTCACTGCAGTGCGTCTTGTTAGATGTGATGCGTCGTTTCGATGTCATCAACCGCGGCTTTTCAGGCTGGAACACAGCGAACGCATTGAAGTACCTGCCTGACATTATTGCCCCGCCTTCGGAGTCTGGACCGCAGCTCAAGTATCTTCTGGTGCTCCTCGGTGCGAACGACGCCGTCCAGCCAATGGAAACGACAACTCAGGGTGTGCCTCTGGCGGAGTACAAGCAGAACTTGCTGAAGATTGTGACACACCCCAACATCACGGCTCACAAGCCCAAGATTCTTCTCGTCACCCCGCCGCCGATCGACGAGATTCGCATTACCGAGCTCGATCTGCCCTGGGGCCACCCGAAGCCCACGAGGACCGCAAAGATCAGCGCGGAGTACACGCAGGCGGCCCGAGACGTTGCGGCTGAGGTGCCTGGTGTGACGCTGATCGACCTGTGGGCGGCGCTCCACGACTACGCCGGCCGCAAGACCCCCGGTCTTGTCAAGGACGGAGGGCCTTTGCTTGGTACTCCGGAGCTCGGTAAGCGGGGCGGTCTGGCGGCACTCCTGCCGGACGGGCTGCATATGAGCGGAGAGGGCTACAAGGTCTTTTACAAGATAGTGGTGCCTCACATCGGTCAGGAGTACCAAGGCCTGCCCGAGGATGACCGTACGGACTACGTTCACCCGGACTGGCGAGACGTCAACCCCCCAGCTTGAACAGCAGCACGAACACTTGGAATGAAGGAAAGGAGTGGCCGGTCGTTGGGGGCCAATGCGGAAGATTCTAACCGTGTGTTCTGCATGGTAATTTGAAATCGGAAGAGCGGACGTGGAAGACTAAACGGTCCTAGATCCTTGAAATCGAATCTATTTTAGACGGCGATGTACATGGAAACGAATGAGCGACAACTTGGCTGGTGACGATGAAGGCTATGTATTGTGATCTTCTGCAGCCTGCCAAGCGGTCCAGTGGCAACAAAATCGATGCATCTGTGCCGCAGCATAGCGATGTGCAACACATTGGTGAATGAGTGTGGACGGTATTCAAGCATTATTGATGGACATCAAGTTCAGATTTAGGGGGTTGGCAGATGAGTGAGAAGGCATGAGTCTCGTCGTCATTCACAGCGGGGGTTGAGCTTGCACCGCCGTCTTCAATATCCACCACACCTCGCGACTTGATGGACGGGGTTGGAAGAAGCGCAGCGATCGAAGGTAGGTAAGTACCTTGATTTGAAAGGTAAGGCAGGAGAAGGAAGGCAAGGGCGTGTGCAGGATGGAAGGCATTGGCATCTCAGCATCGGCGGCTTTAGAGTTTGTCTGTCTGAGGTGCAGCGTAGTGAAAGTCAAGTTTGCTGTGCTGTTGCGAAATGATGCTTCCACTTTCCATCCAGCACGCAGCAGCACGGGCAGGCAGACGCTCTGGAGTCTTCAGCACGTCCCCTGCCCTGCGCAGAACACGAACCCCCCGCCCCAATCAGCCCCTCCTACAGCGTCACACCTCCCAGCGCGGCAAATCACTGGTGGCTCCTGCTCAGGCAGGCTCTCCTGTACCTAAGGTATGTTGCAATGGAACCTGAGGTGCAAGTTCCAGCTGGTGGAGGGCAACTGACTGGACCTGACGACTTGGCCTCGCAGCTCCACGGGTGTTCCTCCACAGCAACTGACATGACGGGGGGGGGGGAGGCTACACCGCACCAGAAGTGCTGCCCCGCCAAGGTATCCCTCAAGTACTGCTGGGGCCCGGCTCTAACGCCGTGCTGCCAGTGCATAGTACTAGTTTGCCCGTGTCGCTTCGATAACTCCCAGCCACACAACACTGCGGAGAAATGCCGCTGGCTCCAGAGCAACCTGAATTGTGCATGCACTTCGACTCCATTCGATACAGAGGTACTTCAACGTTACCTCAATACGCCGACTGGCCTGTCCATCCACTCCGCCGCCGGCCCTTCACCTCACCACCTAGGTACTTACCTTACCTACCTTACCTTGTGGTGCTTGGCTCCTGTCCTCTGTCCTGGCCCGACTCGTCCTGTCCACTTCACTAATCCAGTCCCGACTCCCAGATCAACTAACTTCCCGCCAGACTTTATTGTTTGTCTGCCCATCTCCTTCACGCCCTTTTCTCTCCGCCTCTTTCCAAAGCAAACCCCCGAATACCAGACACGAATACTCCCATACGTAACCTCGACTACCGTTCCCTCCGACCTCAGTTGGATAAAACTCGTCCTCTGCGACAGCATCTCTCCCGAAGAATCCACGACCGCCGCTCGATCCTTAGCAATCCCACCCTTCTGGGCCTCCTTGTGACGACTACGCTTTGTTCAGCGCGACTTCTACTACAACCCGTTTCTGTCCTCCCGATTTCGCACTCACGAACGCACATCGGGTCTCACAAATTTCTGTCCTTTTCAGTAGCGACTCGTGTCGAAAACTTGCCGACGCTCACACGCAAACCTGCCTAAAGCTGCCCACCTAACGGGCAAGTCCGTCCCCGGTGACCGTTGTGCAACCGCGCAATACTGCCGCCATCGCGCTCTAGCTGCCGCAGTCGCCCTGAACGACTGGATTGTGGACAGACGCTGAAATCCATTCGACGAGGACTCGCTGACGCGCCTGCTGCCGCCGCCGTTGACGACCTCTTTGGTCTCGCTGTGCGATGTGGTGGGGGAGGAGGACCTCGTGAACTGATACTGTAGGGATCGAGGTCGGAAGAGCCCACCGTCTTCCCTCGAGCCCTTCATTCGAGAATCGCCTGTACCTCCTGCGCAGTCAGTCCATGGGCATTCTCCCATCCGGATGACCTCAGTTCTCCCTGCTGTGTCGATACCCTCTTTCACCCGTCTTTCTGCCACAATTTGATCCCATCACGCTCGCTCGTTGTCCTTCGCTCCTATTCCTGCCCTCATATACCCCGTGTATCTGGACTGCCTGACCTAGACTGCACAACTTCAAACCGCTGGAACCATTTCCGGGCATGGATCATCGGTTCCCAATCACCCGAGACGACCTCTTCAACATCCAGATGGATTTGAAGCAAATCCAACTGGTTCAAATTAATCAGGGCGAGAGACTTGCACGACTTGAGCGACGCCAGGACCAAGATGCCAGCCTCAAATCAGTTTGGCAGCAGCATCCGTTTCCTGGCGTCTTAGCTGGAACACCTCAGCAAGGTTGGTCTATGTACTGGTCCAGTGGGAATGTTCGTTTGCTGACTCTAATCTACTAGGCCCGACCCATATATCCCCCAACGACATGTTCGACGACTTTGATGAGCAGGGTCAGCACCTGCTGAGCTCCCTGCATCTTGGACCTGCCGAGGAGGAACCTGTTCGAAGAGGCGCCGCATCCCGAGCTAACAGCGTTCGCTTCGATGAGAGTGCCTTGCGAGGGGCCGACTGGGCCAGCCAGAGTAATCGTCATTCCGGGGATTTTGGTCCTCCCCGCCCAAGCAGCGGGATGATGATGGAGCGCTCCCTCTCCCACAAATCGGACGGCCGGCACAGCTCGGCAGGCCATTCCGTACACTCTTTCCACTCGGTCGCTTCTGGTCGCGCAAGCAGCCTGGGTCTGGACACCAACTTCATGGTCAGCAGCCACGAAGACGACTCTCCCCTAGAAATGCCTGAGCCTCCCCCAGGCTTGTTTATCCTCGGCTCAGTTCCCACCATCATCCGGTGCTGGCTTACGACCCAATTTGCACACAACACGATACTTTACGCAGACCTATGTACCGGGTCGCAAAAGTCTGTGCTAGACTACTCGATCGTTAGAGAACTCGACCTCCTGGAAGAAGTTCAACGCGATGTGGACGGAACGTTCAAGATACGGCTACCCGTGTATTTGGTCGAAGCCACCGTCTCGGAGAGAAGTAGCCGGTCATCGAGTCCCGGCCATCAGATTCCTAGCATTCTGACAACCTTCGAGGTCTTGGGCGTGGAGCAGGCTGAAGGAGCGGATCCGAAACGAGGTGTTCAAATCTTCATTGGCAGCGACACCCTGAGAGCACATCAAGCCGATATACTCTTGTCTCAGAACCGCATGTGTCTGTACGGGAGTGAGCGCGAGAAGCTCTCAGTCCCTTTTGTGCGCCCGGAAGATGAGTCCGTGTTCAAGTACATCAGCACGATGAACTTTGTTCCGGAGAAGCCTCGACTCAATGCCAACGCAGCGCAATTCGTTCCTGGGGAGCCGCGATCTCGTGCAGCTTCAACACATGAAGGAATGGAGAACAGCGTGTCTAGTATGCCGCAGGACGACGGAGAATCTCTTGGACTCATCTCCCCTATGGAAAATCACTCTCTACCCAACAAGTCGATTGGAGCAAGCAACCTGTCTGAAAGTGGCGGGGAGAGTGAGAGACCCGGCAAAGACGCTGGCAGTGGGTCTGAGTCCGGGGCTAAGGAGACCGTGGGAACGCAGAACGGCTCAGTTAGCACAGACGGCAATCGACGCGAGTCTGCCAGTGGCATCTGGGGATCATGGCGGCAAGGCACGTCGGCAAACGGCTCTGAGAACGGACAGCGGGACGCCAACGGACCGCTGAGTGGTTATCAGCCAGCCGGGCGCGGTAGTCGGAATATGAAGGTACTGAAGCCCCTGAAATCGGGGTCGTCATCATCTGCCCGAACCGGAGCTGCCTACGAGCCGGCGCCCGCCCCCAGAACCAGCGGCGAACATCGACGGAAAAGCCAGGCGAGCACTGTTTCGGAGAGTACCCCCGCGGGAACGATTCGTTGGGAGCCGAAGCGAACGGTCAGCAGCACAGTAGAGTTGAAGGCTCAACGTGAAGCCAAAAACGC
This sequence comes from Colletotrichum gloeosporioides, assembly GCF_011800055.1. Lineage (NCBI taxonomy): Eukaryota > Fungi > Ascomycota > Sordariomycetes > Glomerellales > Glomerellaceae > Colletotrichum > Colletotrichum gloeosporioides. The sequence goes on along the minus strand of NW_025544655.1, from coordinate 214,552 downwards.
GGCGCCGCCGCTGCCGCGGTCGGCGAACCCAATTGGAGGAGCATCTGCCTTTTCGTGGATGAACCCAGCCTCCAAGGCGAAGCCCACGGCCACTGCCGAGTAGACGGAAGGAGAAGCAAAGGCCCCGGTGGCAATTGATACGGAGATGGCCTGAGAGGCAAGCGCATTAATCTTCTTTTTATTTGCTTGACGGAATTGCCCCCTCCAACACGGAGAGGCGGGATGCTTCATACCGCGCGAGATGGGTCGACTGGTAGCCATGACAGTGTACCAGGGTCCAATGTGAATCCAATGTAGCAAAGGGCTAGAGGATATGACACAGCGGAAATAAAATACAAAATCGTCGACATGAACATAGGCAGGTAGCGTGACAAAGTGCAATGATCGACAGCACATCGGTGGCGCCTGCAGAAGTGCCCCTGATAGCTTCATCCGCAGACGTTGTGTAGGTATATGTCATCGGTGCGGATACTGTACAATGTCCCGCTCTGCAACGGCGCAGTGGTCTTCCAACCAGATCAGAGGAAATTACCACCTCTACTACTTACCGCAGTGGTACAAAACTTGCGGTGGGCATGAGACTGCAAGGCGATGTGCCGGGTATCCTGGCATCGGTCACTTAGACCGGGGCCGTTGAAGGTAAGGTAGGTACCGCCGCCAGTTACCCCACCCTCCCCACGATCCGTTGCCCCGCGGTCCTCCTCGACATGTGGACTGGGTAACCACCAAGGTCGTCGGAGCCGAGACCGGTTCATCGACTGATCCAGAGTCACATCAGGTTCAATATTACCTCGCCTGGGACATGACAACGGCGCGAACCCTCCGCACACTATCAACATTCTCCCAATTGCGCCGCCCTCGACCACAACAGTTGACCTTGCGACCCCGCTTCCTAACGACTGCGACAATGTCCGATCCCACGCCGAGGCGCCTTCAAAGGCCGGTCATTTTGTGCGTCATCCTTTCGCATTTCTATGTGCCAGAACTCTGTGCCAGCGCTGTGCAATCTCGTTTTGCTAACCCAATTGCCATGAGACAGTGTCTGCGACCTCCAAGATAAGTTCCGCAATGCCATCTTCGAGTTCGAGAAGGTAGTCAAGACAACGAGCAAGCTCCTCCGCGCCGCCGAGACTCTCAAGATCCCCGTCTACACAACTACGCAAAACCGCGCACGCCTCGGCGATACCGTACCAGAACTCGCGTCCCTCCTCCGGGAGTCTGACCTCATCCGGGCCCCCGTGGACAAGACCAAGTTCAGCATGTGGGTGCCCGAGATCAGCCGGCAGTTCGACAGCGCGGAGCCGGCGCAGGTCATCATCGTCGGAATCGAGTCACACATTTGCGTCACGCAGACCGCGCTGGACCTCTTGGCGGCGGGGCACAAGCCATACGTGCTCGCGGACGGCGTGAGCAGCTGCAACCGCGAGGAGGTGCCCGTCGCCCTGGCGAGGTTGAGGCACGAGGGCGTCACGGTAACGACGAGCGAGAGCATCATGTATGAGCTCATGGGCGATGCCGCGGTGCCCGAATTCAAGGGCATCGTGGGGCTCGTCAAGGAGACGGGCAAGGATACCAAGGAGGTTCTGCAGGCTCTGGTGCCCAAGATCTAAGAGACAAAATTTAAAAGACACAGACGCACAAAGTTAGATGTATACAGTTGTTGTCTAGAATTTGTCTATAAATGAGTCTGCGTTTCTTGTTTTGCACTTTTAATGGTTCAACTTTACTTTTGCCTCATTGGACTTTGACGGCCTTGACCTTTGCCCCTGACAACCATTTAAAGTCACCCCCGACGGTTTGGTTCCGTATCCTCGCAAGCTCGTCAATGAAAGCCGGCACAAAAGTGCCAGGGCCTTGCACATCGCCCCTGACGGCAGCGTGCTCGGCCGCGATCTCGAAGTGCAGCAGCCCAGCAACCACAGCAAGAAGCTTGTCGTCAGACTTGGCCGCTAGCATCGCGGAAATGGTCGTGCCCAACACGCAGCCGGTCCCGGTAATTTGCCCGAGCAGCTCATGCCCGTTCTCGACCGCAAACGTCCGCACGCCATCCGAGACGTAGTCAGTTCTGCCCGTCATGAGCACCACGTTCCTCTCCCTTGAGGCCAGGTCCTTGACGAGCTTTGCCTTTTGTTCGTGGGACAGCGTCGAGGAGGAATCGACTCCCTTTTGCTGCTCCAAAGACTGGCCGTACACCGTCGCGATCTCGCCCTCGTTTCCTTTGATGAGGTCCAGGTACCCGCCGGAGAGGATGGTCTTGACGGCCGACCTCCGGATGGCAGTCGCGCCGGCGCCAACAGGGTCAAAGACGACGGGTCTCTTGGCCGCGTTGTACGCAACCAGGGCTTTGACGTAATTTGCCAAGCCGTCGGGGGTAACGGTGCCCATATTGATCACCAGCGCGCCGCCCAGGCGAGCCAGGTCAGGGGCTTCCTCCCCGTAGTTGGCCATGATGGGAGAGGCGCCGACGGCGAGGGCCACGTTTGCCGCGAAGTTTTGGACCACCTTGCTCTCTCGTCAGCCAACATCAACTCACAGCATTGTGAGGGAAAAAGACTACTGACCAGGTTTGTCATGTTATGCGAAAGAGGTGACGCCTGCGCAACGGCCTTGACAACCTCGGGAACACGCTCGACAAGCTGCTTCACATCGCTCACGCCTGTGCCCGTCTTGACAACCTGCTGGTACGAGGGACTGGACCTCACGAGCTCTAGCAACATCCGCGACTCCGCTTCCGGGTCTTCGGCCGCGACGATGGCGCTCACGACCGCGACGCCGTCGATGGCCGGGCCCGCGGGGGTTGCGGACTGGTACAGCACGCGCTGGATATTGGTCGACTTGATGCCGCCGATGCAGACCGTCTTGACGGCGGGGAAGTGGCCTGCGGAGTCGATTGCGGCGAGGATATCGCGCAGGCCCGCGGTGCCGATGATGTGCTTTGTGTTTTCTTTACTATTCGGTGTGAGTCTCGGGCGGGATAGAGTAAAAAGGGGGGGAAATTTTACGTTGATGTTGCAAAGACGGTTCCAATGCCCAGGTAGTCGGCGCCGCCCTCACACGCTTTGAGGGCTTCATCGATAGTGCTCGCTGTCACGCCGATGATAGCATCCGGGCCAAGGAGTTTTCTCGCAGTAGTCAGGTCTGCTCAGATATTAGTCTCAGTCTCATGCACATTCTCATTCACCACATCATAACATGAGTAGAAGGGGTTGCGTAGCTCACCCATGTCATCCTGCCCAATGTGCACGCCCTCGCAGCCCACCGCCAGGGCGACATCAACCCGATCATTGATGAGCAGAGGCACTCCATGAGCGCGGGTGACTTCGTGCAGCTTCTTGGCCTCGGCGACCAGGTCACCGGTGTCCTTGGTCTTGTTCCGGTATTGCACGCAGGTGACGCCGCCCTTCACGGCGGCCGCGACTACGGAGCCCAGGTCGCGGTCGCCGAGGATGACGGGGGTGGAGTCGGTGACGAGGTAGAGGGCGTAGTCTACCTGCGGCTTGGGCATGGTTGCGGTATTTTTCTTCAAGCTGAAAGGAAAGGGTGTAAGTGTTGGGAAGAGAAAAACGGCCGGTTGTGTGTAACTGAATCAACGGTCCGCCCGTTTTTTCGCGCTCGTGTAAATGCGGATATAATCGGCCAAGGGTGACTCCGAGGCGCGGGATGTGGCTTGCTGCAGAGTGGATGACATCAACTTTCTGAGTTTTGCGGAATTTTGGGAACTTGGCGGCCGCAATTGATGGAGCTTCGACAACTTGCGACAAATGTTCTTGTAGTCTCTTTTCACAAAAGTCCCATTGACTTCAAATGACCCATAACTGACACTACTGTTGACCTACAAATCGAGTCTGTGGCCCTTCTGGAAACTTTTTGATGTGGTGAAAAATACAATGGGACCCGGAAGGTTCAGGCTCCTCCGATTCGGCCTCCGGACGATTGCGAATTATCGGTCCGGCCGCCGGGTTGGTGCACCGGCTTCCAAAGTTCTGCATTCCCAATGCCCTTGCTATGTTTTTCAATTATTAAAATCCAGAGGTCACAGTCTAATTTTCCCAATCCTATCCGAGGGGTCTTAGTATACATTGCCGGTTTTTTGCGCCTCCTTAAAACAAGAACTAGCGAGTAGTTTCCACAAGAGTAGTGTTGTACAATCGTACACTCATTCCGTCATTAGTTTCGTCAGTTAACCGGGAGATCACCCACTCAGATGGGGTTCTGATGTCTTCGTAGTCGTCCAGAGAGATGGTCGAGACGCCAGGATCTGTTGTGCATCCTGCTCTCGTCATGCTGTATGCGTAGTTGTACAGCCTTTTCAAGTCGCAGTCCAATCCATAGAAGAGAACATATTCCCGACATCCCAGGTTCCAGGATCTTCCCCGAGCATTCCATTCCAGAAAGTCGCATCCAGATCCCTGATCATGGCCTGAGTGCCATCAGACAGGTTGGCCGGCAACTGGATGGGTTCCTGGATGGCAGGCTGGGTCTTGAGCTTGCACACCTCCCCCTTGACGAGCTCTTTGAAGTACCGCAGCATCTCGGTCAGACGCAAAAAAGGGTCGACAATCTTTGGACCGGGGATTTCGGCCGCGCCGACCGGAGTTGTTGCTGCGGCGACCGCCGCACTTGGCCTCCTGGCCCTCCGCGCGGTGAAAATATCCAGATGCGCTACTTGGCCCTCAACAACGCTAGCTAGGTCAATGTGCTTTTGGACGAAGGCGATGTCCCAGCCGGGCACTTCCAACGTCATGAGCTTCAGGGAGACGATGAAGACGTAGAGAAAGTCGGAGGAGCTGAGGCATGTGAAGCGCGGTTGGATGATGGAAATATTGTTTTCTCTGTGGAAGCGTCGCTCCAGGAACGTCTTGACTGCGTTGCAGCATCCCCACAGAAGCTCCAGACGCTCCGTGAGAGAGATGTAGCGCGCCGAACCTTCGCCTTCCGGAATGCCAATCTCGTAGAGGAGGATTTCCGCAATGCTAACGTGCGTGAGGAGACCAGCTAAAAACTTTTGAGAAGATGCTTCAGATGATAGGCAAGCCGTAACACGTACCATTTCCCTTTAAGTGGTCTGGAATCGAGGTCTTGAAGATGTCAAGCTGTTGCTGGAAAGACTGGACCACCATTGTGAGGGGCAACTGGAGCGATTGGAAGCTCGTGCTCTCCGCTCCCACCCCCAGTGTCATGGAGATGGTTTGAGCCAGCTGTTGGATCTTAAAGAGCTGTACAAGAAGCTCATCGCTAGGGTACTCCACATTATCTTGTATTTGTCTACAGCAAGACTCAAGATATGTAGTGTTCATGAAGGCGTCTGGGCGCTTGTTTGTCGTGAAGACCCTTTCTCATGGTCAGCATTGCAGCGGCCCTCATTGGCCGAATGTCACTTACAGTGTATTGAGGTAGTAACAACCGGCAAAGGCCCTCATTAGCTCTAGCCGAGTTGACATCTGCTCCTTCGTCATGACTGCAGGGGCGTCGGTATCTTTTACGTCGATGCAGATTTGAGTGTTTTTCTCCTTGACCGAGATGGGATTGTCCTTGAACCCCAAGCTTATACACATGGACCTTGCGAGGAAAAGCAGGTTCGTGAGCTGGAAGCTGTTGATGTTATAATGATACCTGGAGCTAAGTCAGCCTTCGTCAGCCAGCGAAGCATCAATGCCTCTTTCTTACCAAGAAACAAGCAGCTGCAAACCCTGGAGTACATCCAAACTCTTCTTCGGCTTTGTGAACGCTGCCTGTACAATATCTCCAAGTAGCTCGTTGCCAAGAGTCACCTGCCGAGTAGCATCAAGGTGGGATGCAGTCATCATGATGCCCTTCCACAGGTACGGCCTCTCGGCCGCAAGCTGCGCCGGGCTCATATGAGGCGGCACGATGACAAACGGATACAAAGGCTGAAAGTCATCTCGGAAAGTCTGTAGCATGATGTTCAATTCGTTGTTAAGCGGCCAAGGGGGCTCAACCCGCTCCGGCTGGCCATGACTGCTCCCGGAGTGGTGTTCATCGAGAGTCGAGGCGCTCGGGGCCGGTGAAGTGTCAGAGCCACCATCTGCTGGCGCGTCTTCTGGCGGGAAAAGGTGGTCACAGTTGATAGGAATCCGGGCAGATACCGGCTTGCTGCTGTTGGTGATGGGCAGAGGACTAGCGTTGGTATCAATGCCTGCGCCCCCGCTCCCGCTCCCGCTTCCGTTCCCGTTCCCGGTCCCGGTCTCTCCTGCAGTGATGGCTCCGGCGGATACTGCGGGAGTCCCGCCCTGAGCAGTACCCAACTGCGTGGTTAAGTCGTTGAGTCTCTTCTCCAGTTCCGCAACCTTGGTTGGTTTAGGGTCTTTCTTCGCCCTAGGGGGCGCAGGGGTCTGGGAACCGCAGGGCTTCCTAAGCCGATGGCACCTGATGAGAATGTCAAAAGCCGTCCCGGAGATGGAACCAGGTTCGGGGAACCTACCTTTCGCACTTGTTGCTCCCGTCCGGTCCTGGTATACACCGTGATTTGGCCTTGGCACATGTAGTGCAGGCTCGAGGGCCCTTGGTCTTTGATTCAGCGTCCATTTGCATCTCCATGGTGACATTCGCAACTTCAACGGTAGCCAGCCTTGATTTAGGTGAGTTGAGAAAGGAAAGCAGGCAAAGCAGATACGAAACACTGCTCCTTTACAGGGACAAACTCGCGTCGTAAGCCTTCATTAGGTTGAGCCTTCTTTACGGCTCTCCTGAAATCGTGTAAGTCATGGCTGGGCAGCTCTGGCCAATGGGGTGGATTCCGGGGGCCTTGTCCTCACGATTTTGCTCCGTCTCTCCGCTGGAGACGGAGTTGCGAGCACTCCGGCGGAGAGAGAGCCCGTGATGACTAAGCAATATCCAAAGTCCGTTTCTTGGCCCGTCACACTCAGCACGGTACGTATTCTCAGCTGAACGGATTTCAACAATTGCCGTTGCCGGGTTCATCGTGGCTTGAGTCAGTGGGCTGTGATGCAGCTCGCTTTCGGATGAAGTCTATCGATACGGATACGTGGACGGGCATGTCACTGAAGCGCACTGAGAGTTGATTTGATGAAAGATGTCAATATGTGACATTTCATATATTGGTTGTAAACTATTGGTGTTGCGACCAACACTGAGATTAGTCACCAGTGATTGGTAGACAAGAATCTCAAATCGAAAGAGAAATCAGTCACGGGGCGTGGTAAAATATCAAAAACTCGTTGATCGCTCCAAAGAACGTGGTCAAGGTCCGCTGAGCTCACCGTAGATATCAACGTTGAACACATTGGGCAAAATCCCAATCAGAGAACGGAATCAGATAGTAGAGCTCACGGCCTGACCAGCCGTCTTGGCCTCACGCTCCAACAGGGCCTCGACAAAGCCGCTGTTGATGTTGCCCGCAGCCTTAATCTCCTTCGCAGCTTGCTCGATGCCAAGCTGGTTGTCGGTCCACAGGGGCTGCTCGGGGGCCGCATTGGCCTCCCCAACACCGATGAAGCCACCTTCAGCAGCCCAAGTAGAGGTGCGCTTAATGCCAAGCTTGGTCCAGATCTCATCAATGGCCTGCACAAGCTGGTCGCGGTACTCCTTCTTGTGGCCCGGAGTGGGCGTCACACGCAGTCTCTCCTGGCCGACCGGAACGGTGGGGTAGTTGATGGACTGCACGTAGATCTGGTAGTCCTGGAGCAACATGTCCGATGCCTGCTTGGCAAGCTCGGCGTTGCCAACCAAGATCGGGATGATGTGGGATGGGTTGGGGATGACGGGAATATCGCGGTCGCCGAGGGCTTCCTTCACCGCGCGGGTGTGAAGCTGCTGGAGACGACGGTCACCGTCATAATCCATCTGGTACTCAATGGCGGTCTTTGCACCAGCCATTGTCGCAGGGGGAAGGGAGGTGGTGAAGATGAATCCAGGAGCAAGGGAGCGGATCATGTCGACGAGCTTGGCGCTGCCGGCAATGTATCCGCCAACGCATCCATAAGCCTTGCCAAGAGTGCCGGTGATAATATCGATGCGATCCATGATACTGCCCTTGGGGCGTCCTTGCTGGTGTGCTTCAAAGTCAAGGTGCTCCGCGACACCTGCACCATTAGGTCCGTACATGCCGACGGCGTGGACTTCGTCGAGGAACGTAATGGCGCCGTACTTGTCCGCCAAGTCGCAAATGGCCTCAATGGGGCCGATCGAGCCGCACATGCTGTAGACCGACTCGAATGCAATGATCTTGGGAACATGCAAGGGGAGAGAAGCCAGCTTCGCCTCGAGATCCGCCACATCGTTGTGCTTGAAGACGATCTTCTTGGTTCCGGAGTGACGAATACCTTGGATCATGGAGGCATGGTTTAAGCTGTCGGATAGAATGACACAATCAGGCATTTTGCTGCCCAGGGTGGCCAAAGTGGCGTCGTTGGCAACATAGCATGAGCTGAAGACGAGAGCTGCGTCCTTTGCGTGCAGTTTCGCGATGGTGCCCTCAAGGTCGACGGCGTGCTTGTTGTGACCCGAAATGTTCCTCGTGCCGCCAGCACCGGCGCCGTACTCGTCCAAGGTCTCGTGCATTGATTTCAAGACGTGGGGGTTACGACCCATTCCGAGATAGTCATTGGCGCACCACACAGTCACACGCTCCTCCTTGTCGGCCATATGGGCACGGGGGAATTCCTTGGCCAGACGGTTGATGTTGTTGAAGTAGCGGTATGACTTGTCCTTATGCTTTTTCTCCAGTTCGGACGTGTAATAGGCCTCGTAATTAAACTTGGCCTTCGAGGCATCCGAATTACCCATGCCAACGTTGTTCGCAGAGTTGTGGCGAGTAGCCATGTTCGGGGGAAGCCGGGCTGGAACATGTTAGCTTGTTGCTGTTGATTTTTTGGGAACATATCACATACTCTTGTCATGTCCGTTAGCGAAAGGAGTGTCCACGGCGCGGGCATCGTTGCTGCGGCTGGTATGGATGCTGGCACGACCGGACTTTGAGTTGGTGCTTAAAGCGCGAATGCCGGCGACAGACGAGTTCGCAGTCTTGGCAGCATGGCCATACTGAGCCGACTGAACAGTCAGAGCTTTGCCCATGACGGGGCAGCGGTGGGCGAGGAGCTGCAACTTGGACATGGTGCCGCCGCAAGGGGAAACGGCGACGGCCGTCTGAGGGGCCTGGACGGCATGGGGACGAGCCGAGGTAGACAGCGCGCGAAGCTTAGCGGGCGAGGCCTTCTTCAAGAAGGGGCACATGGCCTTGGATTGACGCAGAGCAGCCTCCATAGTGACGATTGGCAAGTTGAAGAGGAACTTCGTGTAACGTCCGTCGGTCGAGGATAGCGGTACGGAGTAGATTTTGGTACGGTTGTTTCGGTGTGGCGATCAGGTGCGGCGTTGGCGAACGGGGTCAGAGTTGCCAGAGAAAAGTGTCAGCGCGCAGCCGAACACAAGTCAATTGGCGAAGGGTTGAAGGGGCGACTTTGATCGACAAAGACGGGATTTGGTAGGAAAGGAGGAGAAGGGAGGAATTGGCGGATGAGGAGAAGCGAGGAATAAAAGAGACCAGATTCTCGGACCGTCCTTTATTAGTGCGTCCGGTGAAGAGTCGCCATGACACAAAAAGGCGGCGGTGGGCGCAGGGTAAGGTACCACCCACCTCAGGAGGTAAGGTACGGTGCCGTAGGTACCGCACCACGAACCCGAGGACAGGCCAGGACAGCGGACACGCACATTGGACGGGAGGACGCTGACGCTGGCCCTCGGACGAGCTGACTGGCTGACTGGCTGACTGGCGTTGTGTTGCACACGTCTGGGGCCAACGACGGCGGGGCAGCCGTGGCAGCCACCGGCCTCTGCGGCCACTGAGGGACGCTCCGATTGTGGGTTGCCATCAGCCTAGGTGCCCTTTTAGTGGGCTGGGCTGCAGTCTGCAGAGCGCTGCTAGTGCCGCTGCACGGGGGACACCCATGGGCGAGTGGCCCAGCCTAGCACTTGCGCGCATTCGATTTTCGGTGTCTCGGCTTCTGCAGGGTCCAGAAAAATCTGCCATTGAGCCAATCAAAATTTATCTAAAGCCAATTTCTGGGGAACTGCCCGCCATCTCGTTGGACGGTACCGAGCCCCCAGCCAACCCCTGTTCAAAGGGACCAGACCTCAGATCACTTTTACCTGCACGTTTTTCTTGCTCACCATGTACTTTTTTTTTTTTTTTTTTTTTTTTTTTTTTTTTTTTTTTTNTTTTCCCCCCTTTTTTTTTTTTTTTTTTTTTTTTTTTTTTTTTTTGCTCTCTTCTTGCCCCCCTCCCCGGTGTCTGCTCCCTCGCCGTAGACGACTTAGATTCGAGAACTATCCAATCACATATGTTCAAAGCATCCACTTTGCTCGTTTTCGACCTCCTGAAATCAGCCTCGGGTGGACCCCCAAACATCGTACGAAAGACGCCGGTTACGGCGCTTCCCGAGCTGGCCTATATACTCCGTCCAGGATGCCTCAAAATGACCAACCTCCGGCCCGGCATCAACGTGTAATTTTCGTGATGGGGCCTAGAGGAGTCACTGTGACGCTGCATTCCCCGAAACCATCCCCGTTGCCCCTCCAGCTCCCATGCCCGTCGAGGTAATATGTCTTGAAGAATCTTGCCCAAAAGCCCACGCTCGCAGCATGTCAACTTTACAAACGATACACCACGCAAAGCCTCATTAGTCACGTGCAATGTATGGTGCAAAACAACTCTCAGGGACTAGCTTAGCTTGGGATTTCGGGCCTTTCTGAGATCTCACATCGTCTTGATTCATCTCTCTGGGTCTTTATGGCCCTGACGCCGATACTAATGCAAACCTCAGGCCACCTCCCTTCAGACTTTTTCTCCGGATGCCTGACATCCCTCCTCTAGGCCTCTAGCAAAGGGTATCGTGAATGTCATGCAACTCCAATATCCTCCGTTCCTCAATGCGATGTGGAAAACTCCCTCCAAGAAAAAATACCAAACAGCTAAAACAGACATGATATCTCCCGTTAGCCCTCAGGCGACGGTGATAACTGAAAAGGATTCCGCGGCCGTGGTCGTTGCTCCCCGAAACTGGCTTCCTCGACAGCCTTGCTAGCCCATGTTGGAAGTCTGGGTGTTCGATGCTGCCTGCGACCTTCCACGTCCCTCAAAACCTGCATATCGTCCATCACGAAATTCGCTGGGCCCCGTATATTCGCCGCCGTAGCATACGTACTCGTTCGACCGTCTGCGTTCGGGAACTGCTGTTGATCAAGGGATTAGCCGTGACTAGGTGAAATTCGAGGAAGTAGCTGCAGAGAGGCGTATAAATCAAGGATAACTGAGCATGGCGGGGTCATACGTTGTGCTCCTCGGGCTGGTCGGTACCCAATTTCAACCGTTCGCAAAACTCCCGGTCTCCGAGCTGCGCCAACGCCTTTTCCATATCTTCCAGTGCCTCGACGGACGGCGCGAGGGCCAGCTCAGCTGGAGTAAAGTGTCCCGTGAGGATTGCCGCTGCGAACCTCGGACTCTCCATGAGGCGGCAGAGTGCCTTCATGTGAGATTGGTTGGGCCACTCGCCAAAATTCTTGTCCTCCCTGATTTTCCACGTAGAGTGTGCGACTCGTTTTGCAATATCCTTGGGGTTTTCTGTGATTCGGACGAGCAATTCGGTATCTTTAACCTTCTGGGACGCCTCCATGATCTTTTGCTCGAATTGGTAAGGCCAGTTGATCAAAGATGGGCGTTTCTTAGGCGCCTTCTTGGCCTGCGGCTTGGGACTCTCTATAGCGGCAGCAGATGCATTTTGTCCGTCCAGCACCGCGATGTTCTCAGGATGAGTTCCGAAGTGAGTGTTAGCACCAGCTATGGGCATCGGTGGAGCACCTCGTGACTGCACATCGTTAGCCATGTTCATAAGGTTAAAACAAGTCTTGCGAGGGACATACATCGGGAGTTTGGTGGGGCGTTCCCGAATTCAGAACTGGTTGTACCGATGAAGTTGGCGTATTTGCAGATCCAGGAACAGCCGGGTCAGACGGTAGCTTCTGCTCAGCTGCGTGACTAATACCTGTAGTTGGCCCTCCAGGGGTTGCTGGGCTCTGTTGGTGGCTCACGAGAACTTGCGGGACGCTTGGTGCATTGATCGGGGTTTGGCTTCCCAATGGAGCAGCGGTAACGGTGCCTCGAGGCAGCCCTGCATGGGGAATCGAAGTCTGAGGTATGGCTTGACCGACCACAGATGGCATTGCGCGGCTCAGTCTCTCCTGTTCCAGTCTCCTGTACTCCTCAGGGTCAGTAATGCGAAGAGAATGCATACGAACTTGGTCTTCCACGTCTTTCCTGTCCTCAGCTGTTAGAACATCGTCCGGATCATGCTCCTCAAAGGTATCCGTAGTCTCAATGTCACAGATACCCTGTGAGAGTTCCGGGTTGCTCAGCAAACTATCCAGGACGCTGTCCTTGCCCATGTGATGAGTCAAGTCCTGATGCGGCGGTGTTTCGCGGTCCTTTAGATATTCATTGTCCTTCTTCGACCACCGCTTTGGATTCTCCTTATCCACAACGCGAGAAGCTAGCTGGGTTTTGAAAACGGATCTGTTCTGCATTGCAGACTCAAATGTGCCTCCAGACAGAAGCTTGTAGACGAAAACAGGCTTCTGCTGGCCGATCCGGTAAGCTCGGCCGACTGCCTGCTGTTCGTTGACAGGGTTGTACTTGAAGTCGAAGAGGACAACGCGATTTGCCCCATAGATGTTCAGTCCAATTCCTCCGGCGGTTGTTGAGATGAGGTAAACTTGAGTGTCGCCAGAATTGAAGTTTTTGATATGTTGCTGCCTCAAGTTGATTGGTGTAGACCCATCCAAACGCGCCACCTTGCGCTTTTGTTGGCGCAGAAGGTTCTCCAAGTAGTCCATTGTCGGAATTGATGATGTGAAAACAAGAACCTTGTCCTTCATCTTTTCGCTTTCGGCAAGAATGGCGACGAGGAGACGCGTTTTCCATGACAAAACCGCAGATTGAATGTCGAGTTTCGGACGGTTCATCATCTTGAGTCCGCTACTGACCACCGCCGGAGATAACGCTAGGTTAGCTGAGCGGTTGCTTGGGTTTTTGCTAGTGTCTAGACGGCGTTCCTGTGCAAGCTTGTTTTGCCAACATCTAGGATGGTTGACGATAAGGCCTAGATTACTGACAATTCCTAGGATCCTTGACGAAACCTGTTGGTCCGCGTCGCCCCTCGCAGACTGAAGGTATGCGTCGTAAAGCCGAGCTTGTAAGTCCGTGACCGGGACAGTCAGGATGAACTCTGTCTTCTGCGGAAGGTCATTCTTCGACAGGCTTTTGATGGTAGCTCGATGTGCCTTTGGGGCCACTGTCTTCTCCAGGACAGCAAGCTGCTTCTTGGCCATGCGGAATTGGCTGCGGGTACTGTCTTCGTAGAGGCCTTCCTGAATTGTCCTGGTGTAAAGATCTCGGAATTCGGAAGGAGGCCCAAGGTATCGAGGTGCTACCCAGTCAATCATGTAGTAGTATTCCTCGACGCTGTTCGCAAGGGGAGAGCCGGTAAGCGCAATCCGGCTCTGAGTCCTGAACTGTGAAGCAGCCAAGCCAATCTTGGAGTCTGGATTCTTCAACTTATGAGCCTCATCGGCTACGACCAGGTTCGGGCTTTGCGTCAGAATATCCCAGGCCGTTTTGCCATCATTTTCCTTCGGCAGCTCTTCACCAGGTTCGTCAACCAACCGCTTGAACATGTCATACCCAATGATCATGACGCCACCCTCCTCGTCCCATCGACGAATGATGGGCATCCGTTCGTTCTGTTTGGTAGCAGATTCGAGTTTGAAATAGGGCCCGAGGAGGCCTTCGGGAGCCCACATCAGCATCTCATCCAACCAATTATCGACCAATAGGGACGGGCACAGCACCAAGGTCTTCGATTGTCTCAGGTCATTCGGTATCTGGGAGTTGATGGATTCATCGGGAGACTGTGCTGACTCGGCGATTGCGACAAGCAGAGTAATGACTTGCATAGTCTTGCCGAGGCCCATGGTGTGAGCCAGGAGACATCCCTGTCGTACTTTGGGATCACAGATAATCTGGTTCCACATGAAGCGAACGCCCTGAATCTGATGCTCTTTGATTCGCCGGCCTATGTCTTCGTTTATGTAGATCAAGCCTTGATCATCCTGTTTGGATTCGTTGATGATCAACCGCGATTTGTCGCTGGGAATAATGGCGGACGCGGCCAGCTTCTTACGTAGCTCGATCCGTCGCTTCTCCTGCTCTTGCAAACGTTGCTGGTCGGTCTCTCGAAGATCTTTTGCAGTTTGATCGAGTACAACGGGTTTCATTCGTCTCTTAGACGAAGAGTCTTCAATGTCGTCACCTGAAGGTCTTTCCGAGTCCTCTAAGTCGGCATCTGTCTCGTTTTGATCAACGAAGTAAGGTTCAATCTCTCTCATAAAGTTATAAAAGAGCTCGAAAAGCGCCGCTTGCGCCCGAAGTTTCTTCGCCTTGGTGCCAGTGATCCTTCTCGTAATGCTAGACCCAGAAGTTTGAACTCTGCAGAGGGCGAAAACTCTGAATAGTCGCGCTGCCAAGTTGCACACTTCACCAAAGAACTCTCGGCCCTCGTCGTCTGACAATGCCGGTAAAATGATATCTTCCCAAACTGAGCTAGAGGTCAGTCTGAGGAAGATTGAGAATACGTCCTTCTGCAACTTCTTCCTCTGGACTCTCCATAAGACGCAGATCAAGAGTCGTTCACGGTCTTTATGATCCTTCCAGACTTCCGGTGGAATAGCTGCAATTTCCGCTGGTCGATCGATCGGAATTTCAAGATCCTCGTCAGGGTAGGTTTGCGGCTCATCGACATCCATCTCCGTGCTCGGACGGACATCCCTCGGCTTGGTTGGAGTAATCAGGCTGATGTGAACTTTTTGCGGTGCTGCTGCTTCAGATTCGGAAAATGTCAGATCGATAACCTGATGACCTCCGGGATCTACAGAGGTCTTGGCCATCGATTCTTGTGGCAGCGCAGAGGGACTTTGATCAATCTCTACCGTCTGTTCTGGGTTGTCTAGGTCCATGGGGGTACCAGGCCGAGTCTCAACCGGCTCGGAAGTGAACGCAATGCCTCTCATATCGTCGATGACGAAGCCATCGTCGTCGTCGCTTGTGATGACCTCACCGTCCTCATCGGACAGAACCTCGCGTTGAGCAGTCGGTAACAGGAACCTTGGCAATGACTCTGGTCCAGGAGGCTCGGGGCCCTGCAAAACGTCGAGGAACCATCTATCTTTCTTCCGATCTTCAACGCTGGCCTCGAGACAGCGCATCTGCTTCTTCAGCTCATCCTCGTCGTGCCACTCATTCCGTCGCATCTCGAGGCAGAGCTTCTCAATCCGGTTGGTGAACCCCGCCAGTCGTGCGTGGGCCTGTGCCATAGCCCGCTTGAGACCTTGCCGGCGTGCTCGGTTCCATAGCGCCTTCGCATGTCTTTGCTTCAGGGGAAGCTTTCTCTCCTCCCAGGATTCTTCCATGCGCAGTATTTCTTCCTGCATCACGCGGTCGACATCGTCGCCAGAAAGCAAGTGGGATTTCCGGGCTTTCTCTTGTCTGATTTCCTCCGCCTCTTCTTCCATTTCTCTCATGGTGTCGGAATCGTATTCCTCGTCGTCTGACTCGCCGAAAGCTGGCAGAATCTCATCTCCTTCGTCCGAGGGCTCAACTTGGGGGTGAAAGCCACTGTTGAGACTGTTCAGAGATTCGTTATTTTTACGAAACAGTCGTGACATAGCCCGGTGTATCTGACGACGTTTTCCCGCAGGTACCTTGCCACGAGTAGCTAGGTCGAGGACATGCTCTCCCGCCGGAGCCAAGCCTTTGATCTCACTCTGTGCGAGCGTGCTGTCTTCGCTGACGACGAAGTTCGACTTGGGGACCAGGTCAGCGGTAATCAAAGCCTGAGTGCCAAAGTAGGCGTTGGATGTGGTATCCAACCAATCCGGTTTCGAGTAACTGCGAGGAAAATGTCGTGTAACGCCTGTCGCCGCGTGGGGAAAGTTTGCGTCGCCAAGCCCAGCGACATCCGTGGAGATCAAGACAGGCGCTAGTCTCCGCCTTTTCTGAGGCGGTTCCTCGAGATCGCCGTTCGCCTTCGTATTTGCCAAACCGACGAGCTGCTCTGCGATGGATTCTTCACGACGAGGTAGATCACTGGAGGACTGTGGTGGGCTAGACTCTTGCTGTAGAGGAGTTTGTTGGATATCGTCGACGGGCGCTTCCTGAGAGCTATTCTGAGACTCGAGCTCTTGACTCGCTGAATCAATTTTGTGCTGTCGGTAACCGGCGCTCTTGGACTTGAGATAAGTAATGGCCTTAACCAGAGTCATCTGGTGTGCTGGTTTGGTGAGACCCAGGGTCTCAAGGAGGCCTTTCGTGGATGACATGACATCTTCGTATGTCAGCAGGGTCTCTCCATCGATCTCGTTCTCTCTCAGGGCGTTGGAAAGAGTTTGGGGATCGGGTCTTTTGCTAGCCTGTCTGGGCAGCCAGGGGCGCTTGTCGGCGATGCAAAGCTCATGTACCACCTTGTCGACATCCCAGTCGAAGGGATCGCCATCGGTGCCTGCCATTTTGACTTTTCATGCCATCAGGCGCGATGCTGTTGCAGCGTTAGTAGTCGTCTTCGGTCTCTAGAACAGAAGATGTGAGGTGGAATGAGTGGTGCGTTGAGTCTGGCCCCCGCCAGGAGTGCTTGGGCACTACCTTTTTGGGCAGCAAGAAAGATGAGCTGTGTTCTTTCCAAACAAGTCTGAAGAGAAGATCTCTTGAAAATGCTCTGAAGGGATATCGCCAGAATAACGCAGGCGGGGCCGCGTAGCCACGAGAACAGAATGTGTAAATTTTGAGGTGTGACTTACGACGAATCTGGCAGCTGTCAGCCGCAGTGTTGATCGGCGTAGGTGTCGTGAGATAGAGAGACGTCGTATACAGCGATGTAATCATCTCCGCATGAGGTAGAGACGCTAGTCGAAGGACTTCTTCCGAGCTCGAGGTGAAGGCAAGGAATTTTCTGGAAGGTCCCCGGAAAGTAGAAAAAGACAAAGGAATAAAACCCCGGGCGAGGCAAACGGGTGGTGAGCGGTGGCTGAAAGCCGAGGACTGTCCTCGTCGACACGCGAGGGACGGACAGTTAAAAAACGGGGGTGACGTTGAGAAAGATCGACTACGAGTCCAGGCGTGTGGGAAGTCTGCTTTTGAATGCGCAGGAAGGATAGAAATCAACTGACTGGGTAGACAGCAGGTGCAATGACTTCTCAATTCACGACGCGTGCTGGTGTAGAAGTCGCGGAGGAAGTCGTTCTCGACCCACATCCCCTCTAGCGCCTCTACAGATGTGACGGGGATAACTGTAACAGCAGGGTAGGTCCGCTGGCATAGTCGATAAGGGGCCTGGGTCCCTAGGTAAGTACTTGGTAGGTATACACTGCCACTAGTGCGGGCAGCGGCGCAGTACCATCAATGGAAGGCTTTAATCATCTCTACCTAATTTTGAGAATCCACTATTGACACGTGATGGGCTTCGGTGTTAAGATAATTGATAAGGTACAGATAAGAAGAAACAGATAGTGGGGTGGAGGGGTAAGTAAGACCAGCGCATTGCAGCTTGAGCCTGCTGCTTTTTGACATGAATTCCCCGTTGATCTTTCTCAACGCCAAGATGAAAGAGCCTCTTATGTCATGTAAATGATTTGTCTGCGACGTGATGTCTTTCCTTAAGATACCTCGGCGCTTGGCCTGGCTAAATTTTCGATTCTCCCTCCTAGCCGTCTGCCTTGCCTCACACTGCCGTACCTAAGGTAGTTAGCTCGGGCACGTCTTCGCTGCATCCTGCGTGCAGGACAGTTACTCTTCAGCTGGGAAACCTAGTCGCGGGGCTTCGCAGTGGGGCCATCAGAGCCTCCCCCTCCTTCAATTGTGATGTCCCCTCATCCTCTCAATTGCTAAATGCCCAGGGCCAACGTCTCGTAGCATCGTCATCGTCCAGACTTAATCTGCTCGCCATCTGAGAGACTCCACGCGTGCTGTGTAGCCTACGCAACACCACGCTAAGCTTTGGGATTGAAGATCATACAACGCTACTCGTACGAGTGATTTCTCAGCACGTCTACCACCTACATAATTTTGAGCGCACTTCAATTACTAATGCTGAGATAGAGAGGACACCTTCCGGGCCTTATACTTCCTACCTCTGATTCTCAAACAACAGGCATCGGGATTTCAGTGGTCTTTCTTCCTTCTGCACTTCCAACCGCTTTGTGGGCGCTGAAGCTGAAAGATGGCATCTGCAACACTTACTACGGAGCAATACCCCCCTCGGCTTTCTCAGCCAGAGCAGGATGCGCTCGTGCATACCATCAAGGATTGGGCGATTGGCAACGGCTTGTCTGTTCGACCACCTCCCGCCGTTGTTTCAGCGGATGTAGACCCGAAGGGAATCCTGGCAGTCAACGTGCCAGTCACGCTTTTCCCCAGCCCATTCCCCAAGCAGTGCTTTGCACAAGCGCGGTCAGTTCAGAAGACCTACAACGAGCTGTATGCCGCCATCAGTAGGGACGAAGAGTTTCTGAGCGAGATGGTCAATGAGTGAGTTCCTGCAACGCTCTGTGTGGGAGAGTCGTAATGATACACGCTGAAGCCACTGGATTATGTCTGACTTCAAACAGGGTAAAGAGCGGCGACGACTTCATCGGCAAACTTTGGGATACTCATTTGAGAGTGAAGAAGGAGGGCTACACCCAGGTTCGTCCGCTTGGATGCTGTTGTACGTTGACGCTGAGCTAATTTGGGTCAAGAACCTTTCACTCGGGTTATTCAGGTCCGATTACCTTGTTCACCAGGATGTCTCATCAGGTCAACCCAAGCGCCAGGTGAAGCAAGTTGAGTTCAACACGATAGCTGCGTCCTTCGGCGGTCTCTCGTCTCGTACTTCGCTCCTCCACAAGTGAGTCTGTCTCATCTGTTCGGGAGAGCGCGTTGCTAATACCAGCAGGTTTCTCTCTGTCTCTGAGTACCCCCTGCTGAACCGCTCTATTGAGTCAGGCTCTCTGGATTTGCCAGAGAACCAGAGTGCCCAGGGTCTTGCAGGCGGCATCCGCGCTGCCTTCGACCAGTACGGCCCCTCGGAACTCGGCTACACGAAGTGTGTAATCTTTGTTGTACAAGGTGGCGAGCGCAACATTTTCGACCAGCGGCATCTCGAGTATGCACTCATCAGCTCTCCTAACCCGGTCCAGGTGTTTCGCATTCCTTTCTCAGAGCTACTCAAGCATACCGAAATCGCAAACACGCCCAAGCGTCAGCTGCTTTACAAAGTGCCTAGAGATCCCTCAAAGGTCTTTGAGGTCGCTGTTTCATACCTTCGATGCTGGTATGATCCGTCGGACTATCCCGACGAGAGCACATGGGAGGCTCGCTATCACCTGGAGAGGTCATCCGCAATCAAGTGTCCTACTGTCTTGACCCAGTTGGCAGGCAGCAAGAAGATTCAACAAGTTCTAGCAACGCCGAGATCTGGATCGTCTCCTTCAGTTTTGGGTCGCTTCATTGCCGATGACTCCCCTCAGACCGCAGAGGTGTGGCAGACCTTCACCAACATCTTCCCCATGGACGATTCCGAGGCTGGTCTCAAGGCGCGCAAGATCGCCCAGGATCCCGAACTGTGCAAGAACTACGTCCTGAAACCCCAGAGGGAAGGCGGTGGAAACAACCACTACCGCGAGGACATTCCCGAATTCTTAAAGAAGACCCCCGAGTCTCATTGGGGGTCATATATCCTGATGGAGCTGATCACCCCACCTAAGCAGGACAATATCATTCTCCGCAACGGTAACCTTGAGGAGGGTGGTGTTATCTGCGAACTGGGCATCTACGGGACGGCGGTATGGAACCAGGGCACGGGAGAGATAGTGCACAACGAGGAGGCCGGCTACTTGCTCCGCACCAAGGGCGACACGAGCAATGAGGGCGGAGTCGCGGCTGGCTTCGGGTGCATGGACAGTTGTACTCTTGTTTGATGCCTCTTGGAGCAGACGAAGCCATCGGACTCCTCGGGCCGCCTGCCGCGGGCTTAAACCGGGGCCGGTATCGAGCTTTGCGTGTCATCGAGGATACATATAGCGTTAGAGAGCATAACCCGTGGTATCAATTATCGTCCCCAGAAAGTTTTGTACAACGTGCCTCATCAGGCCCGATTTGAAGTCATCACACAAAAGAAATCCCGGCACAGAGTGGAGAAGGGCCATTTTCAAGTCAACATCGGATGGTGGGCTCTCGTAGTCGTCATTCAACATAAAGAACTCGGTTCATAGCATTGAAGGACGTATTTACTCGCTGGCGGGAGTGCCGGTGGCAGGGCGTCTAAGGACCTCAATGTTGCCTGAGGGAGAGTTAGAAGGCTCAAATATTTCACTTTGTGTGAAGCGATCGATCGGAACATACGCTGGACAACGTTGAGAGAGCTGCGGGTCTTGCCCTCGGCATCTTGGTAGGTGCTCATGGAGGCATCGCCCTCGACGAAAACCATAGTTCTAAGGAGTCATTAAATGTCAGCCGTCAGAAATTCTCGCAAAGCGAACGTGGTGTCGCTATATCGTACCCCTTGGGCAGGCTCTGGAGGAAGTCACGGCCGGGTCCCTCAGGAGCGAAGCTGGTGACACGGAACCAGCTGGTGTGGCGGTTCTCGCGGGAACCGCTGTTGCTGGCGACTGCGTATTTGACGATCTCGCGGCCAGTGCTGGTGGCGTGGAGCTCGGGGGTATCTGCGAGGTTACCGATAATGGAGATGCGGGCAACGTTGTGGGTGGGGGAGGTGCTGAAGGCACGGGCGACAATGCGCGGGGCAACGGCAGCGCGGCGGAAAAGCGTGGCGGACATGTTGACGGCTTGGAAGGGCGATTTTTGTGGTGTTTGGGGTTTCAAAGGAGTGTATGAAGCAAGACGATGGTGAACACGAGTCGGCGAGAGGTTTGCGGTGAGCTGAACTCGCGCCAAACGCGACTGGACGCGATCACTAACTTCCCCAGATAGGGCCAGCATTGACGTGGCCCGTGCATCTGGGAATGAGGTTCATGCGTCGCTTCGGTAGTGCTGCTATCGGGTGTTATGCATCTAAACAGTAAGCTGGCGACTTCTCATGAACCAGCAGGGGGCATCTTTTTAACGCAGGCACATCAGACCTCAGAACATGACAATGGCCTGGGTGATGTAAAGCCCAACAGCTCACTAACAGGGGGAACCATCTTCTGAGTGAATGAATCATCGTAAAAAAATTTTAAAAAAAAAAATTTTTTTTGGGAGGGGAGGCAGAGTTGTGTTTCGCTCGCAAATGCGACATGATCAGCTGGTCAGTCACATCTGATCCTCGACAGGTCAAGTTTGTGAGCCTGGGACGGAGATTCGTAACCGCCACGTCCATCAGCCTTAGACTTTAACCAAGGTCTGCACCATTGTTCTTTCGTGGTAAGATATGATACGTCTTCAGGTTAATGCGGCCCGCGGGTTGCCTGGGATGTGTTTCTACGCAGTTTGAAGCAGGACCTCTGCAGTTGCGTCCGAGAGTGCCCCTTCCTCTCTTAGGTTTTGAGGGCCCCTCTCCTTTCTCGCCAAGGCTTCGTATCATCAGAGGCTTCCTCCGTAGCCGCCTTGAAGAAGGGGCGAGATACTTTGTACCTTACCGGCAGGACATACATCGCCCTGCTGTCCTTCCTTTCGCGACTGCGTTCATCTGCCACTGCTAGCCACAACGACTACTACTACTACGTCAATCTGGCCTCGTTCCTCCTTCCCCCTCCAGAAAACTTCGGCTTGCGAAGGATACTTCCTCCAGTTACACTTCCCGCCTCTTGCGTTCCCTTCCCGCTAGCACATGGCTCTAATCCACTAACCATCCGGCGATTCGTTGTGCGCTGGTCGCACCATTTGGTAAGGGCATAAAGCCAGGAAGTATTCTATCTTCGTTTTCCATGATCATTCGGTCTCTCGTTTCCATGAACATGGCACCCATTTCAGAAAGCCTGATGGCCCGCAGCCTCGAAGTAATTCCTCTTTTGCCAACAGCACCTTATACGACACCTTCTATGAAAGCCAACCTGATCTGCCGAGTGGTTTCCGCATGCCTGGCCAACCTGGTTTGTCTGATTCCACTGAGAAACCTGTGTCGGAACGGCGAGTTTGCGGCGGTTGTGTTCGTTTCCACAGTCATGCTTCTTAACATTCTTACAGTCGTCAACTCTCTCATCTGGCGCGACGACAACATCCAAGAATGGTGGAGAGGCTGGATCTGGTGCGATATTCACCCTTACCTCTACCAACCTGCGTTGACCATCTACGCCACATCTATCGCCGCCATCATGCGAAATCTCGCAGAGCAAGTCAACCTAGACCGCGCCGGTCCGCTCACTACCATCGAGAAAAGGAAGAGGATGTGGTTCCAGGCTTTGATAATATTTCCGCTCCCCGTCATTCAAGTCGGCTGGCTATATCCTCTGGCAGGACAGAGATACATCATTGGCACACTCAAGGGGTGTTTATGGAGTACAACACCAAATTGGCCATGTATCGTCTTCTTCCTACTGCCAATCCCAGTTGTGACTCTAATGGCAGGATTCTACTCAGGCCAGTCAACTCGAAACATGACAGACCTGTCTGCTAACCCCTTGCGCAGTCCTCACCTGGAGACGATTTAAGCAGATCGAGAGCACAACTCGTTCTGCTCTCGTCTCAAACTCCTCAACCGCTGCGAGATCGAATCGAACACGGCGTAGGTTGTTCTTGATGACAACTTGCATTCTTGTTCCTTACGTCCCAATTTCCTGCGCCTATGCGGTCTACCAGATCAAAATCTACTTCCCTTTACAAGCATTCGACTTCAAGGAAATTCACTATGGTGACGGCGCCTGGCCATGGGATTCGGTAATCCTATACCCATACGACCAACTAACCTTCTTCGAACTCAACTCCAACTACCTACCAATCATCACGACAGCAGCAATCTTCGTCTTCTTCGGTATGAGCAAAGACTCAATGGATACATATCGTCACTGTTTATTGACCATGCGTCTCGATAAAGTGTTCCCGAGACTACGTGACGACGCCACATCAAGCACAGGTCCAACTCCATCAGGCTCCTGGGGGACAGTCTCAATGTGAGGGCTAATCGCCCCGAACAGATTTATCACGTTGCTGACCAAAACTTATCAGGTCAGTGCTCGCCAAGTCTCCAAAGTATAGTTTCGGTCGATCTGTTCATATTAGCCAGGTTTCAAAGGGACAAGGCTCGTTATCCTCGCCACCTCCACCATACACCACAGAGGTCAACGACCCTTCCGACGACATGAGAATTACCGTCATAGAACCCGAGCCCTGTGTGATTAGCGAGCAAAAAGATTATACCGCTGCCAGGTGTTCCTCAGACACACCTGAGGGAGGCTGTCACCACGGGGACTCTCCCTCAAATAACCTCACTGGCTCTTTCCGCGGCCGATTGGGAGTCCACGGGTTCTCAGGCAAACAGATACCAGCGGCTAAGTCCCGTTTGCACGCACACTTGGGGTCGGACGTGAACCACCTTCAAGCGGAGCAATCAACTCAAGATGATTGGTTACCCCGACTTTCTCCTCAGCCGGAGTTAATTACGATGATTCAAGCGCATTTGGAACAACCAGAAACCTACAGTTAGGAGCGCCGGAGATGATTCCATAAGTCTTCCTTGCCTGTTGTTACGGGTCGAACTTTCCACATGCTCTCGAACTTTACCCAGTTGCTGAAGGGACCCAGAGGGATTTCAAACGAAAAAGAGGGCTCCATGTGGTGGAAGACCATGCGCAAACGCCACTATCCCGTGTGTTGCACGTTCGTCCAGCTTACAGCACCTGTTGAGAGCACCACCAAGAAACCGCCAACTGTTTCTGCACGTCACACTCGTCAAGAAGGACGAGCATGACCGTTGACCAACCTTCTTAGTGCATCCCTCGTACCCCGCTTGAAACGGCGGGTCTGCCGTGAACCACACGGCTGACGAGACACACGAGAGGGTCTGCTTGACATCTGGGAGATGATCAGCAGTAATGAAATGTTGGGAAGACTAGTTCTCGGCGGTGGCAGTGATGGCTTGACCGCGATTGGCTCAAGTATTGACAGACAGACGACGCATTTGCTCTCGCATGGCACAGATTTCACGAGTAGCTAGACTCGAATAAGGAACCAGAATAAACCATGTTCAAGAAGCCGAATAAGCCGATAGGTATCTACGTAAATTAAAAGCAGCTCATCATTCTACCTCACATCGTCCGTCGGAAGAAGTCCGAGCAAGCTCACTGCCTCCGTCCATCCATCATCTGCCCCATTCGTAAGCGGGCTTGGTCGTCTCCTCCATCACCCCACGTTCAAAAAATGTTTGCAGACTGCCACTCTGGTGAATAAAAAGGGATAAGGTGGAAAAAAGAGACTTAACAGCCAAGAAACCAAGTAAGGGGGAAGAAAAAAACGTCGTCGAATCACATTCGTAACCATTTCCCCAGCCCGGGGACCCAAAACTCCGCGCCATGCCTTTGGTATAAGGTACTACTGTGGTAGGTGGGATGAAGAAAGAAGAATCCCTGTAAAAAGGATATCGAGAGCTCGTGAGAGCGCGGCTATGGTCGTATAAACTCATGTCGGTGGTGCGGCCGAGGTCGCCGCCGATCCGATATTAGAAAAGAGCGTACGGTAAAATAGCGGATTCGAAATGAAGAACGCGAATCAGATGAAGCCAGGCCGAGAGAGCCTGTCATCCTAGCGTGGGATCATGCCGTCACGGCAGCCGGAGGCTCCATGGGCATGTTCCCCGACCCTGCTGGTGTGCTCGGGGCCGGGGCGATTTCAGGATCGGGAATCTGTATATCCAGCTGCGAAGGCCGTTAGCTTGAGAACATCGCAAACACCAGGGGAAAGAAGGCTCACAGTCATGTAACCCGTCCGCCTCAACGAAATGATGCGCGGCGCCATTGAGGGGTCTTCGTTGCCCACCGTCTTCTCCATCTCGTTATTCCATTGATCCACCCATCGTTCCAGACGCTTCAGCCGGGCCTTGACACCAGTGAAGCCCAAGTCATCCCACAACCACCCCGTCACCAAACCCAGAACACTGTCCATTATGTTTCTCCAGTTGTATGGGCTGAATATTGGCACAAGCTCACCATTCAGCCTGTCGATGATACGGCGGAATTCTTGCTCTGACAAACCAGCCGGGTCGAGAATTTCGGGGTATAGATTTAAGAACGTCGGTGCCAAATCTCCTTCCAGCAACCAGTCCCGCCGAATGCGAATGATACGCGTGTTGTGATACTCGGGAGAGTCGATCGGAACATGAGGATTTAGATGCGGGAAACACGGGTGCTGGGGGCCCCATTCCTCGCCGAGATCTGGCGGCAATTCCTCTCCCATGATAGACGAGTTTGATGAGGATATGGCTGAGCCGATTCCATCGCCAGCCGACACATTGGAAATGCGTGGGAGCACATCAGGTCCACGCTCCAAGTCCTTAGAAGTCCCCCGCACCTGTGCCTCGGTAGTCTGCTCCATGATTGCTTTTCCTTTGCCCTTGTCGACGTAGGCGAAGTCCACGACCAGAGGGTTTGACACGCTTTGACCTCGCTTTCGAAGGCCAGTAACTCGAGGTTCGACGGGTGGTTCTGCAGGCGCGTCGCCTTTATCGTCACACAGGCCAGAGTCGGGGTCTTGAAATGTCGGCGACGGGTCGGCGGATCTTCTTCCGTCGTATGAATGACGAACCGAGGGCGGAAGGCTGATGCGGTGTTCGGCGTTCCTGTCGAGCTGAAGGCTTGCGCGATTCGACGTGGAATGTCTAGTCTGACGTTGTTCGGGGAGAGTCAAAAGCGGGTAATCGCCTGCGCCAATGCCCAAGGGATCAGAGGGATCGACGGAGTAGGGATCGAGGGTCGGATGTGATAGAGGAACTGCGGGAGGAGGCGGTGTCGATGGACGTCGTTTGCGAATGGTCTTCTCGGGGAGTCGCGGGGTCGAGTTTGTTGGGTTCCAGAGGCGAGCAGCTGAAAGGTGAGGTAGGCGACGGGCGGCGGAGGATGCTGCACGATTCCGAAAGGGAGACTGCGTGAAATAGTCTTTGGGGTCGTAACCGCGAAGAAGTGATGGGCTGCGGCCCTGAGGCAGGCCGGCAGCGGCTACTGAACGGTCAAGGTCGGGCGAAGCGCCAGGGTAGGCAGGCTGCTGCGATAGCGTGGGCAGGCGAGTGTTCGCGGATGCATCTAAGGTGGCCGGGTCGGGGGACGGAGAGGTGAATCTCGCGTGGGAAGCCGTGGGAAAGATGGTTCGAGGAAGGCCGCCGAGAGGTCGACGGCCTTACGGGGAACTGTGGAGTACGGGTCTGGTCGAAGAGGAGTTTGCAGCGACGCCTGGGCCACGCTCGTGGAGATCGCCAGGGCCTCTTTACTCGACGGGAGCGACGGCGACGGCAGTGACGGGGAAATCTGGAAATGCGCTGGCGACAGAGATGGAGGGGACGTCGAAGGACTGTGACTGGTGAGAAAGCGACAGCGCAGGTTGGAGTCGTGCAGCAAAACGATTAGGTTTGCGGCTAGGAGAGTGGAGCCTCGGACAAAGAAATGCAAAAGACAGGCGAGAGAAGAAGCAGCGACTACAGCAGCAACGACAGCGACGATGGTGGCTCGGACGGCAGGATTAGCTTTCGCAGAGGCGGTAGGGTCGGTGCAGGTGGAGGAGGTATTGGTGTTGCTGGCGGCGGAGGTGGTCTCAATGCAATCGTGAGTTATGCGGCCAACAACAGCGCTTCGCCCTTGGAGGGAAGAGCAAAATGTGCTGCCGCAGGTGGTATCTCGGGTGGTAGCGGCGGCGGTGGTGGTGGTGCGGCTGCTTTTTCTGCTTGACAACGACGACGGCAACGACCCTGCAGCGGCAAGAAGCCCAACGGAAGGATGGGGACCTGGACGGGGATGGGTCTTCTTGCTGCAGCACCAACGGGAGCAGCGCCTGATCGCGTTGGTGAATGATGAGGGCCAATTATTGGCAAAAACTGGCGGCCGTACAGGCGTGACGAGGGCGCAACGGGGCAGCGAGTGATGATTTGTGGAGCGAGCGTTCAGGGGGGAAAGGAGAGTCGCCGAGATTGGGTTAGCCTGTGAGTGTGCCCTGAGTCTCGGTCCCGGCATTTTGGGAAGACTCTTGTTCTGGAGGCTGGGGATGCCTTCCCCAAGGCCCAAGGCGAGCTTCCCTTCCCTACCTCAGTGGTCCTTGGCTCTGGGTCGGCCCTGTGGAGGTGGGTGAGCTTTGAGCTTTGAAGCCCGCGCGTTGATGCAGGAACGGTGAGTAGCCTGGACCTGGACCGCCCAGCACTAAAAGACTTTCTTCCTCGACTGCGTGAGGACGTGCGAGCGGACGTGCTTGCCTGCTTGTGCCTGCGCTATGCTCTGCTGCTTGGATCCTGTCGGGTAGAGCGAGGCCCGTGACGATATGTTTCTGCCTGGGTGGGCACCACGACGCTGCTGCCGCTGGGTGAGGCGACGCGCTTTCTTGGTGACGATGTGTCGCGTGGTGGTTGTGCGAGTCCGCCGTCGGCCTCGTGCGAGATCACGATCTGCCTGGTGACCGTTTCACTCGTCTCTGTCTCTTCGTCCCTGGTTTCTCTCCTTCAATGATCGTCTGGTTTTCGCCGTTGGTTCCGGAAGCGCCCCGTGAGGGCGATGTCTATCGTGTGTCTTTTCGAGCGACAGGTATGTCAGATTTCAGCCCAAAAACTTGTCGCGGGCGAGTCGAGGGTGGGAGTCAATGGAAGAAAGAAGAAGACAGAGACACGTATAGCTTAAAACCCAAAGATGCCCCGCTGCTTGGGGGAAACGGCCAGAAGTCGACGACTCGACAATCGGACGCTCCGCCGGGCAGTCTCTGTCACAGATACAGTGTACAGCGTCGAAGCTCCCTCCTGACGCAAGGCTCGGTGGAGGCGGGAGGGTTCACGGTAAAAAAGAAAAGAAAAAGAAGGACCTGACACGATCCGGAAACCCTTTCCAACGAGCCGTCCCCAGCCCAACAATATATGACGCCGGCTGCTTCAAAACCAACCTCACGACTTGCAGCCATCCCGGAACCTCCTCAGCCTGGCAGGACCCTGTCTTCCCGGCTCACCGGCCATGGTGCTTTAAATTGTCCATTTTGCACTCAGGTCTACCGTTCTGCAGAGATTTTCGCCCAACAGACAGGCTCCCGCTCGCCTTGCCTAGCCCTCGATCAATACGGGCTGGGCAACTTTTTCCAGCCTGGCCTCCAGGTGACGCACTCACTACATACCGTACGGAGTACCTGACCATACGCTTTCCCGGGCCCATTGAATCATCCTGGCTCCCCGAGAAAACGAGGCCAGGGTTTGACCGGGTTGCCCGCGTCGGCAGACTTCTTTTTCAAGCGTTGGCAATGTTCCCGATGACACCTTGCGGCGCGTTTGGCAAAACATTCAGTGGTCCTGCTGACCGGCTCGTCGGGATGGCCACGTCTTCGGGATGAGGGAGACGATTGCACAAGATCCGAGCACACTCTCACATATGTACAAGATTGAGCCTCCTCTCTCCTCTGATAGGTAGGCGTCTGCAAGTAGGTATCGAAACTCCCAAAATGGTGCAACGGCTACAGCTCGACGAACCCACACGCCACGCACTTCTTCGCGTCCCCCGTCATCCTTCTGCGCGTTGATCAAGCAGATGCCGTCGCGACCAAAGCGTCTGTGCGCATCATCTCATTTTCACATGATGAGATGCCTTCCATGCAGTTCAAATCTTGCTGTGCCAGGTTCTTGGAGCTTCGAAAGCCCCGAACGGCTGGCAAATTGGCTGGCTGGGCACGGCGTTGCTCTCGCCCTCCTTTACCTTCCCCCTCTACCGAGTTTTCCTACTTGGCCCAAGACATGTCAATAGAACAAGAAATAAGCACCAAAAGGGACGCTGATCTACAAGGTTCCCCGAGACTATCGCCCTGAGATTCGACAGATCTTTCATTCGAACCACAATTCCTGGTCCTAATTCTGGCAACTCAGGTACGGCTAGCGGGGCGGTGATTCCGCCAATCCGACCAGGGGGTCGCCAACTGGGCTCAGGTACGGTACACCATGATGAGGTACCCGGCGATGGCCCAAGACTAGCAGCCTGCGGCTGGATGAAGTCACTTCTGTCATCATTGGACAATCTGCCTGCAAGATGGATGTAAGGGCCTTCCAGCATGCCTTACTTCACCAGACTTGAAACACCAGCTTCTGGAAGGCTCAGAATGCAGACAGATCAAATCCGACCGAAGCTTCTTGCATTGGTTGGGAGCTGTCTCAGGGCGGTCAACCTCCCGTTGCAGATTGAGTCTACTTCTGGGTATTAGACACAACCTGCACTGGCGGACGAACGAGAAAAGTGATCCCTTGCAAACGGAAGGATGACATTCCCGGCGTCTCAATCTGGCAATGTTCACGCCCATGGGGCACACGAGCGAACAGGGCATTCTACGTGTCGATCGTGCTGTCCGGATAAGACAGCCAACTGCTGCGCGCGGTCGCGCTTGCTGAGCAAGACACATGGCGCCGGAGCTCTGTACCGGAAGATAATTTTGTTTTCGAGTTTGCAAATGACACATCTCGGACACGAGTAGTCCGCTTCGTGTTCAACCGCAGGTTTCGGTTCCACGGTTCGTTTGTTCTCGCGGCTGGCACACGTCAATGAGACATTGTCGTAACCAACTAGAGGAATTGCGGGGTTCCGTTTGACACCCGACTCTCAGACATATTTCAGCCAGCCTCCATCAGCTCAGATGGGTTAGGCGATGCAAACACCCAAGTCTTGACGTCTTCCTTTTGCAACATCAAACGACGACAGTCCAAACGACTCGGCTAGAGGTGGCCTCCAGCAGGGAAACTGGTCGTGCTTTGACTTGCCTATGAGGGCAATAAGGTGGCAGCGGCCGTCCGATTGCATTTTGCGCTGTGGCCACATCGCGCAGTCGAGCCGCGTCTCTGACTGGGCTAAGGGAAGCATTGGGTATCCTGCCACCACAACGTTCGCTCGCAGTCCGACTTGCGGGGTCGAGACTGAACATTCCCAAGTCGACATGACTAAAAATCTGGAGGGGCGCGCTTGGAACGAGGAGGGCTGAAGGACGCGGTCGCGGGAATAACACCTCGGTGACCTTACTGCACCACATGCTCATCCGAACCGCGCGGCAGCGAGGTGCAGTTTGACATCCTGGCAGCTTTCTTGAGGTTATCTTGAACCATCAGGTCTAATTCAGACGATGACAAAGTCGCTTCGGCCAGCCCCGGGGCACGGCCAGCGATGTGGAGGCCCCGTGACGAAGAAAGACTCGTCCCAATGCGATACAATACGGTGGTCCTCCTCTGAGGTAGATTCGCCGCGAAAGCAAGAGATTCACTTCCCGTGCTTTACCTCCCACCGGGTCGACTTTGATCACCCGGTCTAGGCCCGTGGATTCGGACGAAATACTGCAGAGGATTGGCTGAATATGACAGCATCGGTGCTGCAGCAGTCCATGTTTTTGTTGGGGCGGGAACGGAAGGCAAGGCGAAAGCCCGTGGCTGCATGTCGTTACCCGTTGCCATACAACGAATGACTGCAAAGTCGAGCCATCACAGGAAGTAGCTTGGACTGCGGTGCCGAGGTATCAGGCGCCGCCAGTGATTCTCAACGCCTTTTATTGCACTGCTAGGGCAGAGACTGTCTGTACTTAGATACTCGCGCCGTACGAGATGCTCGGAATCGACAAGCCGCCATGGGCGTAGATAAGGAAGGTTATGGGGCAGATGTCAGGTGCAAGCAGCGAGCTTCTGACGACGAGAGGTAAGGTGCCGACACTCATGTCCCATATTAGCAGGTGGACGTGGTTCTAGATGATGACCTGCCGAGGAAGCAGATGGATGGGTCACTGGCGATGAGATGATGAGATGGCTGTTTCAAGTGCGGTCAATCCTCGGCGCTGGGCCGATGGGAGAAGACAGGAGCAATGTAATACCGAGATGAAGATGTTGCCAGCTTGCAGACGGTATCGCTAGTTGCGCTGTTGAAGCACTCGCAGAGAAAACACGTGGAGATTGCGATTATGCACCGGGCAGCAAAGAAGCACGAGGGCAATACACCTTGGGTGAAGGCAAGTAGGTAGGTACATGGCGGCAGGCGTGGTGGTTGCAGAGGCGCATCCAGCAAGGTTGCAGCGGAGAAGCTCTCCCGGCAGACGGCGTGCGCAGTGGATCCTTACAGGGTGGGCAGCCCTGGGGCGGCGGCGGCGGGAGCAGCCTGCCGAGAATCTGAGTGAGGAACGCGAAGTGACCAAGGGTGGCCGGGTGGGGGTGACGTTGAGGGTGCATCATCCCCATCCCTGCGGTCCGCAGTTAGACATGCAGGAAACATGGAGCAAGCAGCAGCGGCAGCGGCAGCAGCCCATTAGCAAGCAACAGCAAGCCGATCTGCTGTTGGGCCAGTTCGGCATAGTTGTACCAGTAAAGATGGATCCGATTTGGTCAACATCAATGGAGCTTAGACAAGGGAGCTTCTATGCTGCATTGCTGTCTCTCTGCTCTGCCTTTCTCCGCCTCCATCTCTACCTACCTTACCTTACCTGAGGTACTTTCACCTCCTTCCGTAGATATCCAATGCACCTACCTACCTACCTAGATAAGGCAGATATCGCGTGCTCGACGACGTCTTCTCCTCACCTCTCGTCTGCTCCTGCATGCCGTCGCATCCCCGCCTCCATTGGTTGAGCTCCTAGCTGCTCATTCCACGTCCCATTCTTGGGGCACTCAGGAACCGTACGGATACTTCGGCCACAAGTACCCGGCCCCGATTCGAGACCCCGACTCACGCATCAGCAGCAGCGTCAGCGTCAGGCTTGCTGCTGGCCCAATCACAGTGCGGTACCTTGCCTTGCGATCAAGCTGTCTTGGGTACCTTTAGCAGCTTAGCACCGTGTCTTAGCTGCGTCCAGCAGGGAAGGCAAGGCAAGACAGGGCAAAGGCAGGGAAGGGACGATCCCAAGTCGCCACCAGCCAGTCCCAAACTAAAACCACGTCCATTCCCGCCGCGACGAACCAACCCTCAGCTCGTGGCGCTTCACTCGCCCTTGAACGACTGAGCCGGTTCGGTCGCACGTACACACACACCACGACTTGTGGCACGCCGCCGTCGCCGCCATTTCCCCCTCTTCCTCCTTCTCCTCTTTCCCTTCCGAATTCCCTTTTCTCCCCCTTCCTTAGCTTCCTCTGCTGCCTTATTGCTCAGGAGATTGTCTCGCCTCGGGAAACCCCCTCTACTCTCGTCTTGCTCTGCACTACCTTAGCTCGCCTGCCCGCGTCGCGCATGAGGAATCCTCAAAACCCCTCGACTGCCTGTCCCTAGCCTGGACTCGCATGTCCGCTTCTTGATCCCCCGACTGTCCCTACAACACGAGAAACGATACAACATCCTCCACCGACGGAGCTTGAAAGCGACAACACTCCGAAGACGCCGGAACTTGCGGCTACACAGAGAACTAGACTAAACATCCACCTCCCTTTGGCCATGTCCGACGAGAACGGAGGCCCCCGAAGCCCGATTACGCCGGTCACGGCGACGAGCAATATCAGCAGGAAGCAGACCGTTTCCTCGCCCGGCGCGACACCATCACCAGCACCCTCGGGCCATTCCATCAAACGCGCCGTGACTGTCGATGAGTCCTCGCAACTGCGGCGCCGGACGCCGTTTGGCCAGTTTCCAACAGAGACATCCTTCATCGAGAGAGCTGGTCTGCATCGGAGGAGAAGTTCAACACTGTCAGATTATAGCTTTGGAGAGGCGAGAGACCTGTTGAACCCAAAACCGACGGGCGTGGCGCCGGCATCATCCGACGACATGTCAAATTGGGCTTCAATCCCCCTAGCCTTTGCTCTCCTCCCGGCTGTTGGCGGTCTTTTATTTAATAATGGCAGCGCTGTCGTGACGGATATAATGCTTTTGGGCTTGTCGGCCGTGTTCCTGCACTGGTCTGTGACACATCCATGGTAAGTCCGGCGTTTACAATTCCTCGTTGCGGGGGACAGGTTCATCCGAGCGCTGACATCGTCGCCCAGGAACTGGTACCATTCGGCACAGTCAGTGCGCGTTCGGGCAGAGGTCAGCACCAGTGCGGTCATCGACGACGAAAGCGAGAACGAACAGGCCGTAGGGAGCCCTTCGTCGACGGCGTCTACCTTGAACGGTCATGCAGTTAACGGAAGTCTTGACGATGCGTCCGAGGTCCCCACCACACCCACGTCGTCGGTACAGGAACCGGCGCTCAAGGTTCCACAAAATGCGAAGAAGGATGACGCACTGGCCGAGCTCTGGGTACATGAGATCTTGGCTTTGGTATCATGCTTCATGTTCCCCATGCTGGGTGCATATCTTCTGCATGCCATTCGCGCGCAGCTGAGCCGTCCCTCCGAGGGGCTGGTATCCAACTACAACCTAACCATCTTCCTGCTTGCTGCAGAGCTCCGCCCGTTGTCACACATGATGAAGCTAGTCCAGTGCAGGACGCTTCAGCTGCAGCGAGACGTCCACGCAAACCCGTTCAAAGAGGAGGCCGTTACGCCGGACCAAGTCAGGGTGTTGATGGCCAGGCTAGAATTATTAGAATCGCGACCGGAGCCGACGCCGATTAAGCAGAATGGCAACTCGGATACTTCCAAAATCAAGCAAGAGGCCGCCATTGCTCGCGATGTTCGCAACGCCATCCAACCCGATCTTGATGCTCTGAACCGAGCAGTGCGACGGTATGAGAAGAAAGCTACGGTGCTCGCCTTTCAAACCGAATCGCGCTTTGCGGCTGTTGACACACGGTTGAACGACGCCATCGCACTTGCAGCTGCCGCGGCCAAAAACAGCGCCGCGCGGCCGGGATTCTTGCAGTGGCTGGTAGAGTCAGTGTGGGCCATCATCACAATGCCATTCTTTGCGGTGGTGGCGTTGTTGGTTTTGCCCTTCAAGACGGTCCGTGGGCTTCTGAAGCGTAAGAAGAAGCAGTTGCCGGAACGGAGCTCGAGGTCGGGTCGCAATGGCAAGACGATGGGTCACAGAATGGCGACAGACCGACCCCCAAGTCGAGTTTCGAAGCGATGAGCAGTCCAGGTGGTGACTGATTTTGACAGGAGTTTGTGAGATGTTTTGTTCTCAGAGTGTGAAAAAAAAAGGGGGCCCGTCATAAGGATGACACCGGCCGGGGGGTTATGCCTTCAAAACGGATGGTCAGGGTGACGGTATACACGGCATACGAATCAGGTTATTGGCGTTGTAATGGTTCCTGCGGCGCATAGCTCGCGCTGGGTTGATGAGCATGACTTACCTCGTATTGTTAGTGTCGAATCAAGTTATCGACGAGTAATCCAACAAGCAAGCAGCGTTGCAAGTGAAGCAGCGTTGATGTGGAGCTGAACAAGACGAAAGGTGGCTGATGTGTACTTGACTTGACGCCTCCTGGAATGTGGTGATAACCAAGAATCGCCGTTGATGCAGCGTGACCATGAACATCTGCGGTTATGTCCATGTCAGGCTGTGCATATGGGGTTGTTTGTCTAACTCACTCACTATCAACCACGAGGTTCCGCGAGTTGTCAAATGGCAAGATGAACAGCGACACGGAAGACTCAAGTATATTGCATTCCGTGCTGCCACGCGCGGGTACACACACACACATCTTCTACTAGTGAAGACTCGTCTGCCTGTCGTCAATATATGCTCTCTGACCCTCCTCGTTCTGGCGCCGCGATACTAGACCCCAAACGAGAGTCTAGCAGACCAGGGCGGATGGACCCAAGACGACGGCTCACAATGGCATTGTGCGGGTGGCTGGAACCGAGAGGCACGACGGCGAACAGAGCTTGCCATGGACCCGAGCCCGGGCCCAGATCCCAAAGATCACACACGGCCCATGGCTCTTTTTTCTTTGGAAACGAAGGGGAGGCGGGAAGACAGCTCAGGCGCCGAAGGGTTTACAGTGGGGCTGAACGGACGTCCTGGACGGCGATCAGGAAGCAGCGTCAGCCATGTAGGCGAGGCCCGTTCGGACGCACAACCCCGCGAGGGTTGTTGGATGGGGTACGATGGAGCCGGCGGTTTCGGAAGAGCCAAAACCCCAAGGACCTTGACGAATCCTGGGGAGACCATTCTTTTTGGAAAGTCTGATGGCATCGCTTCGTGAATTCCCTTCTTGAAAATTTGGCTCGGGGGCGTTGAACGGACTTACACGACCAGGGTTTATTAATTGATTCATGGTACTGGGCCGAAGGCAAGATCTCGGTTGGAACGAACGGCAGGTCCTAGTTGACGAACGGGTTGACTCGTTGTCGTTGTCGTTACTGTTGGGTTGGCATTGTGCCGCGTACATACTTGGTAGTCTCGAGGAAGTCAAGGATTGTTCCCCGTGGCTATGAAGTCGAAGCCCAGGGTTGGCATAGACAGTGGTCATCAACGTTGCAGGGGACAGCCCGACACGAGCCAGCGGCATAATCATGCCCCTCCTCTCCTCGAGGTCGGACGAACCGATCAGGGCAGAGTAGTTCAGTCGATTAGGAGAGGGGAGTTGCATTCGACGAGCAGCATGGTTCACAGAGCATGGGGTTTCCGACGGTACGATATGAATCTCCTGGCCAGGAGGCTGAAAAAAAATGAAGGCAAGCAAGCCACTGGCTTACGGGAGTCCGCAGACACGGCTTTCGGTAGTGGGACCAACTAGTCAGTCGTTTGCGTCGCACAAGAGCGGTAGATGAGTCCGGTGTTGCGGCGCCGAAATTGGTCTTCTTTTTTTCTTTTCCTAGAAGGTCGGCTCAGATCAGTTGCCCGATTCAACCGTCCAGCTGGCTGACAGGGTTTTCTTCTTTGCCTCTTTAATTCTTTTTGATGACTGAGAGGCCTTAAAGAGTCAACAGTCATTCGCCAGGATCGCGAGTATGGGGGAGGCTCATGCAGCGAGGCATTGCTTGTATCAAAATGACCAGGATACGGGAACCCCTTTATGCGATGAGGCGCAGAGCGGGTGGATCATATCCAATGTCTCCCTCCAGCGACCATGGTCGATTGGGCTCCTCTCAGTCGCCTACTCTGTTGATTGTGGCCGGCATGCCGCCGTCATCACTCAGTATGACGCCGGCAAGGAAAAAAAAAACTTAAAAAAAGCTTGGAGAACGTCGAAAGAATCCTTCCCTTGCGAGATTGAAGGGCTCGAAGGAATGGGTGGGCCCTCAATCTCCCAAGAGTCTGAGCAAGAACGCCTCGTGGGGACGACAACGCAGCTTGAACCTTGTTTCAGACCAACAAGTCGTTGTCTTTGAATGGAAATGCATGCCTCGCGGTGCAAACGTTTCTGGCAGAAGGAACCGTTGGGCAGCATCCCATGTACCCCAGAAGCTAGTATTGTTTCCAGACGCAAGCCTTCGGAACAAAGCGCCAAAACAAACTCTGTTGAAGGTGGTTATTATGCTACTGCAAAACCGACAAAAACAAGACGCAAAGAGTCAAGACCAGCGAGAGGAAGAAGATTGGGCCCATGACCGCAGCGGCGTTCCAATAGCCCGGAGCCGATCAGACAAGGCCAGGGGGCTGTCAAGACTTTGAGAGCCGTTGTGACGTGAATCTCGCCCTTGCCGAGCTTCACCCACCGAAGCAAAGAGTGGGGGAGAGTTTTGCCCACAGGCTAAAGTGGGCGCCTCTGATTTTTCTTTTTGTAGCGGCTGGCATGTCGCATAGTTCGAGATGCGTCTGTGGCGTCGGCGATGACTAGTGATCGGACTGTTTGTAAGACGGACACAGACGAGCACACAACCCCGACGGCGCTTTGAGTTCCCAGGTCGAGATTCTGGAATTTCTCGATGGCGAAACACAGACACCAGACCTGGATGATCGGACGGTAAGAGATGGCATTGTGCCTTGGTAGGAATCAACGAGGGATTATCTGAAATCTCGATCGGCGGGACAGAGACCGGCAAGCAGACGTCCTATCACGATACACCCGAGGTGGAGATGGATGGAGTGGGGATGATGGGTCGAGATTCAGATCTATTGATGCTGACGATAATGTTCGGAGCTTCACGGCGAACGTTGAAGCTAGGAAGTTGAGAGTTGGAAGCTGGCTAGCAAAGTCTGTCGTAGGCGGCGGTGGAGAGCAAAGGTGTTGATGTTGCAGTGGAGTTGGCCATACCAAAGTGAGTTCGCACGCAGTTGCTGTACCTGCAGAGTGCATCGTTAGTTTTCCTACGTAGGTTGTAGGTTCTTGGAGGTGCCGGGCAGCAGCAGCAGCCTAGGTAGGTACCGTTTAATTAGTCCGCAAGCAGCTAGCCCTATGCAAAAAACGGTCTCGAGTGGGGTTAGCGTGGTTGGCACCTGCGTTTGCGCCCTGTGGGTGATCAACGACGGGACGGCGCCGGTGAAGCAGACGGTCCTCGTCCCGCCGCGCTGGTGCGACTCTCTCATTTTACGCATCGCGACCTTGCCATCTCCAGTTGCGCTCCCTTGAGAATAATTTGCAGCTTCTGGACAGCCCACCGCGTCGACCACGGAGATGCTGCATACTCAGCTGCAGCCTGCAGGCAGGTCGCAATTTGCAGCAGGTCGACGTGCGGTAAGGGTTCGCTTCCCTTCCCTTCCCGTACGGGCAGCTGCATAGTAGACGCCACCGATCTCGCGGTCGGCCTGATTCAGTTTGCAATATCAGCTGTCGTCCATCAGACGTCGACTCGACTTTGGCATCGTTGCAGCAAGACAGCCAGAAAGACCCTGCCTCGGCCAAACTATGGGCTCGGCGCCGCCAGGAAGGGGGGGAAAAAGGAAGCTCTCACAATGCACCTTAGGTCGCGGCGCACATGCGGGCCGATGCGTCCGGATTGGGATACGAGTTCATGCTGGATGGGGATCAATTATTGAGCGAATGTCCCGATTCTGCCATCTCTCGAGTCTCTGCCTAACCTGCTAATGGTAGACCGCACGGCACCCATCGCTGAGCTGTTGCCGTGAGACTGGGCTAAGGCAGAGCAGCAGCAGCAAGACCGTGAACGCGCGCCCGCCTCGGGCATTTCTGGGGGGCAACCGACCGACCAGGAAAGAACGGGACGGCACACGGCTTCACTGGGCCTTTCTTGCGTGTTACCATGGAACTCGATTATTGTTGGCTCAGCTTCACAGAGCCAGGGCAGGCGCGAATGGGCTCACCTCACCATCGTCCGGTATTCCACGCCCCTCCAAATCTCAAACCGTCCAACGTCCATCCCATCTCCCATCTCATTCTCATCCCAAGCCGTCAGTCCACGCCCATTGCCGTCGCCCATTTGGCCCTGCGTCCAATCCGCCCTCGACACTCACTCACACCCCACGGACCCCTCCTTTCCTCTGCCCCTCCATCATCAGCCCTTTTTTTTTTTTTTTTTTTTTT